>NC_089988.1:29366626-29668776 GCF_036417845.1 Apteryx mantelli
CCCTCAGCCCCCTTGTCAGGCAGCATGAAATGGGCCTGTGGCAGGAGAGATGCCCCTCTCTCCTCTGGCAGAGGTCTGGCTGCAGAGGAGGTGGCTCATGCCCTGGACTTCCTGTACTGACAGCCCATTCCTCCTGCCTGTCTAGGTCCCTCTGAATGGCAGCCCTCAAGCATATGGCTGGGGTCCCCTGCAGTTTTTTTTTTGTCCTCAACAAGCATAGTGAGTATTGCCTCTTCCATGTCACTAATCAAGTCCTTGAACAGGACAGGTTCCTGGAGAGACCCTGTGGTGCACCACTTCTCCCTGGCCTCCAGGAAGTATACTACCCATTCACCACTGCCCTCTGAGCCTGATCATCTAACAAGTTCTTTAGCCGTCTGGTTGTCCACCCAACTAGGTGGTAAATTTCTAAATTGTATTCCACAAGGCTATTGTGGGAGACAGTGTCAAACCCCTTGCTCAAATCAAGTTGAAAGACATTTTCTGCTCTCCAGCCACAAATAGAGCTATGTAATCATAAAAGGCAATGAGGTGGTGAGGTGCAATTTACTCTGGGAACATCCATGCTGATTCTTCCCTATGACCTTTTTCTCCCTCATGTGCCCAGAAATGAGTGGACTCACTCCATGACACACTCCTCAACCAGTTGAGGCTGAATGGCCTGTAGTTCCCTGGGTGGCCCCCTGGGCCTTTTTTGAAGAGGGATGTAATGTTTGTCTTTCTCCAGTTATTGGGACCTCACTCCATCCCTATGACCTTTCAAAGATGACAGAGGGCACCCTTGCTATGACAGCGGCCAGCTCTCTGAGTGTCCTTGGGTGCAGCCATTCCATTCCCACTGGCTTGTAGGGGTGGAGTTCTTGCAAGTCATCCCTCACTCAAGCCTCATGCACTGTTGGTTGCTTTTCTCACCTGGAGCCCTGACTCTAGGCACAACAGCCTGGGAGACCTCGCTGGAGAAGACTGAAGCCAAAAAGGCACTGAGCTCCCACCATTCAGCAAAGAGCCAACATTTTCCTTTCTATTCTTTACCATAGCTGAAGCAGTAGCAGCGCTTCTTCATGCCTTTGATGTCCCCTGCCGGCATGTACCCTCTGAGAGCTTTGGCTTTCATAACACCATCCCTACTTTACTGGACAATATTTTTGAGTTCCTCCTTTGCTGTATATCCCTCCTTCCACTTCATCTTTGGTGTCATATTGCCCTGGAGTTGGGCTGTGAGTTCTTGTTTTAGCCTGGTTTCCCCTTCTCTTGTTATTTCCCTCTACCAAGAAGAGATCCATGATCTCTTCAAGCACTCGGAGGCTACTACTGTACTGCCCTTCGCCTCCGTTTCACCAGGCTGAAGAAGCCCAGGTCCCTCAGCCTCTCCATACTGGCCATGTGCTTCAGGACACTAACCCCATCTTGGAAGACTCTTCTGGACCCTCTCCAGTTGCTCCCCATTCCCCCAGCACTGGGCAGTCCACACTGGGACACACCATTCCAGACATGGCCACACCAGGGCTGAGTCGAGGGGCATAATAATTCCACTTGTCTGGGTGGCCACACTCTTCCTGAAGCAGCCTCGTATGAAGCTGGCCTCATTTGCAGTGAGCGTGCACCGCTGGCTCATATGGCATCCCTCGCGACATCCAGGCCCTTCTTCTCAGGGTCACTCCTCTGACAGTCAGGTGCCAGCCTGTCCTGATGCAGGGGCTGTTCTGTCCCCCGATGCAGGACCTGCCACTGCTTCTTATACAATAGCATGAGGTTTCTGTTGGCCAAATCCCCAAGTTTCTCAAGGCCCCTGTGGACTGAAGCTCCCTTGTGTCAGCTGTAAATGAGTGTGTGCAGATGGCTCGTCCTGTCTTGTGGTGCCTCTGACAGGATAGCAGCAGGAGGACCTGCAGGACACTACACATAATAAAAGGAGGTAGTTGTTTAAAGAGACTGCTGGCAAAGGTAGGGATCACCATGGCAAGCATCTCAGAAAAGCTGCATGAAGAGAGCAAAACCAGGGCCAATGGAGATAGGCTAAACAGGGGTTGGCTGACTGCATGGAAGGGTACCTAAAAAGAAGAACTTGGAAGTTGGAAAAGAGGGAAAATGCAATAAAAGGTGAAAAAAAAAAAAAAAAAGCTATTTGGGTGCAGCTGCCAAGCAGTCCAGAGCCTGACTGACTCTGACTGGAGCATGAGAAGGAACATGCAGTTGATCTGATACTTTTGGGAGATCTGCTTCCATGATCACAGGCAAGCTGAAAGTTTTCCCAAGGTCAAGAGAAGACTGGCTCTGGAAGGAAATGCAGAATCATTCCATCTTGAAGGGACCTCAGGATGTCTCCGGACCAACCTCCTTCCCACAGCAGGGTCAGCTAACAGGTCCGATCAGGTTGCTCAGGGCTTTACTCATTTTGGACTTGAAAACCTCTGAGGATGGAGATGGCACAGTCTCTCAGGGCAACCTGCCCCCGTGCTTGACTCTCTGGATGGGTCAAAAGTTTCTCCTTCCACCCAGCCTGAACCTCTCTTCTTTCACCTAATGCCCATCGGCCTTCACCCTTGCCTCATGCACGACAGTGAAGAGCCTGGCTCCATCTCCTTGGTGACATTCTGGTGGACATGGGGAGGCTGTTATTAAGTGTCCCCAAAGCCTTCTCTTCTCCAGGCTGAACAAATGCAGCTCCCTCACCTCCCATGGTGACAAAGTCAACATTACCTAGGTGTGCCTAGGAAGTTTAAGGGTCTTCCAGTCCCTCTGCATATTGTTGGATCAGCAAAGGACCTCATGGATGTTAGAGTGCAATCACCCTCATGCCATGACTTTCTGCATTTGTCACACTCATTTGGCATCGTGTTGTAATGTACAAGTGTTGTAGGCTGTGAAGAGGACTCACTCTGGACAAGCAGTCGCTCATAATGAAACCTTGAACTGAAAACCTTTCAGGCCCAAGAGGCAACCTCACACCACTAGGAGGGGCTGGTTCTCGGGAGGCCATGTCAGATGCTAACCAACGTGCAGCAAAAGATTTCCTGCCTGCAAGAATTGCAGTGTCTATCGCCAGAGAGGACAAAAATCACCAAATCATTGAGGCTGGAAGGGACCCTGGGAGGATGCTAGTCCAACCTCCTGCTCACATAGGGATCAACACTGAATTCACATCAAGTTCCTCAGGGCTTTGTCCAGCTGCATCCTTCAAGCCTCCCAGAAGAGAGAGTCCATAACCCCTCTGGACCCCACCTCAAATGCTGCAGGATCCTCACTGATTTTTCTTCCTTCTGTACAATTTTGACTGCACTTGTTTCAGCTTATAACCTTTGCCTCTCCTTCTCCTGCCATGAATTCCTGTAAAAACATGGTTCTTTAATGGTGGCAATCTTGAGCTGGGAAGCCGCTATGAGTCCTCTGCAAAACCTTCCCTTCTCTGCGCTGAACAAGCCCTGTTCCCTCACCAGGCAAGTGCTCCAGCCTCCAAACACCTTGGAGCCTGCCACTGGACTCACTCCATGTGATCAACAGCGTTCGTCTACAGGGAGCCCCAACTGGACGCAATATCTAGATGTGCTCTAACAAGTGTTGAGTAGAGGGGGATAATCACTTCCCTCCATCTCCTGGCTGTGCTCCTGTTCATGCAGCCCAAGATGCTGTGGCCTCCTTTCCTGCCAGGGCACACTGCTGGATGATGTTCATCTCGCTGCCCACAAAGACACCCAGGTCCTTTTTCTGCAGAGCACTCCCCAGCCCATATCACTGCAGGGTGGTGGTCTGTGCCAGGCGCAGGATCTGCATTTGTCCTTGTTGAATTTCCTGACAGTCCATTCCTCCTGCCTGCTGAGGCCCACCTGAATGGCAGCCCTCAAATATATGACTGTTCCTCCTGAGTAAGGGTCATTTACAAAGGTGATGAGAGTTGCATCCTCCAGGTCACTGGTGAATCTGTTAGACAGGACAGGTCCGAGTATAGACCCCTGCATACTCCACCTTTACCTGGCTTCCCAGTAAAGCATGACCCATTCAAAAAAAACCCTCTGAGCGCAATCATCCAACCAGCTTTTTACCCACCTGGTTGTCTACCCATCTTATCATAATGCCTGATTGCATTCCTCATTGCCCTCATGATCTGGGACTCCACTATTTCACAGTCACTGCAGCCAAGGTTTCCACAGATTATCACAGCCCTGATCAATTCTTCCTTGTGTGTGAGTACCAGGTCCATGTGAGTGTCACCTTACAGGCCCATCAGGAAGCTGTGCTTAGAAGTGGTCCCTGACACCCTCCAGAAATCTCCTGGACTGCTTGCACCCTGCTCTTTGCCTTTCCAATGAATGTCAGGGAGATTAAAGTCCCCCCATAAGAACCAGGCCCTGTGACCCACTGACTTCCTCAGGTTGCTTAAGGGAGACTGCATCCACCTCCTCACCCTCATCAGGTGGTTTGTGACTCCCATCACAATGTCACCTTTTCTCTGATGCTCATGCACACGCACAATCTTTCACCCAAACCCATGTCCATCCCATGCAAGAGCTCCATCCATCTGAGCTGTCCCTTCACACAAAGCACATCCCCCCTGCTCACCTTCCCTAATGGTCTTGCCTGCATAGCTTGTACCCTGCCATCACAGCCCTCATGGTAGTGATCCCACTGCATCTCAGTTATTCCAATGATGTTTCAGACCTGTGACAGCTTGTGAGTCTCCATCTGCTCCTTCCTGTGCCCCAGGCTGCATGCATTTGCATATATTTGGGCTACAGAGCCTCAGCTGTGGCAGAGAGAACAGACTGATCAATGTGGAACCTGTTACCAAGATCCAAAGACACTGTGTGTACAGTGGTCCAACTTCAGAGCAGAGCCATGCTGGCCTAGATAGCAGGTGGCAAGGTAATGGTGAAAGGAGGTTCCTACTGAGAGAGCAAACGCTGCAGTGTCCAAGGCCAGCGAGAAACAGAGCTGTGCTGTGCAGGAATGGCAGGAGAGGGGTTGACTGCCCGAGCTGACTCTGCAGCACCGTTGGGCCTGTGACAGAGTTCTTCAACCAATCCCCAAGAAGGACAAGGTGCCACTGAAGAAGTCCTTGGGCCTGGGCAGCCTGTGATCCAGCCACGCTGAGGTCATCATTAGCTCAGTGCCTGTTCATATTGTCTTGGGGGTGAGAAGAGGTTCAGGGGGAGGAAAGCTAGAATGTTTTAAGGGTGCAGAGACCAGAGCAGAGACCTTGGTGGGATGTGCCTCTCCCATTTATGAAGCATTCTTGGCTGTAGATCGGAAGGACTTGGCCTAAAGGCAGTGGTGGGATCCACTTGTTTGGGCACAGGTAGGAAGCCTGAGTTGCCCTGGGGCACTTGTTCAGCAACCACTCCAAAGGAGCATGGTTTTCCTAGAGGTCCCGTGGTGTATCTGCTAGAGACATGTGGATGGGCTGGACACCCCCAAGCATCCGACATGGCCCTGCAGGCCTGTTTCTGTGTCACTGAATCAAGTGCCTGCACTGGATGACATGAACTGTTGGCAATGTTTGGTTCTGCATGTACCTCAGCTTCCTAGTGAGTGGAGCTCTGGTAGCAGCGGGCACCTAGTATCATTGCAGGTGGCCAAGGCAATTCCCTGCCTGGACCCCATCTCATGCTCTAGAAGGATGTGGGTGTCACACTTGCTCCATCAGAGCAAGTGGACACTGGCACATGCCTTGGACCAGCTCTGTCTCTTCCAGAGTCATCAGGTGTTTGTGTGTGAGCAACTGATTGCGCCCTCCATCTCCAGTGATTAAAATGGGAGCATAGACCAAGATCTTGCAGGCAGACATCCCTGCTGTGCTCACTTCTGCCTGGGCAAGGGGACTCCCACCTCCTCTGTGTTTTTTCATTGGAGCTCACGAGAAAGATATGAATCCTATGCCAGCCCAGGCCCTTCTAAACCAGCCTGAGAAGCCCAAACTGACTCATCTGAAACAATTCCTGAACAATGGGAAAACAAATTCTATTCTTGTCCCTGTCTAGGTGTCCTGCCTAGCTAAGAGATGGGACTAGGGGCTTCCTGAATGGGACATTTCCACTTTTTGTAGATAACCTTTCTCTGATAAGATAAATTGCAATGCTGGAATCAGTCTCTCTCCACTCTTTAGCAAAGGAAAATAACTGACTATTTTAGTTTATTGGAGTGAACATTTCCCAGGTGGAGGGAGCACAAGGGAGAGAGAAATTCATGAGCTCAGCTGGGCCCCTGCCCCTGAGGAGGACCAGGCTCTGGGGATGGAGGGAGCTCATGGCAACCTGGCAGCACTGCCCAGACAGCTGTGTGCAGGAGCAGCTCCTCTGCAAGGAGCAGCAGGGCTCCGGGCACTGCCTGCTGCTGCTGACATGAGAGGAGAGAAGACAGAGAGAAGTGGAAGGCAGTGTGGAGTGGGAGGAGAGAGGAGAGCTCCTTGTGGGAGAAATCTTCACAGCCCTTGACACAGTAAGTCTCTGGCTTCAGGGCAACGCTACTGAGGTTCCTGGAGGGGTCTTGAAACCCATCCAGTGACACAACTAGATTTTTAAGGAAGTCTCTCCCAGCTTCTCCTTTGCAGAGGAGGGGGAGATGCTTCAGAGCAGGGATTCCCTGCCATACCATCACAGGGACAGGGCATCCTGCTACCTTCTCCCAGGGACTCTGCAGGGGGTTGAAGCCTGGGTGTGCACACAAGTCTGTCCAGGGCTTTAATTCAGAGCAGTGCCCTGTGCCCGAGTGTGCTCTGTGTCCCAGGCATTGACTTTACTGCCTGCGAGTGTCAGCACTCAGCCTGCCCGGGGAGCTCCACGCAGTGCTGTGGGGAGAAGCTCTGGGTGGGAGGAGTGATTCCTGGTGGAGCAGGTTCATTTTGCCTTTGGGAGGGTGCTGCGTGGGTCAGGTCTGCCCACAGCTCCAGCTCACTCCCAGGACATTTCTGGAGGGGACTTTCCAAATGGAAGGTCAGGGCAGAGGATACATGAAAGTGAAGGAGGTGTCATGAGTCTCTGCTTTCAGTTTGATTCTCTTTGGGTGGGGTGAAATGGGATTGGATCTGTCAGCTTTAGACAGGGAACTGAGGCTCCAAAACAGTGACAGTGAGAGAGGAGCAGTTCTGGGAAGGACTCAGCAAATGCCTTCATCCACCCCTCCGTCTAAGGACAGAACCAGCATCACCTTTCCAGCCTCAGCAAGGTTTCTCTCACCTGCTCCATAGCACCGGCAAACACAAAGGTGCCCTGGGCAGCGTCCTGCCCCCGGGAGGTTTCTGCAGGGCAGAGCTGAGCTCACAGTGGGTGGGATGGAGTCTGTGAACACTGAGAGGGGAGAGACGTGGGGACAGAGAAACAGCTCCCTGCAGGGATGGCTCCAGGCAGCAGAGTCATGCTCCAAGTGGGAGAGGAAACCATCAACTCCAAGGCCTCCTCTCCTCTCCCAGCCAGCACAGCCCTCTGCTCTCAAGGTTGTGGGGTCCAGGGCATGAGTTGTTTCCTCAGCAGCCGGACATGCAGGAGAGGAGACACTCCTGAGTGTCCCTCTGTCCCTCCCTGGCCCTGCCTCCCTCTGCACAAATATCACGTTATTGCTCCATGTTTCCCACCTGCCCATGCTGCCCTTGTCCTTTCCCTTGGATTCTCTGGGCAGGGGGGGGTTCTGATGCAGTTCAGACACTGACCCTGCAGGTCCTGCCACGCAGACATGTCCTTGACAGTGAGGTGCCCAAGTGCCCCTCTAACCTGTGGGTCTCTGGGCAATGCAGTGTGGGGGACCAGGAATGAGCCAACTCTCTCGGCAGGACACCCCATCCTTAGGACATTCCACCATTTCCCTAGGGTGTCTGCCTGGGCTGCAAGCTGCCCTCCACAAGGACACAGCTCTCCCATTGCATCTGCGTGTTATCTAGGTGCCCCAGGCAGAAGCCACATACATACTGAGGCCATGCTGGGACATGCTGGTGGGAGGCTGGATGTGGGCAGCTGGAAGGAGGCCGATGTGTTGCTGGCTAGAAGGGGAGGGCTGAGACCTGCCTCACGTCCCCTCAGAAAGAGTGCTGATGGGCACTTTGCAAGTGCATTCCTCTGCTCTCTCCGGTGTCATTTCTTTTTCGGGTAACATGAGTGCAACTGTCTTCCACCTCCAAGGCGGGAGCACAGGGCACCTGGGAAGAAGGCAGATGGACAGGCCAGCTCTGCTCCCTCTGCACTCAAGCCAGAGTGAATCCTTTTGCCTCTGAGGAGTCACAGCTGCTCACCCTGAGTGCAGCAGCAATGCAGAGAATTTCTACTTCCAGGCATGCTCCTCTGGTGTGACAGGGTCAGCTAAAGAAAACCAAAAAAAGCCTTAAAACTATTAATGAACCCACATTATTTAGAAGTGGGAGTGAAGATGCTGAAAATGCCTTCAACGTTATGTGTGGATGAAATGTGACTGGAACTGGGAGTATAGCAGTTTCGTCACCCCTGTTCCCGTGTCCGCAGTGCTGTAGGTCATGGCTGACTCCTGCGGAGCAAATGGGCAGAGGCCCCTGCTCCTCATGGCAAACTCAGCCAGCACAAAGCTGAACTCAAGACATGGAGCTCAATGATGGTGCTGCTGAGATGGGGAGAGGTAATGTGTGTGTGTTTGGGGGAGGTTATGAGAAACCTTTGCTCAGAGAAGTCTGCCCTAATTTGTCTCTATCTGTTCTTCCTTGAAGAGTCCCCAAAGCGCAAAGGGAGCAAATGTCCAACAGCAGCTCCCTCAACGAGTTCCTCCTCCTGGCATTTGCAGACACGTGGGAGCTGCAGCTCTTGCACTTCTCGCTCTTCCTGGGCATCTACCTGGCTGCCCTCCTGGGCAACGGCCTCATCATCACAGCTGTAACCTGCGACCACCGTCTCCACACCCCCATGTACTTCTTCCTCCTCAACCTCTCCCTTGTTGACCTTGGCTCCATCTCCACCACTGTCCCCAAATCCATGGCCAATTCTCTGTGGGACACCAGGGCCATTTCCTACTTGGGATGTGCTGCCCAACTATTTTTCTTCTTTTTCTTAATTTCAGCAGAGTATTATCTCCTCACAGTCATGGCCTATGACCGCTACATTGCCATCTGCAAACCTCTGCACTACGGGACCCTCATGGGCCCCAGAGCTTGTGTCAAAATGGCAGCAGCTGCCTGGGCCAGTGGTTTCCTCTATTCTGTCCTGCACACTGCGAACACATTTTCCATACCACTCTGCCAAGGCAACACAGTGGACCAGTTCTTCTGTGAAATCCCACAGATCCTCAAGCTCTCCTGCTCAGACTCCTACCTCAGGGAAGTTGGGCTTATTGCAGTTAGTGCCTGTTTAGTCTTTGGGTGTTTCGTTTTCATTGTGCTGTCCTACGTGCAGATCTTCACTGCTGTGCTGAGGATCCCCTCTGAGCAGGGACGACACAAAGTCCTTTCCATGTGCCTCCCTCACCTGGCCGTGGTCTCCCTGTGTGTCAGCACTGGCATGTTTGCCTACCTAAAGCCCCCCTCCATCTCCTCCCCAGCTCTGGATCTGGTGGTGACTGTTCTGTACTCAGTGGTGCCTCCAACACTGAACCCTCTCATCTACAGCATGAGGAACAAGGAGCTCCAGGATGCCGTGAAAAAACTGATTCAACTGGCACTAGTTCAGCAGCAATAAGCTGTCCATCCTCTTCACAACTGATTTCCAATTTATCTTAGGCAACTCTTGTGCTTTGGTAGTTCTTTCTGTGATAGTCATGTTTGTACACAAATGTTTGAATTCTTCCAACCTCTCCAGAGGCATGAAGCAAGTCTCTCTGACCCAGAGGCCTTCTGTGAATGTGTCTATCACTGTGTCAGAGCTGGCCTCTCTAATAAAAGGGGATTTCCTCAGTGCAGTGCTTGATGTTTGGGCTCTTCTTCCAAAGCTGGAGCCAGGAATGCACTCAAGAACTTTCACCTTGGAGGGGACTGTTGCTTTTCCGGGGCTCTCCTTGGGCTCAAGGCAATGAGCTCATAGGTGATGTGTTAGGGAAGGAGGACTGGATTCAGCTCTCACTTGTGGGTGCCCAGTGCTCCTGGAGGTGGTGAATCTCCTATATGACAGGGCTGGAGACTGATGCCTGTCCTTCTCCAAGGGAGTATGGAGCCCCCAGGAGAGCACAGGGCATCTCCAAGGGCACCATGTGCCTCGGGGTGAATGGAGATTTGGAAAATAAAGTGGAGTCACCCAAAGGTAAAGGGCAAAAGCAATGAATGTCCAGCCTAGTGAGAGCTCTGCAATTCTGCAAAAGGCAGTGGGGACCCAGCAGGCAGAGGGAAGGGAGCCTGGAGAGTGGTTCATGTCACAGTCAATGAAAGTCATGGACTGGATCTTGGGACATGCCTGAACACAGTCTGAGCCATTTGAAATGCCCTGTGATTGCTCAGAGTATTGTCCACGGCCACAGACCCCTTGGTAGGGGTTGTCAGGTGCAATGAGGCCTGTCTGACTGGGTCTGCTTCCCACTCTGGCCACCATGGCCAGTGTGGAGTCACCGTGTGGCCCTGGGGCCCCACAGTCTAATCGCTCTGCAGAGCAGCGCTGACAGCTCGGGGCCCTGTAGGGAGCACAGCAGAGGTTCCAGGAACGGCCAACCAGGCCAGCATGGACACACTGACCTGGGGAAAGGCTCTCTGGGGAGCAGGGATGTCCCTGGAGAAGAGGAAAGGAGCAGTTGTGTGCTGACCAGGAGGAATAAATGAGAAAGAGAATTCTGTTTCTAGACAGGTCAACTAAGGGCAGGCTGCTGTGCTCCTGGGGCAGCAGGAGCTGCTGGGGGAGCCCCAGGGCAGGGACTCTTGTGCTGTCCTGGAGAGAGGGGCTGGCACAGGGGGCTGCAGGCAGCCTGGGGCTAGGGAGCATCCTGAACACCAGAAGAAGGGGCACAGAGTGTCACTGTGCTCTGCCTCCTTGTGCCACTGGGGCCAGTCCCCGCTTGGAGGCTGATGGGGCAGCTGACACACATCCCCCTGATCCCCGGAGCTGCTGTGCCCTTCAGAGGGTCTGTGGCTGTGGGGTGAATGCCCAGAGCTCTGCAGTCCCCTGTGGGGGGCACTGCTGGGGGCCACCACCAGCCTGGGCTGCTCTGCTGGGTGTGTTGGGGAGAGGGCAGGGGAGGTGGGGAGAACCGGGGAGTGTCTGGGTTGGGCTGGAAAGGGCCCAGGAGAGGAAAGCTCCAATGTCAGCTCAGCTGTGTGAACGGGCAGGGTGAGGACATGCACTGGGGGCTTTTGGTGCAGAGCCAGGTCTCGTGAAGGGGAACCAAGACATGTCGGTGCAGAAGAGAGGAGGACGGTCTGTGCCCTTGGTTGCATGGACCAGCTGCAGAGGTGCCCCCCGGGCATTTGTCACAGACCGGCCTTTCACATCAGCCGTTTCCAACACTGGCTGCGTGCCCCAGGTTTCTGGGTGCATTTTGCTACATGGCCAGCTCCATCCTGCTGGGCTCAGTGCCTGTATTTAGGGGAACGTCCAGCCCTGCCTGGCCTCTCTCCTCGCCCAGACCCCCACAGACCCTGGGGGGATGGCTCTGTGCTATCCCCAACATGGGACACAGCTGGGGCAGGTCAGGAGCTGGGCACTGGGGGAGGCTGCCAAAGCAGGAGGGCTGTGGGGGGACGGCTCACTGAGGGTTGTCATGGGGACCATGCCAGGGGGATGTTTCCCCAACCCTGAACGCACCCTGCCCTGTGCAGTGCCTGCGCAGCGGCTCCATGGCGCCATGTGTGGGTGCAGGGATGGGGCACAGATGGGAGCCCTGATGCTCCTCACCGCTCCACTGCTAAGGAGGAACTCGCAGGAGAGCTCTCCCAGCCCGGCCCCACGAGCTCTTGTCCCTGCTCCAGCCATGCCACAGCAGAGCCGAGGACCAAGAGGTCCCTCAGGCAAAGCTGGTCCGGCCTCATGGAGCAGGCCCTGAGCACCAGAAGAAACAGAGCGCTCTCCTTGTATGTCCCCATCCTGCTGGGAGGCAGGGAAATTTTCACTATTTGAACATAGGAAACATTGACATTAAAATTAGCCAGTCATTTGAGCTGTGGAAAGAGTGTTCCTATTTTTGAAATGTTGTAAACAGTTCTTCACCTTTCCAGGCAGAGCTCAGTGGTCCTACCACAAGCACCCAGTGGCACTTGGAGAGGCCCTGGTGTCTCTGAGGGACCTGCCTGGGCCTGGCAGCTCTTGCAGGAGACCTGCGGGAGACCAGAGCCCCTTGGAGCTGCAGATGGAGGCTGGGGAGAGGGGAGCAGGGCACCAACAATGGCAACAGCCATCCATGACCCTGTGAGTGCATCCCACCCCAGCTCTGAAAATCACTTTCCCTTTCAAAAAACAAAAATATCTCCCCAAAAGGCCAGTGCATCAAAAAAGAACCAAAAAAAGGGGTAATAAGAGCACAAAGGAGTTTCAAATAGTGAAAAGTGTAAGAAAACTTTTTTTTTGGTTTAGATAATTTATTCAATTTCTTTCTTGTTTCTTTTTCATTGTCATTTTCTAAAGCTTTCTTTTATAATAAGGCCTACACTATTAAAAAGGATAGTTCTGTGTCTCGCACAAGTCCAGTCCCCCTCAAACCACTACCTGCCCACAATCTTCCTTGCCACTCCTCAATCTTTGCACACAGCAAGTTGCACCATGGTGTGTTGAGCTCTCACAACTGATAGAGGAAGCAGCCTGATCAGCTTCAATGTAAACGCGCTATTTACTGATGGCTGAAATTGCACCAATCTCAACGTACCTGTGTTACAGCGATGCCTTAAAGGAGTTCCTAGACATCTAGCCACAAACCCTTTTCATTCCCTGCATGGTCATGAAGCATGACTCTGTTTTAGCCAACAACAGGGATGGGAATTAGTTCACCCTCCACCAGATCCCTTCACTGCAGATGTCTCTGGCTAACCCAGTTGTCTGCACTTCCCTTTCTGGTCAATGGAAAGAAAAAAGTTGTCCCACTGAGAGGTCTTGAGATGCTCCTCCTGGTGACCAGCCAATGCTCCAGAAAGGTTCTCATAGTTCCTGGGTCACATTTCCCAGTGTCACATGGGAACACAGCTACACAGGGCATCTCAGGCAGCAGTGGCCTCTAGATGTGTCTGTAAGGGCCTGAATGTAAAGTCCTCGTCATTGGGTGAAATCTATGCAAAAAATAGCTCCTTGAAAGAAATGAAAAAAGTCTTCGTTTTCAGAACTTCCAACATTCTTTATCAATTGCAATGAATATTTTCTTTTTTTTTTCTATTGGCAGCACCATATGCGTGCACTACAGAAATTACTCTATGGGAGTTTACATGTTTATATATATGTATATGCTATTCTTCATGAGATGTTTCCTGCCAACACTCTGAATGGAGAAAATTGGTTCTGAGAAACTACTGTATTCCAATGGACACATCTCCTCTCCCTTCTTCTGCCTCTCTGCCCTCTCTTCCTCTGCCTAGTGTGTCTTTACAGAGGCCTCATGGCCCCTCTGCCCTCTGGGGAAGTCTCCTGTGGGATCCTGCCAAGCAGATCCTCAATGAGCTGAAACCCCTATCAGAATGTCACCCACACTGCTGTGTCCTCTTATCCTTACTACAAGGTCTCAACTGGCTCACCACGTGCTCCAGGGCAAAGCCCTGTGCACTCCAGCCACCCCTTTGCACAGAGCACACCTGCACCTCCTCACCATCCCAGCCTGCCTTCCTCTGAAACCCAGTTTCATTCACGTGAGCTGTCCCACCACGTGTGTGTAATTCCACGAGGATAGGTGAGAAGGAGGTGCCAGCAAAGGGGACATGGCTGGGATGTTGAATGTGGGGCCCAGAAGAGAGGACGACTCAGAAGAGGGGCAGGGGAGAAAAAGATAGAAGTGCCACATGTGTAGTGTTGATGGTGAGGTCACCTCTGGTACAGGAACCTCATGGGCTGGGTTCTGGTAGGAGCCATTCTGAGGACAAGAAGACAATCACACCACCACTCATCCCACCAAAAGAGATGATATATGGGCAGGAGGATGGGGAGAGGCAGGCAAAGGGGACATGGTTGCAGTGTTGATTGTGAGGTCACTTCCACTGCAGCTGCCTGATTGGCCCTCAGCAGATGTGCTGGCCAGCAGGCTTTGGGATGTCACCCAGCGCCTCAGAGAGTCCACCCAGCAGAAATGACTGTCCTGGGGAGGGGAGGGGGTGACACAGGTGACAGGGACCCATCTGTGCAGTGATTGCAAGGGCACCTCTGCTGCAGCCACCCCACCAGTCCACAGCCGGCAGTCAGGCAGGCACAGCTCATGGCCACCCTGCTCAGGACTAGCCCTCTGCAGCAGACCTGCCACCAAGCAGCACACAGATCCTCACCTAGGTCTCCTCCGACCCCAGCGTTACTGCCCCTGTGGCCCAGAGACACCATGGACATTATCTGGAGGCTTCCTCTGGCAGATCAACATTTCTAAAGTGGCACATGATGGATTATTACCAGCCAGCAGGGTTTTTTATAGTGTGATGCGAAGAAGGAGTCATTCTGCAGGCTCCAATGGACACTTTGATGATGGGTGGGGGAGCTGAACTGTGCAAGGCCTGCTGGGACAGCCCTGCACCACCCTACAAGGAACTGACCCTCACTTCCTTTTATCCACACCTCACTGACAACAGGGGACCTTGGTCCTAATTAGCCTCAGATCCACACTTGCGATTTCATCTCAGAGGGGCTTCACTTGCAAAGAAGAGTCCACGAGTGAGCTAATGCCCAGGCTGTGCCTGAGCTGATCAGGCAGGAGCTTCAGAACCTGCAGGCCTCAACCAGCTCAGGGACACAGTGCAAAACGTGCTCAGCTGAGTTGGACACCTCAACTGTCAGGTCAGAAATGACTGCCTTAGAGAGAAGAATGTGGAAAGGTGAGGGACATAATTCTGAAGGGGGCTTGCAAGTTACCTGCATAAAACAACTCTAGCTTTGCAAGCTGATTCTCAGCTATGACCCATGAAATATTTCCTGTTGACTTGCAGGCAAGTGCTTGAGCATCACTACTCACTGTAGTCACTGCGCATCTGGGAGAAGTGTTTTCAAAGGCCAATTCTTTTCTGAAGAAATACTTTGTCTTTGGAAGTTTCCCTTATCTTGCCCATTTCAAAAGCTAATGACTGTGGCACTGCCGCTTGAAAGGGCATCTCTGAGTGCTCCACCTTGGCAAGACCATTTCCTTGTTAACTGTGTGGGTGAAAAAAGTCCCACATGATCTAAACTGCTCTCTCAGGCCTCCTGCTGGATGTCTCAGCCCCTGGATGTCCTGTGTCAGAGCCCAGGGCAATGCACAGGGTGCAGGGTGGAGCAGGGAGCCCCGAAACAGCGAGGCCCTCAGCAGGAAGAGCTCAAGACCCTCTCTAGAATTCAGTGGATTGGAGGGGGGTTTATCAGAAGGTTAAGTAAGGGCTAATTGGGGGATACTAATGCGTTATAAGCAAAGAGTCTCTAGGGTCCTGCCACATGAGAAGAAAAGAGTGTCTGCACCAATTATGGATATGGGTAGTATCCCCTCTTAGCCTTTGCTAATAGGAGAGGGAGGCAACTGCTATGCCTCTAGCCTAAAAAATGGTTGTGGTTGGACAGATCCCAGAAGTGTTAACTTCAAGAATCTCCAACAAGGAACCCTTTCTGAAAGATGACCTCTTCTACTCCAAATACTCTAAGCTACAGCATATGTGGGATATCTGGCTGCAGATCCTGGCAAGAGGTGAGGAAACGCAAGTCCTGAACCTCAGCGCACAGAAGGCAGCAGGCTGCCAGCATCCCTGGCTCACGCCACCAGGGCAGCCTGGGCCCTGCAAGCCAAGTCACCTCCTCACCTCTGAGGGCTCCCAATCTCTCCATCCTGGTACCACTCCCCACGCACATCACTGCTCACTCCAGACACCTCCTCCCATTCTGAGCCCCAAGACCATGTGGCCATGGCCTGTCCCCATCACAGGGCACTCCACCACTGGGACATGGTGGTGATGTGTGACTCGTGTTTTATGCCCTGACAAACTGAGACATGGGTAAGGAATAAGAACAACTGGGCTGAAGGGAGATGATTGCTTTCCAGAACATGAGGAGAAATATCTCAGCTCTCTCCCTGGCTGTGCCATCTCCATGGCGCTGACCTACTGAGCCCCCAGATGTCACGAGCTGAGGTCACAGTGGGATGTACCGCATCACAGGGAGGTCTCTGTGGTGCCGTGGCGGTGCCCTCACTTCCCTTCAAGACCTGGGTGTTGCTGGGCACTGCTCACACGCTGCTCTTTGGATCTGCTCCATGGCAAGGAATGGGGATGGCAGGCAGCAGGGCCGCACTGAGGCCCCTCACCAACAGGCAGAGGAGCAGGGACATGCTGGAGAGGAGTTTTGGGTGACGAGGTGGGAAGAGCGTCCTTTTTCCCGTGATGGACAGGTGAGCTGAGGTCAAAGGGACAAGCGAGATGGAGGACTGCTGGACCCAGACCATCAGTCTGCACTGCAGTTCCTTGTTCCCAGCGCTCCTGCAGCTCTCCACCAAGGGGAAGGGCTTTGGGAGCTCCTTCCCGAGGTATCTTACAGAGACTGCTAATTCCAAAAATGGCTGTGGGTCCTGGGCTGTGAGGGTGGCTGGACAGGGTGGGGGCTGCCACAAGAGCCCTGCCTGAGGGTCCCACCTGGCTCAGGGGACAATGTGGCAGCAGGGACTCCTGGGTCCTGGGGCTGCGGCTGCCCTGAGCCCCAAGGCTTCTGTGGGGTCAGCTCCATCCCCTCATGGCAGGGGGAAATCCAGGTCCAGGTTTCCCTGGGAGTGGGTCCCCGTTTGGGATCTGGCTCTGGCAGGAAAGGGGGCCTGTGTCCTGGAGCTGGGGTGTCCTGCAGCTCCTGTGGGGCTCTCAAGAGCCTGCTGGAAATGCCCATGTTGGAAATGGATCCTTCACCTTGTAATAACCCCAAGGAATCTACTTGTTTGGGAGAACCTCTCTTCCTTCCCCCTGCATCATTTTATGCTTCCAGCTTGGCAGAGCATGGTTTGGGCTCAGAAATGTTGTCCTCAGATGGCCACAGCCCCTGTCTTCCTGCAAACTGAGGTCAGACCTCTGCACTCAAAAGACAGCCTGTTTGGGGGAGCAGCTTGGAAACAGGTGGGGGTGCCCTCACCACCCCATAAGTCCCTACGGCAGAGCCCAGCTCTGGCGGGGCAGCGGCTGGGCCCCGGGGCCCCACACTGCATGGGCACATGGGGCCGCGCTGCCCCCAAGCCCTGCGATGCCCCGTGCTGCCCTGCGCTGCCACCCACAACATGGCGCCCCACCACGAGGGAGGGGAGGGGGCTGCCCGCGGGGTCACACAAGGCCACAGCATTGCCATGGCATCGCCCCCAGTGCTGCCCTCCTATTGGCCGGACAGGGCAGGAGGGCGGGGCTGCACTGATGGCTGTAAGGCCCCAGGGTGAGTCAGGGAGGCCGCTCAGGAGCTGGCTCAGCCTTGGGGCAGGGCAGGGGCAGCTGCAGGCGGCAACAGCCGCGTGGCTGGGCTGTGGGCAGGGAGGTCACGGCTGTGTGCGAGAGCTGTGCCAGGAAATCACCAGGGTCAAATCAGTTCTGTGTCAGCAGCTGACAGGCCAGCAGGAGGCACGTGGCTCGGCTGGTGAGGATGAGGTCACTTCTGCCCGAGGACCTGATAGGCCAGCAGCAGGAACAAGGCTTGGATGTTGATGGTGAGGTCATTTCTGAGTGATGAACTGATTGCACAGCAGGAGACCTGTGTCTGGAAAGGTGCTTGTGAGGTCACTTCCAGCTGAGCAGTTGATGGGGCAGCAGCAGGTCCCCGGCTGGGACATGTGCTTTGGAGATCATTTCTGCCTGAGCAGCTGATAGGTCAGCATTTGGCTCATGGCTGGGGAAGCTATAGTGAGGTAACTGCTGTCTCAAAGGCTTGTAGGCCAGTGACAGACACATGGCTGTGGTGGTGACTGGGAGGTCATCTCCTTCTGAGTCCCTGATAGGCCAGCAGCACACAGATAGGCATGGACATTGATTGGGAGGTCTCTTTTGTCAAAGTACCTGATAGGCCAGCAGTAGCAAATGGCTGGGGAAGTTACCTTGAGGAAAGTTCTGGCTCTGAAGCCCATTAGCCAGCAGCAGGCACATGCTGGGGGTAGGTGCTTGTGAGGTCGCTATACCTGAGCAGCTGATAGGGCAGGAGAAGGCGCATGGCTTGGATGTTGGTGGTGAGGTCACTTCTGGGTTTGCTGATTGGGCCCAGAGGAGGGATTGACACCTGCAGAGCTCTACAGCAATACAGAAATGCAGCTAATAAATCAAGCAGAAGTAGATGATAATGTTCCACATCATCTGGCACATATTTTATTCCACTCTGTCATCATGAGTTCGTAGTGCTCCATTTCAAATGAAGATGATGTTCTCTGGTAAACATAGACAGGGAGTTTGACTTTGCACTTCTTACAACCTTCTACAGGTGCCCAGGGAGTCCAGCTTGAATTTTTAGGCTGCTAAATGAATCTAGCACTGGTGTGAGCAGTGGTGTTATTAATCTCTGATGTCCAGTGTCCATGTGCTGCAGAAATTCTGCCCCATCCAAACCCCAGGGGCTGTGACATTTATCTTCAAGGTCTGAATGGCATCTCTGTGCTCTGATTCCTCAATGTGGGAACTGAAGAGGACCCTGGCTGTGCCTGGCTGTTGAGATGAAATGCCTGTTGCAAGGTCTTGGAGGGCTAGAAGCACCTGGAAGGGCTGTAGAGTTGATCTTTGTGTGATTTGAGGCCCTTGGGGTTGCCCTGTCTGCTGCCATGTGTGGTGCTGTGCCTTGTGTGTCCCTGAGACACTGGCGCGTGTTGGCTGGCAACCCTCTGTGAGGCATGGGGTGGGGGTGCAGCATTTCACAGTGGTGGAGGGTGGCCTGTGGTGGGGATGGATGGTGGCCCCAGTGTCTTGGTGCTGCACGTGGGAGGAGGTGTCTGGAGAGAGCAGTGCTGTGCGTGGGGAGCCCTGCCAGGCTGGGTAGCTGGGGAGCGCTGCGAGGTGAGGAGGTGCCTTGGCTTGCAGGGCCCAGGCTGCCCTGGTGGCGTGAGCCAGGGATTTTCCATTTGCTTTTCCTAAAGAGAGCTTTCCTGTGCAGCAGTGTTTGCGGAGAGAGGAGGGGGCATGAGAGTGGGCATTAACATGCTGGCATCTTCTGGTTGCTGCCATGTCTGGTTATGTGCCCTGTGTGTCCCTGGAGGACTAGAAGGAAACAGAAGGTCTGGAGAGGTGACCTTGGTATGTTTTGGCGTCCCTGGGGGTTTCCTGGCTGCTGCCTTGTCTGGTTGTGTCCCCTGTGAGTCCCCGATGCACAGCTGCGTGTTGGCTGGCAACCCTCTATGAGGCGCGGGGTAGGGGGTTTGGCATGTCACAGTAGTGAGGTACCTTGTGGTGGGGACAGACGATGGCCCCAGTGTCTTGGTGCTGCTCATCACAGGAGGAGGTGTCTGGAGAGAGCAGTGCTGTGCGTGGGGAGCCCTGCCAGGCTGGGGAGCTGGGGAGCACTGCGAGGTGAAGATGTGCCTTGGCTGGCAGGGCCCAGGCTGCCCTGGTGGCGTGAGCCAGGGATGCTGGCAACCTGCTGCCTTCTGTGTGCTGAGGTTGAGGCCTTGAGTTTCCTCAGCTCTTGCCAGGATGTGCAGGCAGGGTGCTGACCAAAGGCCAGGGAGTGTTTCTGCTTGCTCTGAGATGCGAACCAAGCCTGCTTTTTCCCTCCTTTCATCTCATTTACTTTTCCTAGTGAGAGCTTTCCTCTGCAGCAGTGTTTGCTGAGGGAGGAGGAGGCTGTGGGCGTTGCTTATTGCTGGCTGGGTGTTAGCATGCTGGAAGCTCTTTGGAGGAATGAAGGCCTTGTGGTGAGGTGGTGTTTGGAGATGGGCAGGTATGTTCTTGGGAGATGAACTGAAAGGGTCTGCTGCCCTCCTGTGCACAATCTCCTTAGAGAAGGAGTCCCTTTGAGGAGGAAAGCCCAGGCAAGAGTGCTCTGCAAAGGATGTGCAGCCCAGGTCTCTGCAAGTTCTTCCACCGTCCTGCTGGAGTGTGACCTGTCTGTCATGCAGCAGGGCAACGAGACAGCAGCTCACGTGCAGGCATGAGTGTGGTAGGTGTGATGTCATTAGGTGCTACCACTGCTGATGTGGGCAAAGCACTGTTTTTTTGCCGGAGCTTTGGGTGGGTGTGAGGAGCTCTAGATGCATTGCTGTGAGTAGCTGGAGCCAAGGGAGCATCCCATCCTCCACGCACCCATCCTTCAATGAGTCTCACAGCTTCTGGGGAAGGCATTGTGGACCCTGTGTACTCGAAGCACTTGACTCTTATCGTTTTCTACCCAAGCGCTTTTAGAGCTGCCCCTCAATTTTTGTGCCTCCACGTGCTCCTATGTGAGCCCGCTGGGCAAGGCCCGAGAGAGGGCGAGTGGTCCGAAGGGTTTTGGCCTCCTGCACTGAAGGCCCAAAGGGCCCCTCAGTAGGGAGGCTGGTTGGGTGAGTGCCTTGAGGGCAGGTGAGGCAAAAGCGAGAGGCAAGAGCTGGCCTGCTGAGCCCCTGGGAGAGCACTGTGGGTCTGCTTCCTGGAGGTGGGAAGTGAGCCTGAGCAGGGCGGTGCCTGGCTGTTGAGAGGAAGTGCCTGTTGCAAGGCCTTGGAGAACTAGAAATGAATTAAATTTCTGGAGATTTGGCCTGTGTTTTAGAGCCTTTGTGGGTGCCCTGGCTGCTCCCATGTCTGGTCGTGTGCCCTGTGTGTCCCTGATGCACAGCCATGTGTTGGCTGGCAACCGTCTATGAGGCGCAAGGTGGGGGTGCGGCGTGTCATAGTGGGGGGTGGCCTATGGTGGGGACGGGGGTGGCCACAGTGTCTTGGTGCTGCAGGCAGGAGGAGGTGTCTGGAGAGAGCAGTGCTGTGCGTGGGGAGCCCTGCCAGGCTGGGGAGCGCTGTGAGGTGAGGGTGTGCCTTGGCTTGTAAGGCCTAGGCTGCCCTGGTGGCGTGAGGCAGGGATGCTGGCAGCCTGCTGCCTTCTGTGCGCTGAGATTCAGGACTTGACTTTCCTCACCTCTTGCCAGGATGTCCAGCCAGGATGCTGATTAAAGGCAAAGGAGTGTTTCTGCTTGCTCCGAGATGAAAACCTGGCATGCTTTTTCCCTGCTTTCATCTCATTTGCTTTTCCTAGGGAGAGCTTTCCTCTGCAGCAGTGTTTGCTGAGGGAAGAGGAGGCTGTGGGGGCTTCTCATTGCTGGCTGGGTGTTAGCATGCTGCAGCTCTTTGGAGGTGTGAAGGCCTTGTGGAGAGATGGCCTTTGGAGACGGGCATGTGTGTTCTTGGGAGATGAGTTCTAAGGGAGGCTGATGTCTTCCTGTGCACAAGCTCCCTAGACAAGGAGTCCCTTTGAGTAGGCAGGGCAAGGCCAGAGTGCCCTGCAAGGGATGTGCAGCTCAGGTCTCTCTTCCTTCCCGTTGCAGGCTCTTCAAGTTCCTCTACCATCCTGCTGTGGTGTGACCTTGTTGTGCTGCAGCAGGGCAGTGAAAGAGCACCCCATGTGCAAGCCTGATTGTGCTAGGTGTGGTGTCATCAGGTGCTGGCACTGCTGCCAAGGGCAAGGAGCGGTTTTTTCGCCTGATCTTTGTGTGGGTGTGAGGAGCCCCACTTAGCTCTAGATGCATTTCTGCGAGTAGCTGGAGTCAAGGGAGTGGTGGTGAGCGCACCCATCCTCCAACGAAGCTCCTGGCTTTTTGAAGCCATTGCTCACCCTGAGTGCTTGAAGCACTTGACCCAGGGGGTTTCCTGGCTGCTGCCTTGTCTGGTCATGTCCCTAGTGTGTCCTCGATGCACAGCTGCATGTTTTCTGGCAACCCTCTATGAGGCGTGTGACAGGGGTGCGGCATGTCACAGTGGTGGGGTAGGCTGAGGTGGGGACAGACGATGGCCCCAGTGTCTTGGTGCTGCATGTGGGAAGAGCTGTCTGGAGAGAGCAGTGCTGTGCGCAGGGAGTGCCACCACACTGAGGGGAGGTTCCTAGAGCTTTTGCATTGTGACCACTCTTTTTCTACCACTCGTGCCCCCCGAGTCCCTGATGGGATCATCTCCCTGCAGCCCTGAAAAATCCAGGTGCCAATGAGTCGAGTGTTGGGGGTCAATTGCTTGCTAAGGAAAGAGAGAGAAGTGGTCCTTCCTGCAGCCTGCCCCCTGGTGCTGGTTTAGAGGAGAGCTCCTTGTGCCAAACATGAGGACTAACAAGTTTTGCTCTGCCACACCCCAAGCTCCTTCAGTGGGTGACTTTGCTGGTGCTCTCGGACTCTCCTTGTGCCATGCCATGTGGGACCCTGAAGGCAGAGCCTTTTCTGGATTTTCCTTGTGTCACACACACTGTGGAATCCTGCTGGCTTGTATGAAGGCTTTTCCTGGGAGAGAAATGGCAGCCCTTGCTGAGACAGGGGAATGCAAATGCTTGAGAGTAGCGGAAGCCTTGGTCCATTTTGCTCGTTGGAAGCCTGCTTGTGTGGAAGTGGTGCCCTGGCCCTGTGCATGCTGGTCAGTGTGTGTGTGTGCCGCTGTGTGGTCATTTGTGAGCCCCCTGACCAAATGCAGAGAGAGGGAGAGTGGTGCCACAGAGATTGGTCCATCTCCATTGAAGCCGCAAAGGAGACCTCAGTAGGGAGGCTGGTTGGGTGAGTGCCTTGAGGGCATGTGAGGCAAAAGCGAGAGGCAAGAGCTGGCCTGCTGAGCCCCTGGGAGAGCACTGTGGTTCTGCTTCCTGGAGGTGGGAAGTGACCCTGAGCAGGGCTGTGCCTGGCTGTTGAGAGGAAGTGCCTATTGCAAGGCCTTGGAGGACTAGAAGGAAATGGAAGGTGTGGAGAAGGGGCCTTGGTGTGTTTTGGGGCCCCTGGGGGGTTTCCTGGCTGCTGCCTTGTCTGGTCATGTCCCCTCTCTGTCCCTGATTCACAGCCACATGTTGGCTGGCAACCCTCTATGAGGCGTGGGATGGGGGTGCGGTGTGTCACAGTGGTGGGGTAGGTTGAGGTGGGGACAGACGATGGCCCCAGTGCCTTGTTGCTGCATGCAGGAGGAGCTGTCTGGAGAGAGCACTGCTGTGCGTGGGGAGTGCCGCCAGGATGGAGAGATTGGTAGCGCTGCAAGGTGAGGAGGTGCCTTGGCTCGCAGGGCCCAGGCTGCCCTGGTGGCAAGAGCCAGGGATGCTGGCAGCCTGCTGCCTTCTGTGCACTGAGGTTCAGGCCTTGCGTTTCCTCAGCTCTTGCCAGGATCTGCAGCCAGATATCCCACATATGCTGTGAAATACATAGAAATATGCAGCTTAGAGTATTTGGAGTAGAAGAGGTCATCTTTCAGAAAGGGTTCCTTGTTGGAGATTCTTGAAGTTAACACTTCTGGGATCTGTCCAACCACAAATTTTGCTAGTCTAGACTTGTAGCAGTTGTCCTTCTCTTCTAATACCAAAGGCTAAGTGGGTATACAATAAGTATACATACTTGGTGCAGACCCTCTTTTCTTCTCATGTGGCAGGACCCTAGAAACTCTTTGCTTATAATGCAGTAGTATCCCTCAAGTAGCCCTTACTTAACCTTCTGATTAACCTCCCTCCAATCCACTGAATTCTAGAGAGGGTCTTGAGCTCTTCCTGCTGAAGGCCTCGCTGCTTCGGGGCTCCCTGCTGCACCCTGCACCCTGCACCGTCCCCTGGGCTCTGACACAAGACATCCAGGGTCTGACATCCAGCAGGAGGCCTCAGAGAGCAGTTTGGATCACCTGGGACTTTTTTCACCCACACAGTTAACAAGGAAATGGTCTTGCCAAGGTGGAGCTCTCAGAGGCGCCGCAGTCATTAGCTTTTGAAATGGGCAAAATAAGGGAAACTTCCAAAGACAAAATATATCTTCAGAAAATAGTTGGCCTTTGAAACCACTTCGCCCAGATGTGCAGTGAGTACAGTGAGTAGTGATGCTCCAGCACTTGCCTGCAAGTCAGCAGGAAATACTTCATGGGTCATAGCTGAGAATCAGCTTGCAAAGATGAAGTTGTTTTATGCAGATAACTTGACAGCCCCCTCAGAATGATGTTCCTCACCTTCCCACGTGCTCCTCTCTTCTCTAAGGCAGTCATGTTTGACCTGACAGTTCAGGTGTCCAACTCAGCTGAGCACGTTTTGCACTGTGTCCCTGAGCTGGTTGAGGCCTGCAGGTTCTGAAGCTCCTGCCTGATCAGCTCAGGCACAGCCTGGGCATTAGCTCACTCATGGACTCTTCTTTGCAAGTGAAGCCCCTCTGAGATGAAATCGCAAGTGGGGATCTGAGGCTGATTTGGACCAAGGTCCCCTGTTGGCAGTGAGGTGTGGAGAAGAGCAAGTGAGGTTCAATTCCTTGTAGGGTGGTGCAGGGCTGTCCCAGCAGGCCTTGCACAGTTCAGCTCCCCCACCCATCATCGAAGTGTCCATTGGAGCCTGCAGAATGACTCCTTCTTGGTATCACAGAATAAAAAAAACCCTCTGGCTGGTACTAATACATCATGTGCTACTTTGGGAAGGTTGATCTGCCAAAGGAAGCCTCCAGATAATGTCCATGGTGTCTCTGGGCCACAGGGGCAACACGCTGGGCTCAGAGGAGACCAAGGTGAGGAGCTGTGTGCAGCTTGGTGACAGGTCTGCCGCAGAGGGCTAGTCCTGAGCAGGGTGGCCATGAGCCCTGCCTGCATGCCTGCCGGCCGTTGGCTGATGTGGTGGCTGCAGCAGATTTGCCCTCACAATCAGCACCCAGATGGGTCCCTGTCACCTGTGCCACCCCCTCCCAACCCCAGGACAGCCATTTCTGCTGGGTGGACTCTCTGAGGCGCTGGGTGACATCCCAAAGCCTGCTGGCCAGCACATCTGCTGAGGGCCAATCAGGCAGCTGCAGTGGAAGTGACCTCACAATCAGCACTGCAGCCATGTCCCCTTTGCCTGCCTCTCCCCATCCTTCTGCCCATATAGCATCTCTGGTTGTGGGATGACTGGTGGTGTGATTCTCTTCTTGTCTTCAGAAGGGCTCCTACCAGAACCTAGCCCATGAGGTTGCTGTACAAGAGGTGACCTCACCATCAACACTGCACATGTGTCACTTCTTTGATTTTTTCCCATGCCCCTCTTCTGAGTTGTCCTCTCTTCTGGGCCCCACATTCAACATCCCGGCTGTCTCCCCTTTACTGGCACCTCCCTCTCTCCTGTCCTTATGGAATTAAGCACACATGGTGGGACAGCTCATGTGGCAGGATGAAACTAGGCTCCTGGGGAAGGCAGGCTGGGATGTTGAGGAGGTGCAGGTGTGCTCTGTGCAAAGGGGTGGCTGGAGTGCACAGGGCTTTGCCTTGGAGCAGATGATGAGCCAGCTGAGACCTTGTGGTAAGGATAAGAGGACACACCAGTGTGGTTGACATTCTGGTAGTGTTTGCTAATGGCTGCCTGAGGAGGGAAGGGAAGCAGCTGAAACCTTGTGTAGGCAGCTGGGGGAAGCCTCATGGTCACAGATCCTGGTTCTCACAGGGTAGTTTAAGCACCTTGAAATCTGCTGGCCCAGGCACAAGCACAAGCAGTCCAGGAGATTCCTGGAGAATGTTGAAAACAATTTCTTGGCACAGGCAATCAATGAGGCAACAGCTGGACTCTGTCAGTCACAAGCGAAACAGAACCAGATGGGGATGTAAAGGCTGATGGCAGCCATGGCTGCAATGATCATGAGATGGTGGAGAAGTAAGACAAAAAGGCGAAGCATGGCCCAGGGCTGCAGGAGAGCCGATTTCAGCTCCTTCAGGGTGTGCTTGTCAGGATCCCACAGGAGGCTTCCCTGGAGGGCAGAGGGGCCATGAGGCCTCTGTAAAGACAGAGTAGGCAGAGGAAGAGATCACAGAGAGGCAGAAGAAGAGAGAGGAGACATGTGAGTTTGAATAGAGTATTTTCTCAGAACCAAGTTTCTCCATTCAGAGCGTTGGTAGGAAATGAATCGTGTTGACTAACTGTACATCTATGTAAATATATACACTCACATAGAGTAATTTCTGTAGTGCATGCATACAGTGCTGCCAATCAAAAAGAAAGAAAATATTCATTACAATTGATAAAGAATGTTTGAAGTTCTGAAAATGAAGATTTTTCCATTCTTGCATAGAGCTATTTTTTGCATAGATTTCACCCAGTGACGAGAACTTTACATTCAGGCCCTTATCGACACACATAGAGGCCATTGCTGCCTGAGATGTTCCCGTGTGGCGCCGGGAAATGTGACCCAGGAACTCTGGGAACCCTTCTGGAGCATGGCTGGTCAGCAGGAGAAGCATCTCAAGACCTCTCAGTGGGACAACTTTTTTCTTTCAATCAATTAGAAAGGGAAGTGCAGACACCTGGGTTAGCCAGAGACATCTGCACAGAATGGGTCTGGCATCGAGCAAGTTAATTCCCATCCCTGTTGTTGGCTAAAATGGAGTCGTGTTTCATGACCATGCAGGGAATGAAAAGGGTTTGTGGCTAGATGTTTGGGGAATCCTTTAAGATGTCAGTGTAACAGAGGTATGTTGAGATTGGTGCAATTTTGGCCATTGATAAATGGAATATTTAATTGAAGCTGATTAGGCTGCTTCCCTCTATCAGTTGTAAGACCTCAGCACCTCATGGTATGACTCGCCATGTGCAAACATCAAGGAATGTCAAAGAAAATCCTGGGCAGGGAGTGGTTTGAGGGGCGCTGGACTTGTGTGAGACACAAAAATATTATTTTTATAGTGTGGACCCTATTATAAAAGAAATCTTTAGAAACTGTCAATAAAAATGAAAGAAGAAAGAAATTAGATAAATTATCTAAAGCAAAAAAAAAGTTTTGTTACACTTTACAGCATTTGAAACTTCTTTGTGTTCTTATTTTATTATTCTTATTATCACTGTGATCTTATTTTCTTCTTGTACTTTTTTTTGTTTAGTTCTTTTTTGATACACTGGCCTTTTGGGAAAATTCTTCTTCTTTCTTCTTTCCTTTTTTTTTTTTTTTTAAGGGGAAGTCATTTTCAGAGCTGGGGTGGGATGCAGTCACAGGGTCATGAACAGCTGGTGCCATTGCAGGTGCCCTGGTCCCCTCTGCACAGACTCCCTCTGCAGCTCCAAGGGGTTCCAGTCTCCCACAGGTCCCCTGCGAGAGCTACCAGGCCCAGGTAGGTGCCTCAGAGACACCGGGGCCTCTCCAAGTGCCCCAGGGTGCTTGTGGTTGGACCCCTGAGCTCTGCCTGGAAAGGTGAAGAACTGGTTTCACCATTTAAAAAATAGGAGCACACTTTCATCAGCACAAAAGATTGGCTAATTTTCCTGTCAATGTTTTCCTATGTTGAAATAGTGAAAATCTTCAGGAAGGGTATTAGTCTGGGGAGAAGAAATATCGATCTGCCCTTGACCTTGTGTTTCCACTGCTCTGCCTATTAGGCTGTGGATGTAATCTCAGTGATCTCTTACATATTTCCATATCTCCTGATTAAACTGGTCATTTCTAAAGGCATCTTTGCATCTGGACATATGCATTTTCCATACTTTCCAGTTTTCCTTTTCCCCTTGCTCTTTATGCTTTCAGGTACCTCTCAACTCTCCAGTTGCTGCTCTGAGCTGCTGGGAGTCTGAAGCTTGCCTCATCTTTCAGCAGTCTCCTTGTCTCTTTAGCCAGCTCCTTTGTTGTGTTTCTTGTCTATCCCTTCCAATCTATCTGTGGAAAACATTTCAAGGAAGGTTACGTCTTGTGGGCAGTGGACCTCCCTGGAGGCAGCTTGGACTTGACATACAGCCGACAAGTTGGGGGTTTTTTGTATCTTTTATTAAACTGTTCCAAATTATAATTTGTTTGTTTGCAATTAACAAAAACCCTTCTGTGTCTGCTTGCAGCTAGTTTTCTAGGGAAAGCAGGTGGGAATTGGTGCACATGAGCTGTACCATTCAGCTACAGCCTTGAGTGGCAAAAGGTTCGATTTTCACAAGAGTGATGTGAAGTTCCCAGTGGCTGATGAGGGCAATGGCAGGGCTGGAGAGCTGGGGAGGAAGGTTCTCCATACAGGTCTCCTATCAAAAATACTGCTTTGCCTCCATGCCCTGACTTCATTAGGAGACACTGTGGGTCAGTATGAATTGGAGACTGTGGGTATGACTTATTCGAAAACTGAAGAATGAAGAAAGCTTAAGCAGCAGACATCTTTCTTTTTCAGGTGCTCATTGAAATCTGCCTAATTTCAATACACTCCTGCAAACTTTTGAATTAACCCCACAAGAATTGATGAACTGAAAAAAATTATGGCAAGAGGCATGGCTCCTTAGGGATTTTTTGCATTTTAATGACCCTTCGGGTGTATTTGGTGCTAAGACAATGAACCTCAGATGCTGAGAAGAGACTGAAGAAACCTCTCCAGAAGCAAAACCCAATTTTCTTGGAAAGATAATGAGTCCCACTGAGGGCCATTATCAACAAAAGCTCCCTGGTGGCTGATTAGAGCTGAAAGTTGGAGGCCCTGATTGCAGGTAGGCAAAGGCAATGTGAGGGTGGCTGTGATGCCAAGTCAACCTTGATGTGTGTTATCAAGCAGAGTGACCAGGCACTGACAGCCAGCTCCGGGAGAGGGTGATGCTTTCCATCACACATTGCTCAGGGCTCTTCCTGGGGGCAGTGTGAGGGTGGGGGTGCACAAGGCTAAGTGCAGGACCATGATACGGCACATGCTGGGCTCCCAAGGGACAAGCAGGCAGCAAGGCCACAGTGCTTTAAGGAATGGTGTCTTCTTGTGGGCCTCAGTGTCAGAGACACCAGCCATAGCCAAAAGGACAAAGACCTAGCTGTGTTGGGAGCTTTCAGCCTTGGCAGTGCCCTTGGCCATCTCCACCACAGGCTGTCCTATGCTTTCCCACACCTGTGCCTCTTTCCCTGCAGTCTGTACGCACCCAAGCTGCTTCCCCACCTTTCTCTCACTCTCCTGATGTCTTCCTGTCCTCACTTGCTTTTCCTTGAAACACAAAGCCAGGGGCTGATCACAGACTCCCTCTGGGTGACCTGTTGCACCTCAGCATTGCCCTACGAGTGACATTCTTTTGACCTAAAGTCCAGTCTGAACCTCTCAATATGCACTTTGTGGCTCTTTCCCATTCTCATGCTGTTTTCCTCTACTAAGAAAATCTCCATCATCTCTGAAACCACCCTTCATGCAATCAGACTACTACTCTACTGGCCTTTGCCTCCACTTCAGCAGCATAAAGAAAACCAGGTCCCTCAACCTCTCCTCATGGATGGGGTTATTCCCACCTAGGCACAGGACTTGACACTTCTTTTTGAAATCTTCATGAGGTATTTATTGTCTGAATCACCCAAATTTCTCTAGTTCCTTCGGGACTGAAGCTCCTCTATGTCAAAATAAAAAAACAAACAAAAAAAGAAAACCAACCAACCAACCAACCAACCAAAAAAACCAGCGCCACTGAGTTAAGGGTGAGCAGGGGTGGGATGGGCTGTATGGGACAGGATCAGAATGGTAAAAGAGACAGACTTAGGAGGGGTGGAAGAACAAAACAAGGAAATTCAAAGTGAAGCCAAGGATTGATCAGGGCTGTCTTGGGGATTCCTGCCAAGAAGCCCTGCATCTGAATAGTTCTGAGTGTAGGAGGACAAGAAAGCTGCCTGCTTCCACTGTCACAGGGCACCTGCGTGCTTTACCTGACATCAACAAGTGAAGATGGAGAGTGGGTAGAATCATGGACACCTTAAGGGTGGAAGGGACCTCAGGAGGTCTGTAGGCCAATCTCCTTGCTCCCAGCAGGATCAGCTCTGGGGTCAGAGCAGGTTGCTCTCGGTTTCATCCAGTGTGGTCTTGGAAACCTCCAAGGCAGGACACTGCACAGCCTCTCTGAGGAACCATTTCCAAAGCTTGACTATCCTTGTAGTGGAAAAGCTTTTCCTTATCTCCTGCAGGAACGTCTCTTCTTCGGACTTATTGCCATTGTCTCTTGTCCTCCCACCATGCACCCTGGTGAAGAGCCTAGCTCCACCTTCTTGATGACCTCCCTGTAGCCATTGGAAGGCTGCTATGAGATCCCTCCAAAGCCATCTCTTCTCCAAGTTGAACCAGCCCCATTTCCTCACAGAACAAGTGCTCCAGCTCCCCGACTACTGTGAGGGCCCTCGGCCAGACTCACTCCCAGTTATCAACCTCTTTCTTGTTCTGGGAACCCAAACCTGGATGCAGGGTTCTAGATGGTGTCTAATGAATACTGACTTGAAGGCGATCACCATTTCCCTCAACCTCCTGCCTGTGCTTCTGCTCATACAGCCCACGATGCTTCTGGCCTTCTTTGCTGCCAGGGAAGGCTGCTGCCTCATGTTTTGCCTCCTGTCCCCCAGCACCCTCACGTCCTTTTCCACAGCTCTGCTCCCCAGGCCCTCAGGCCCCAGCCAGTGACACAGTGGGGTGTTGGTTTATGGCAGGTGCAAGCCCTGTCATTTGTCCTTGTTGAATTCCATGAGGTTCCTGACAGCCCATTCCTCCTGCCTCTCTAGCTCCCTCTCAATGGCAGCCCTCAAGCATATAGCACCCCCCCTACACCCGCACCTCCAGTTAGCGGTCATCTACAAGCATGATGACTGTTGGATCCTCCGTGTAACTAATACAGATGATAAACAGGACAAGTTCCTGGAGAGACCCTGTGGTGCTCCACTTCTCCCTGGCCTCCAGGAAGAGTACTACCCATTCACCACTGCCCTCTGAGCCTCTGGTCATCCAAGCAGCTTTTTACCCATCCGGTTGTCTGCTCTTCTAGACAGTAACATTCTAATGTGCATGCAAGAATATTGTGGGAGACAGTGTCAAACACTTTGCTAAAGTCTAGGGAAAGGACATTTACTCTTCTGCATCCACAAACAGTTTTTTTTTTTTTTCTTAATCATGAAGTCAACCCTGTTGGTTAGGCAGAATTTACCTTGGGTAAATCCATGCTAACTGTTCCCAGGCACCTTCTTCTCCTTCATGTGCCCAGAAATGTGATCTGAAAGGATTCATTCTGTGACTCACTCCTCACCCAAGTGAGGCTGAACTGCCTGCAGCTCCCCAGCTTGCCCTTGTGGCCTTTTTGGAAGATGGATGTAACAATTGCCTTTCTGTTGTCATTGGGACTTCAGCCCATCTCCACAACCTTTCAAAGATGATAGTGAGTGGCCTCACAGGGACAGCAGTCAACTCTCACAGCATTCTTGGCTGCAGCCCATCCAACCTCATTGACTTGTATCGTTTGAGTTCTCACAAGTAATCCCTCACTAGCCTTGTCCACTGGTGGCTGCTTTTCTCCTCTGGAGTCCTGACTCAAGGCACAACACTCCAGGAGACCTTGCTTGTGGAAACGGAAGCTAACAAGGGGTTGACTTGCTCAGACCTATCTGCATCTGCTGCTGCAAGATTCCCTGTCCCATTTAGCAGTGAGGCCACATTTTCCTTTCTATTCTTTCATTCTTAGGAAGCAGTAGCAGCTCATCCTCATGCCCTTGACATCCCCTGCAAGTGTCAGTGCCAGGGAGCTTTTTCTTCCCTAACACCAAGCCTATGACCCTGGACAATAGTTCTAAGGGCCTCCTTTGCCTCTCCCTTCTTGCCCCTTCTCTATGCTGCCCTATCACTCTGGAGCTAAGGTGTGAGGTCCCTGTTTAGCCAAGTTGGTCCCCTAAAATATCTGCTAGTTTTACTGAGTATGGGGATGGACCATCCTTGTGCTTGGCAGGTGCTGTCCTTAAAGACCTGCCGGCTTTCCTGAGCTCCTGGGCCCTTTGGAGCTGCCTCCCATGGGTTCCCCCACCAGTCCCCTGAAGAGGCCAAAGTCTGCTCCTCTCAAGTCCAGGCTCTGTACTCTGCTACTGTCCTTCCTCACTCTCCTGAGGATCTGGGACTCCACTTCCTCATGGTCACTGTAGGCAAGGCTGCCACTATCCCATCCCTGATCAGTTCCTCCTTGTTTGAAATTTTCAGATAGAAGAAAGCATCATGCTTCTCATCCCATTTGGCAGCAGTGTGAAGAAGTTATCCCAAGAGCAAGAAGAGGAGCAGCATGGACAGGAGGGGAAACAAGCAGCAACACAATGATGCTGCTGCCAAAGGAGGCAAGGAGAGAGAGACAGAGGGGGACTTAGGAAAGCCTTCATCTTACCCAGATGGGCATGCCGCCTCACAGACAACGACATGGCAGGGCAGTCACCCTCAGCCCCCTTGTCAGGCAGCATGAAGTGGGCCTGTGGCAGGAGAGATGCCCCTCTCTCCTCTGGCAGAGGTCTGGCTGCAGATGAGGCAGCTCATGCCCTGGACTCCAGGTATTGACAGCCCATTCCTCCTGCCTGTCTAGGTCTCTCTGAATGGCAGCCCTCAAGCATATGGCTGGGGTCCCCTGCAGTTTTTTTGATCCTCAACAAGCATAGTGAGTATTGCCTCTTCCATGTCACTAATCAAGTCATCTGGTTGTCCACCCATCTAGGCGGTATATTTCTAAATTGTATTCCACAAGGCTATTGTGGGAGACAGTGTCAAACCCCTTGCTCAAATCAAGCTGAAAGACATTTTCTGCTCTCCAAACACAAATAGAGCTATGGAATCCTTGAAGGCAATCAGGTTGGTGAGGCACAGTTTACCCTGGGTAAATCCATGCTGCCCCTTCCCTATCACCTTCTTCTCCCTCATGTGCCCAGAAATGAGTGGACTCACTCCATGACATAATACTCAACCAGTTGAGGCTGAACGGCCTGTCATTCTCTGGATTGTCCTCTGGGCCTTTCTTGAGAGTGGATGTAACGTTTGCCTTTCTGCAGTTATTGGGACCTCACCCCATCTCCACGACCTTTCGAAGATGACAGAGGGCAGCCTTTCTATGATAGCAGCCAGCTCTCAGTGCCCTTGGGTGCAGCCATTCCAATCCCACTGACTTGTAGTGGTGGAGTTCTTGCAAGTCATCCCTCACTCAGCCCTCATGCACTGCTGGTTGCTTTTCTCCTCTGGAGCCCTGACTCTAGGCACAACAGCCCGGGAGACCTTGCTGGAGAAGATAGAAGCCAAAAAGGCACTGAGCTCCTCAGACCTACCTACATCTGCTCTTACTAGATTCTCTGCCCCCTTCAGCAAAGAACCAACATTTTCCTTTTATTCTTTACCATCCCTGAAGCAGTAGCAGCTCTTCTTCATGCCTTTGATGTCCACTGCCAGAGTGTACCCTCTGAGAGCTTTGGCTTCCCTAACACCATCCCAACTTTACTGGGCAATATTTTTGAATTCCTCCTTTTCAGCTTCTCCCTCCTTCTGCTGCTTTTATGATGCCTTATTGCCCTGGAGTTGAGATGTGAGTTCCTGTTTTAGCCTGGTTTCCCCTCCTCATGCTGTTTCCCTCTACCAAGAAGAGATCCATGATCTCTTCAAGCACTCGGAGGCTGCTGCTGTATTGCCCTTTGCCTCTGTTTCACCAGGCTGAAGAAGCCCAGGTCCCTCAAACTCTCCATACAGGCCATGTGCTTCAGGACACTAACCCCATCTTGGAAGATTCATCTGGACCCTCTCCAGTTCCTCCCCATTCCTCCAGCACTGGGCAGTCCACTCTGGGACACGCTATTCCAGATGCAGCCACACCAGGCCTAGTCAAAGGGTATGATAATTCCACTTGTTTGGGTGGCCACACTCTTCCTGAAGCAGCCTCGTATGCAGCTAGCGTCATTTGCAGTGAGCGTGCACCACTGGCTCACATGGCATCCCTCGTAATGTCCAGGCCCTTCTCCTCAGGGTCACTCCTCTGATGGTCAGGTGCCAGCCTCTCCTGATGCATGGGCTCTTCTACCACCAGATGTAGGACTGGCCACTTCTCCTTCTACAACAGCATGAGGTTTCTGTTGGCCAAATCCCCAAGTTTCTCAAAGCCCCTCTGGACTGAAGCTCCCTTGTGTCAGCTGTAAATGAGTGTGTGCAGATGACTCATCCTGTCTTGTGATGCCTCTGACAGGATAACAGCAGGAGGACCTGCAGGACACTGCACATAATAAAAGGAGGAAGTCGTTTAAAGGGAGTGTGTGCAGGCAAAAGTAGGGATCACCATGGCAAGCATCTCGGAGAAGCCAAGTGAATGTACAAAGAAAGCAAATCCAGGGTCAATGGGGAAAGGGTAAAGAGGGGTTGGCTGACCTCATGGGAGGGTATCAGGATGTTGAAGAATTTGGAAGGTGGAGAAGAGGGAAAAATTCAGTAAAAGGTGAAGCAAAAGAAAAATCAAGGCTATTTGAGGGTGGCTGCCAAGCAGTCTGGAACCTGAAGGACTCTGACTGGAGCAGGACAAGGAACATGCAGTTGATCTGGTCACACATTTGGGAAACCTACTTCCAAGGACACAGGGAAGCTGAAGGTTTTCCCTAAGGTCAAAAAGAGAAGACACAATGTGAAAGGAAATGCAGAATCTTTCCGGATAGAAGGGACCTCAGGATGTCTCTGGCCCAACCTCCTTCCCACAGCAGGGTCAGCTATCAGCTCCAGATTTCTCAGGGCTTTACTCACTGAGGACTTGAAAACCTCTGAGGATGGAGATGGCACAGCCTCTCAGGGCAACCTGCCCCAGTGCTTGACTCTCTGGATGGGTCAAAAGTTCCTCCTTACACCCAGCCGGACATCTCTTGTTTCAGCTAATGGCCATTGGCCTCATCCTCCCATCATGCACAGTGGTGAAGAGCCTGGCTCCGTTTTCTTGGTGATGTCCTGGTGGGTACGGGAAGGCTGCTATTAGGTGTCCCAAATCCTTCTCTTCTCCAGGCTGAACAAACACACCTCCCTCACCTCCCAGAGTGACAACACTACCTAGGTGTGCCTAGGAGCTTTAAGGCTCTTCCAATCCTTCTGGATATTGTTGGATCAGCAAAGGACCTCATGGATGTTAGAGTGCAATCACCCTCATGCCATGACTTTTTGTTTGTGTCATACTCATTTGGCATCATGTTGTAATGTACAGGTGTTGTAGGCTGTGAAGAGGACTCACTCTGGACAAGCAGTCACTCTTAATGAAACCTTGAACTGAAAACCTTTCAGGCCCAAGAGGAAACCTCACACCACTAGGAGGGGCTGGCTCTGGAGAGGCCATGTCAGGTGCTAAACCATTTGCAGCAAAGGATTTGCTGCCTGCAAGATTTGCAGTGGCTATCGCCAGAGAGGACAAAATCACCAAATCATTCAGGCTGGAAGGGACCGTGGGGGGACTGTCGTCCAACCTCTTGCTCACTTAGGTATCAACACTGAATTCAGAACATGTTCCTCAGGCCTTTGTCCAGTTGTGTCCTGCAAGCCTCCCAGAAGAGAGAGTCCATAACCCCTCTGGACCCCAGTTTAAATGCTTCATGGTCCTCATTGATTTTTCTTCCTTCTATACAATTTTGACTGCACTTGTTTCAGCTTATAACCTTGGCCTCTCATTCTCCTGCCTGTAAAAACCTGGTTCATTCTCAGTGGCAACTTTGAGTTGGGAATCTGCTATGAGTCGTCCCAAAAAACCTTCCTTTCTCTGCACTGAACAAAACCGTTCCCTCAGCCTCTCCTCACAGGGTAAGTGCTCCATCTCCCAACCACCTTGGGGTCCTGCCACTGGACTCACTCCATGCGATCAACAGCATTGTTCTACAGGGAGCCCCAGCTGAACACAGTATGCACTTGTGTATATTTGGGTTGCAGGGCTTCAGCTGTGGCACAGGGAACAGAATTGTAATGGCAAAACCTGTTACCATGAGCCAAGGACACCATGTGTGCAGTGGCCACACTTCAGAGCAGAAACATGCTGGCCTAGATAGCAGGTGGCAATGTAATGGTGAAAGGAGGTTCCCACTGAGAGAGCAAAGCCTGCAGTGCCCAAGGCCAGCAAGAAACAGAGCTGGGCTGTGCAGGAATGCCAGGAAAGGCGTTGGCTGTCTGAGCTGACTCTGTGGCACCACTGGGCCTGTGACAGAGGTAAACTGGTCTCCAGGAAGGACAAGGCGCCACTGAAGAAATCCCCAGGCCTGGGCAGCATGTGATTTGGCACCTTGAGGTCATCATTAACCCAGTGCCTGTTCATATCATCTGGGGGTGAGAAGAGGTTCAGGGGGAGGAAAGCTAGAATGTTTTAAGGGTACAGAGACTAGAGCAGAGACCTTGGTGGGATGTGCCTCTCCCATTTATGAAGCATGCTTGGCTGTAGATCAGAAGGACTTGGCCTAAAGGCAGTGGTGGGATCCAGTTGTTTGGGAACAGGTAGGAAACCTGAGATGTCCTGGTGTGCTTGCCCAGCACCCACTGCAAGGGGGCATGGTATTCCTAGAGGTCCCATGGTGTATCTGCTAGAGACATGTGGTTGTGCCGGACCCCACAGGCATCCAACATGGCCCTGCAGGCCTATTTCTGTGTTACTGAATCAAGTGCCAGCACTGGATGACATCAACTGTTTGCAATGTTGGGATCTGCATGTGTCTCAGCTTCCTAGTGAGTGGAGCTCTGGTAGCAGTGGACATCTAATATCATTGCAGGTGGCCAAGGCAATTCCTACCTGGCCCCCAACTCATGCTCTAGAAGGATGTAGGTGTCACACTTGCTCCATCAGAGCAAGTAGACACTGGCACATGCCTTGGACCACCTCTATCTCTTCCAGAGTCATCAGGTGTTTGTGTGTGAGCAACTGATTGCGCCCTCCATCTCCAGTGATTAAAATGGGAGCATAGACCAAGATCTTTCATGCAGACATCCCTGCTGTGCTCACTTCTGCCTGGGCAAGGGGACTCCCACCCCCTTTGTGTTTTTTTGTGGAGCTCACAGGAAGGATCTGAATCCTATGCCATCCCAGCGTCTTCTAAAGCACCCGAGAAGCCCAAACTGACTCATCTGAACCAATTCCTGAACAACGGGAAAACAAGTTCTCTTCTTGTCCCTGTCTAGGTGTCCTGCCTAGCTAAGAGATGGGACTAGGGGCTTCCTGAGTGGGACGTTTCCACTTTTCGTAGATAACCTTTCTCTGATAAGATAAATTGCAATGGTGGAATCAGTCTCTCTCCACTCTTTATCAAAGGAAAATAACTGACTATTTTAGTTTATTGCAGTGAACATTTCCCAGGAGGAGGGAGCACAAGGGACAGGGAAATTCATGCCTTCAGCTGGGCCTCTGCTCCTGAGTGGGGCCAGGCTACGGGGATGGAGGGAGCTCATGGCAAGTGGGCAGCACTGCCCAGAGACAGCTGTGTGCAGGAGCAGCTCCTCTGCAAAGAGCAGCAGGGCTCCGGGCACTGCCTGCTGCTGCTGACATGAGAGGTGACAAGGCAGAGAGAAGTGCAAGGCAGTGTGGAGTGAGAGGACAGAGGAGAGCTGCTTGTGGGAGAAATCTTCACAGCCCTTGACACGGTAAGTCTCTGGCTGCAGGGCAATTCTACTGAGGTTCCTGGAGGGCTCTTCTAAAAACAACCCATCCCATCCCATCTCACACCTGTTTTTTAAGGATGTCTCCCCCCCTTTTTTTTTTTTTTTCTTTGCAGAGGAGGGAGAGATGCTTCAGAGCAGGGATTCCCTGCCACCCTGTCACAGGGACAGGGCATGCTGCTACCTTCTCCCAGGGATCCTGCAAGGGTGTGAAGCTGGGGTGTGCACACAGGTCTGCTCAGTGCCATAATTCAGGGCAGTGTTCCTGTGCCCCAGAGTGCTGTGTGCCCAGAACAGAGACTCTGCTGCCCACAAGGCTCAGCACTCAGCCTGCCCGAGGAGCTCCCCATGGCACTGCAGGATGAAACTCTGGGTGGTAGGAGAGACCCCTGGCAGGGCAGGTTCATTCTCCTCCTGAGAGGGTGCTCTGTGGATCAGGATTGCTCACAGCTCCAAATCAATGCGCAGGATATAAGCAAGGGGTCTTTTCAAGAGGAGATCAAGAGAAGGGCTTCTTGAAAGGGAAGGAGCTTTCCTTCTGGTATCTCTGCACTTTCAGGTTCCTAATTTTGGCAGGGAGAATGAAGGAACAAATTTTATGTTTTGTCAAGGAAGTGGGACTCCTAAACCTTCACTCTGAGAGATTAAGGCAGCATAGATGGGCAGGGAATGAGAGGGAACTGCAGGGCATGAGCCACCTCCTCTGCAGCCAGACCTCTGCCAGAGGAGGGGGGCATCTCTCCTGCTATGGGCCCATTTCATGCTGCCTGACAAAGGGGCTGAGAGTGAATGCCCTGTAATATCACCGTCTGTGAGGTGGCATGACCAGCTGGATAAGGGGAAGGTTTTCCAGAATGCCTCTCTGTCTCTCTCCTTGTCTCCCTTGGCAGCAGGATCATGGAGTTGCTCCTTGTTTCCCCTCCTGTCCATGCTGCTCCTCTTCTTGCTCTTGGGCTTTCTGGGGTTGGGGATTTGCAGCTGCAGTTCAGACACTGATGCTGCAAGTTGTGGAGCAGACAGATCTGCATGGGAGTGGGGTGGCCCCAGTCTCCTTCTAACCTATTGCACTCCAGGAAATGCAGTCCATGGAGCTGGGAAATGACCTGACTCTCCCTTAAGGCAAGCCCATCTTCAGTCCTAACGGTCCTTTGACTGTTTCCCTGTGGTGTCCTGCCCTCTGGAAAGGCACTGCTGTCTCATGGCATCACTGTGATAACTGAGAGCCCCATGAGGAAGGTGCAGAGATGCTGAGAGTATGGAGATGGTGGTGGGAGGCTGTATGTGGGCATCTGGAAATAGCCCTGTGTGTCCTTGGCTAGAAGGGGAGTGTGGGGAGCTCCATCAGGTGCCCAGAGAAAGGGTGAGTAGTTTGGAGATGTGCACTTTGAAACTGGACTCATGTGCTCTCAGCAGGGGCTGGTTTCCTTCTAGGGTAACATATGAGTGCGATCACTCTCCAGCTCAAACAGAGAACTGCAACATTTGGGGGTTTCATGCTTGAAAAGTCTCTTCTAACTTCACCGTGTTTTTTCTTCCTTGCACAGTCCCCCATGCCTGGAGATAGCCAAATGTCAAACAGCAGCTCCCTCAACGAGTTCCTCCTCCTGGCATTTGCAGACACACGGGAGCTGCAGCTCTTGCACTTCTCGCTCTTCCTGGGCATCTACCTGGCTGCCATCCTGGGCAACGGCCTCATCATCACAGCTGTAGCCTGCGACCACCGCCTCCACACCCCCATGTACTTCTTCCTCCTCAGCCTCTCCCTCCTCGACCTTGGCACCATCTCCACCACTGTCCCCAAATCCATGGCCAATTCCCTGTGGGATGCCAGGGCCATTTCCTACTTAGGATGTGCTGCTCAAGTCTTTCTGTTTCTCTTCTTGTTAGGAGGAGAGTATTATCTTCTCACTGTTATGGCCTATGACCGCTACGTTGCCATCTGCAGACCCTTGCATTATGGGACCCTCATGGGCCACAGGGCTTGTGTCAGAATGGCAGCAGCTGCCTGGGGCGGTAGTTTTGTCAATGCTCTCCTGCACACTGCTAACACATTTTCCATACCACTCTGCCAAGGCAACACAGTGGACCAGTTCTTCTGTGAAGTTCCCCAGATCCTCAAGCTCTCCTGCTCAAACTCCTACCTCAGGGAAATTGGGCTTATTGCATTTAGTGCTGCTGTAATATTTGGGTGTTTCATTTTCATTGTGCTGTCCTACGTGCAGATCTTTACTGCTGTGCTGAGGATCCCCTCTGAGCAGGGCCGAAACAAAGCCTTTTCCACGTGCATCCCACACCTGGCCGTGGTCTCCCTGTTTGTCAGCACTATCATCTTTGCCTACCTGAAGCCCCCCTCCATCTCCTCCCCAGCTATGGATCTGGTGGTAACTGTTCTGTACGCAGTTGTGCCTCCAACTCTGAACCCTCTCATCTACAGCATGAGGAACAAGGAGCTCAAAGATGCCCTGAGGAAAGTGATTTCATGGACATTTTTCAGCAGTGGTAACATTGCCATTTTTCTCCACAAATGACTCCCGTTATGTCCTCTACCAGGACTGAGCTTTATTTGTTCACTTTATTTGTATTATTACTTTTATTACTGATGTTATTATTATTTGTCACCCCATTGCTACACAAATGCTTGGATTCATTCCACCTTCACTGAGACTGCTCTGTCTCACCTGGTGCCCATATAAAGTTGTGTCCAACACTGGGCCAGAGCTGACTCCCTCACAGTATCTCTGTAATAAAGTAGGTTCTTGCAGGTGCAGTGCCTGAAGGCTGGGCTCTTCCTCCAAAGCTGCTGTCCTTCACGCTCTGTCCCCAGCACATTTCCTTGATACAATCTCCCCCACTCCACATGCTGGTCCTTACCCCAAAAGTCACCCCCAGAGAAGGGTCCACACCCAGCTGGAAGACTAGATGTCCAGCTGTGATCCCTGGGAGGACGAGCCCTCTGCTGGGTCCTCTGCAGGGCTGTCAGGGAGCATGCAGAGGAGGTGCTGGAGCCATCTGCTGGGCCTGTAGACCATCCTCCTCCCATGGGGGGGCCTCAAAGATGGTCTGTCAGAACACAGATCCAGGCCAGCTTGTTGCTGCATGACCAGAGGGGAGAAACTGCCCCAAGAAACTCCTCACACACCCAGTCTCTTGTATCAGTCATTTCCAGCACTAGCCATTCCCCGTGGTCCTGGTGAGGGGTGATCTTTGATTGTGACCAGCTCCATCTGCCTTCTGGCCTCAGCACCTGTATGGGCGGGATGGCCATTCCTGCCTGGCCTCTCTGTGCACTCCAGACCTCAGCAGTCCCTGGAGCATGGCCTTCTGCTAACCCCAGGGGGACAGGACCAGGGCTGGACAGGGGCTGGTGGCTGGTGGGAGGCTGCTAGGCAGGAGGGCTGTGGGAGACGGGGCACCAAGGGCTGTCATGGGGACCATGCTGGGGGGATGTTTCCCCACCCCACAACGCACCCTGTCCTGTGTGATGCCTGCACAGTGGGGCTGTGTGCAAGGCAGCAGGGCTGGGCCAGTGGAGGGATGAGGTGCTGATGGGAGCCACGACACTTCAGAAGCTCCCAACAGTCATGGAGGGGACTCAGTGCTGCTAGCAGGGTTGAGGGTTTCTCAAGGGCTACAGTCACCAGTACCACCTGCCAGGACTCCCAGACCAAGCACAGATAGTTGGTGCCCAGCACTGCAGCTCACAGTGCCCCTTGTCCTGTGTCACTGTCCTCTCTCAGAAGCACTGTCAGGTGCATCACTCCCTGTGCAGGTGTGGAAAGGAGCTGCTGGAGGGCTTCTCTTTACTGCTCAGGCCAGCCCTCAGGAACCCCAGACCCTGGAGGCAAGAGAGAAAGTCTGGAGGAAGGAAGACTTTCCCTTGGTGGAGGAGGAGTGGGTTAGAGATCATTTAAGCAAACTGGACACCCACAAATCCATGGGCCCTGATGGGATGCACCCACGAGTGCTGAGGGAGCTGGCGGACATTATTGCTAAGCCACTCTCCATCATCTTTGAAAGGTCATGGAGAACAGGAGAGGTGCCTGAGGACTGGAAGAAAGCCAATGTCACCCCAGTCTTCAAAAAGGGCAAGAAGGAGGACCCAGGGAACTACAGGCCAGTCAGCCTCACCTGCATCCCTGGAAAGGTGATGGAGCAGCTCATCCTGGAGGCTATCTTCAAGCATGTGGAGGACAAGAAGGTGATCAGGAGTAGTCAGCATGGCTTCACCAAGGGGAAATCATGCCTAACCAATCTGATAGGCTGCTATGATGGAATGACTGGCTGGGTAGATGAGGGGAGAGCAGTGGATGTTGTCTACCTAGACTTCAGCAAGGCTTTTGACACTGCCTCCCATAACATCCTCATAGGGAAGCTCAGGAAGTGTGGGCTAGATGAGTGGACAGTGAGGTGGATTGAGAAGTGGCTGAATGGCAGAGCTCCGAGGGCTGTGATCAGCAGCACAGAGTCTAGTTGGAGGCCTGTAGCTAGCGGTGTCCCCCAGGGGTCAGTCCTGGGTCCAGTCTTGTTCAACTTCTTCATCAGTGACCTGGATGAAGGGACAGAGTGCACACTCAGCAAGTTTGCTGATGATACAAAACTGGGAGGAGTGGCTGATACACCAGAGGGCTGTGCTGCCATTCAGAGAGTCCTGGACAGGCTGGAGAGGTGGGCAGAGAGGAACCTCATGAAGTTCAACAAAGGCAAGTGCAGAGTCCTGCACCTGGGGAGGAATAACCCCAGTCACCAGTACAGGTTGGGGGTTGACCTGCTGGAAAGCAGCTCTGCGGAGAAGGACCTGGGAGTGCTGGTGGACACCAAGTTAAGCATGAGGCAGCAATGTGCCCTTGTGGCCAAGAAGGCCAATGGTATCCTGGGGTGCATGAGGAAGAGTGTTGCCAGCAGGTCGAGGGAGGTGATTCTCCCCCTCTACTCAGCCCTAGTGAGGTCACGTCTGGAGTACTGTGTCCAGTTCTGGGCTCCCCAGTACAAGAGGGATGTGGCACTGCTGGAGCAAGTCCAGCGAAGGGCTACAAAGATGATTAGGGGACTGGAACATCTCTCTTATGAGAAAGACTGAGAGAGCTGGGCCTGTTTAGCCTGGAGAAGAGAAGGCTGAGAGGAGATCTTATCAATGCATACAAGTATCTGAAGGGAGGGTGTCAAGAGGATGGAGCCAGACTCTTTTCAGTGGTGCCAAGCGACAGGACGCGAGGCAATGGGCAAAAACTGAAACACGGACAATTCCATCTGAACATGAGGAAAACTTTTTCACTGTGAGGGTGACAGAGCACTGGAAGAGATTGCCCAGAGAGGTTGTGGAGTCTCCTTTTCTGGAGATATTCAAAACCTGCCTGAACGCGATGCGGTGCAATGTGCTCTAGGTGACCCTGCTTGAGCAGGGGGGTTGGACTAGATGATCTCCAGAGGTCCCTTGCAACTTCAACCATTCTGTGATTCTGTGATTCTGCGAAAACCTCTGAGGATGAAGATGGCACAACCTCTCAGGGCAACCTGCCCCAGTGCTTGACTCTCTGGATTGGTCAAAAGTTTCTCCTTACACCCAGCATGAACCTCTCTCAGCTAATGCCCATCGGCCTTCACCCTCCCATCATGCACAACAGTGAAGAGCCTGGCTCCGTTTTCTTGGTGGTGTCCTGGTGGGTACAGGGAGGCTGTTATTAGGTGTCCCCAAAGCCTTCTCTTCTCCAGGCTGAATGAACACGGCTACCTCAACTCCCAGAGTGTCAAAGTCAACATTACCTGTGTGTCTCTAGAAGGTTTAAGGCTCTTCCAATCCTTCTGGATATTGTTGGATCAGCAAAGGACCTCATGGATGTTAGAGTGCAATCACCCTCATGCCATGACTTTCTGCATTTGTCACAGTCATTTGCCATCGTGTTGTCATGTACAGGTGTTGTAGGCTGTGAAGAGGGCCCACTCTGGACAAGCAGTCACTCATAATGAAACCTTGAACTGAAAACCTTTCAGGCCCAAGAGGCAACCTCACACCACTAGGAGGGGCTGGTTCTCAGGAGGCCATGTCAGGTGCTAAACCATGTGCAGCAAAGGACTTTCTGCCTGCAACAATTGCAGTGGCTATCACCAGAGAATTACAGAACCATTCAGGCTGGAAGGGACCTTTGGAGCTCTCTAGTCCAACCTCTTGCTCACTTAGGGATCAACATCAAATTCACACCAAGTTCCTCAGGCCTTTGTCCAGCTGCATCCTGCAAGCCTCCAAGAAGAGAGAGTCCATAACCCCTCTGGACCCCACCTCAAATGCTTCAGGATCCTCATTGATTTTTCTTCCTCATATACAATTTTGACTGCACTTCTTTCAGCTTATAACCGTTGCCTCTTATTCTCCTGCCATGAATTCCTGTAAAAACCTGGTTCATTATCAGTGACAATCTTGAGCTGGGAAGCTGCTATGAGTCCTCCCCAAAACCTTCCCTTTTCTGCGCTGAACAAGCCCTGTTCCCTCAGCCTTTCCTCACCGGGCAAGTGCTCCAGCCCCCAACCACCTTCGGGGCCTGCCGCTGAGCTCACTCCAAGTGACAAACAGCGTTCTTCTACAGGGAACCCAAACTGGATGCAGTATCTAGAGGCGCTCTAACAATGCTGAGTAGAGGGGGATAATCACCTCCTTTGATCTCCTGGCTATGCAGCCCAGGACACTGTGGCCTCCTTTGCTGCCAGGGAATGCTGCTGGCTGATGTTCGGCTCCCTGCCCACAAAGACTCCCACATCCTTCTCCATAGAGCTGCTGCCCAGCTGGGCAGTCCCCAGCCTGTATCACTGCAGGGTGTTGCTCTATCCCAAGCACAGGACCTGGCATTTGTCATTGTACTTCACAAAGTTCCTGACAGCCCATTCTTACTGCCTGCTGAGGTCCCTCTGAATGGCAGCCCTCAAACATACAACATTTCCCCCCAATTAAGTGTCATCTATAACCATGATGGGATTTCCATTCTGCAGGTCACTGATGAGCCTTTCAAACAGGACAGGATGGGCAGTATAGACCTCTGCATGCCCCACCTTTACCTGGCTTCCCCGTAAAGCGTGACCCATTCATGAAAACCCTCTGATCTCGATCATCCAACCAGCTTTTTGCCCTTCTGGATGCCTACTGGACATCCACTACTCTCCTCTCCTCCACAAGTACTCATCTTTTATCACAGAAGGCAATCAGGTGGGTCAGGACTGATTCACCTTGCGTAACTCCATGCTGACTGTTCCCAGACATCTTCTTCTCCCTCATGTGCCCAGAGATGTGACCAGAGAGGATTGGCTCCATGACACACCCCTCACCAATGTGAGGCTGAATGGCCTGCAGCTCCCTGATCTGTCCTGGGCACCTTTTTTTGAAGATGAGCACAACTTATTCCTTCTTCTGGTCATTGGGACCACTCCCTGCCACCCAAGATCTCCACAGCCTTTCAAAGAGGATAGAGAGCAACCTTGCTTTCACAGCAGCCAGCTCTCTCAATGTCCATGGATGCCAGCCATCCAATCCCATAGACTTGTAGGGGTTGAGTTCTTGCAAGTCATTCCTCACTCAAGACTTAGGCACTGCAGGTTGCTTTCCTCCTCAGGAGTCCTGACTCTAGGCACAACAGCTCAGGAGACCTTGCTGGTGAAGACTGAAGCCAGGAAGGACTTGACTTCCCCGGACCTATCTACATCCACTTTTGCTAGAATCCCTGCCCCAGTCAGCAGCGTCGCCGCATTATCTGTTGTATTCTTTTACTGTTACTGAAGCAGTAGCAGCTCTTCTTCCTGTCCTTCACATCCCCTGCAAGTGTCTCTATCGCAGAGGAGCTTTGGCTTCCTTAACACCATCCCTACTTTGCTGGACAATATTTCTAAATTCCTCCTTTGCAGCCTCTCGGTTCTTCCCCTTTCCGTATGCTGCCTCATTGCCCTGGAACCAACATGGGAGCTCCCTGTTTAGCCAAGCTGGGCTCCAGAGATGGCTACTAATTTGACAAACTGTACCTTATGGAGCATTCTTGTGCTTGAAAGGTGCTTAATGACCTGTTGGCTCTCCTGAGCTCCTCTGCCCTTCAGAGCTGCCTCCCTTTGTCCATCCCATGGAAGAGCTCCGTACATCCAAGCTACCCCTTCACACACAGGGCATTCCCCCTCCTCATCTTCCCTGGTGGTGTCTCCTGAAGAACTTGTACCCTGCCTTTGAAGGACTCCAGTCGTGCTGGTGATCCCACCACATCTCAGTTATTCCAACCATGTGGCACTCCTCTGACAGCTTGTGCATCTCCATCTGCTCCTGGCTGCATCCCAGGCTTCATATGTTTGCATATATTTGGGCAGCAGAGCATCAGCTGTGGCACTGACTGAAGATCTGTCACAGGGAAACATGTTACCAAGGACCATATGCATGCAAAGGCTTTGATTGGAAGTGGTGACATGCTGGCCTGGATAACAGGTGGCAAAGCAATGGTGAAAGGAGGTTCCCCCTAAAAGAGCAAACCCTGCAGTGCCCAAGGCCAGGGAGAAACAGAGCTGGGGTGTGCAGGAATGGCAGGAGAGGGGTTTGCTGCCTGAGCTGACTCTGCAGCACCTTGGGGCCTGTGACAGAGGTGAACCAATCTCCAGGAAGGACAAGGTGCCACTGAAGAAGTCCCTGGGCCTGTGATCCAGCCACCTTGAGGACATCATCAGCACAGTCCCTGTTCACATCATATTGGGAGTGAGAAGGGGTTCAGGAGGAGGAGAGCTAGAAGGGTTTGAGAGTGCAGAGACTAGAGTGGAGCCCTTGGTGTGATGTGCCTCCCATTTGTGCAGCATGCTTGGATGTAGACAGCGCAGACTGTGCCTAAAGGCAGAGGTGGGATTCATTTGTTTGGGCACAGGTAGGAAACCCAAGATGCCCTGGGGCACTTGCCCAGCAAGCACTCCAAAAAGGCATGGCTTCCTGTAGGTCCCATGCTGGAACTGCTAGAGACATGTGGATGTGCTGGACACCCCAGGCATCTGACATGGCCCTGCCAGCCTATTTCTATGTCATTAAATCAAGTGTCTGCACTGAATTGCATTAGCTGTTTGTAACATTGGGATCTTCTTATGTCTCAGCTTTATAGTGAGTGGAACACTAGTAGAGGGAGGCATCTAGTGTCATTTGAGATGGCCAAGGGAATTCTCCACCTGGCCCCCAACTCATGCTCTAGAAAGATGGGGGTGTCATAGCTGCTCCATCAGAGCAAGCAGACTCTGGCACATGCCTTGGTCCACCTCTGTCTCTTCCAATGTCACCAGGTGCTTGCGTGTGAGCAACTGACTCCCACCCTCCAGCTGCAGGGATTCATGCAGACATCTATGTTGTTCCCACTTCATTTTTTTGCAAGGGGAATCCCACCTCCTGTGTGTTTTTTGTGTCATTCACAGGAGGGATCTGAATCCCACTGCATCCCAGGGGCTTCTAACTGGGCATGCGATGGCCAGACTGACTCATCTGAATGAAAACCTGAACCATGGGTGAATGACCTCCCTTCTTGTCAGCTTCTAGGTGTCCTGCCTAGCTAAGACATGGGAATATGGACTTCCAGGCTGCGATGTTTCCACCTCTCATAGATAACCATCCTCTGATGAAACCATCCTCTGATGAAACAAGGGACAATGCTGTAACTGGTCTCTCTGTATTGTTTCAAGAGGGACCATCAGTGATTATTTTAGTTAGTTCCAGTGAACATTTCCCAGGAGGAGGGAGCACAAGGGACAGAGAAATTCATGAGCTCAGCTGGGCCTCTGCTCCTGAGTGGGGCCAGGCTCTTCAGACTGAGGGAGCTCATGGCAAGCAGGCAGCACTGCCCAGACACAGCTGTGTGCAGGAGCAGCTCCTCTGCAAAGAGCAGCAGGGCTCCAGGCACTGCCTGCTGCTGCTGGCATGAGAGGAGACAAGGCAGAAAGAAGTGAAAGGCAGTGTGGAGTGGGAGGCCAGAGGAGAGCTCCTTGTGGGAGGAATCTTCACAGCCCTTGACACAGTAAGTCTCTGGCTGCAGGGCAATGCTACTGAGGTTCCTGGAAGGGTCTTCTAAACCTATTTCATCCCATGACTGGTAGTTTTTTTAAGGATTGCTCTCCTTTGCTGAGGAGGGGGAGATGCTTCAGAGCAGGCACTCCCTGCCACACCGTCACAGGGACAGGGCATGCTGCTACTTTCTCCCAAGGATGGCTGCAGGGCTGTGAAGCTGGGATATGCACACAGATCTGTGTAGGGCTGTGATTCAGAGCAGTGTCCGTGCAGCACAGAGGAAGGTGAAAAAAAAGGCTATTTGAAAGGGAAGGAGCTTTCCTTCCAGGGCTTTCAGTTTCCTAATGTTGGCAGGGAGAACAAAGGAAAGAGTTTTGTGGTTTGGCAAGGAACTGGGACTCACTAACCTTCCCTCTCAGAGATCAGGAGGTCTGTGAGAAAGCTCAGCAAACCCTTTCAACCCCACCTCCACCTACAGCAGCACCAGCAGCACCTTTATGGAATTATCAGGGCTAATGATGTGACATGCTTCTTAGGACCTGTGAGCACAGAGATGCCCTGGACAGTGCCCTGATTCGGGAGGTTTCTGTAGGGCAGAACTGTGCACAGAGAGGGTGGGACAGGGTCTGTGAGTACCGACAGGGAAAAGATGTTGGGAGAGAGAAAGCTGCAGGCAGCAGGGATAGCCCCAGGCAGTAGAGATGGGCAGAGAGTGAGAGGGAAGTGCCAACAGAATCGTCATGGGAGGATGGATTTGGGCAAGTCATGGTCAGTGGTCAGTCCCTCCGATGCAGGCACTTCCTCTGAGCAAGCTCCCTGTGTCTCCTCTCCCCGCCAGCAGAGCCTCTGCCCTGACAGCCATGGGGTCCAGGGCATGAGCTGCCTTCCCTGCAGTCAGCCCTCCGGCAGAGGAGAGGTGCCTGACAAAGGGACTGAGAGTGACTGCCCTGCGATGTCACTGCCTGCGAGGTGGCATGCCCAGCTGGTAAGGTGAAGGCTTTCCTGAGTTCCCATCTGTCTCTCTCTTCTTGCCTCCCTTGGCAGAAGGATCTTGGTTCTGCTCCTTGTTTACCCTCCTGTCCATGCTGCTCCTGGTCTTGCTCTTGGGCCCTCTGGGGTGGGAAGTGTAAGCTGCAGTTCAGACATGGATGCTACAAGTTGTGGAACAGAGGGTTCTGCATGGGAATGAGATTGCCCCAGCCCCTTTCTGACTTGTGGACCTCCAGAAAATGCAGTCCATGGGGGTGGGAACTGAGCTGACTCTCCCTTAAGGCAAGCCCATCTCCAGTCCTAAGAGTCTTTTCACTGTTTCCTCATAGTGTCCTGGCAGACTGCGTGCTGCCCTCTAGAAAGGCACTGCTGTCTCATAGCACCTCTGTGATATCTGAGAGACCCATGAGGAAGGTGCAGGGGCGCTGAGAGTATGGAGCTGGTGGTGGGAGGCTGTATGTGGGCATCTGAAAGGAGCCCTGTGTGTCCTTGGCTAGAAGGGGAGTGTGGAGAGCTCCCTGAGGTGCCCAGAGAAAGGGTGAGAAGTTTGGAGATGTGCACTTTGAAACTGGACTGGTCTACTCTCAGCAGGGTCTGTTTTCTTTCTAGGGCAACATATGAGTGTGATCATCCTCCACCTCAAAGAGGTTGCGAGCACAGGAGAGCTGGGAAGGAGACTAATAGACAGACTAGCTGTCCTCACTCTGCAAGAAGGGACAGTGAATCTGTTTTTCTCAGGACTCAGTGGAAATGCCAAGGATTTCTACCTTTGAGGAAGACTCCCCAGGGGTCACAAGGACATCTCAAAGAAAATAAAAAATCCCTGAAACTCTCTTCCTTAAACCTCATTCTTTAGAATTCAGGGTGAAGATGCTGAAAAGCCCTTCTACATGATGAGTGGATTTCAACTGACAGAAAGTGTAAATCCCGAGCGGGTCACCCCTGATCCCCCGTGCCCACTGCTTTACAGTAGGACTGACTCCTCTGGAGCCCAAGGGCAGAGGACCCTGCTCCTCATAGAATGCTCAGCCAGTGCAAAGCGGAGCTCAAGGAAGGGACCTGCACAAAGATCGTCTCAGTAAAGAGAGAGGCAATGTGGGGGCTTGTATGAGAACTGCAACATTTAGGGGTTTCTTTGCTTGAAAAGTCTCTCCTAACTTCTCAATGTCTGTTCTTCTTTGCACAGACCCCCATGCCCGGAGATAGGAAAATGTCCAACAGCAGCAACTTCAACGAGTTCCTCCTCCTGGCATTTGCAGACACACGGGAGCTGCAGCTCTTGCACTTCTCGCTCTTCCTGGGCATCTACCTGGCTGCCCTCCTGGGCAATGGCCTCATCATCACAGCTGTAGCCTGTGACCACCGCCTCCACACCCCCATGTACTTCTTCCTCCTCAACCTCTCCCTCCTTGACATTGGCACCATCTCCACCACTGTCCCCAAATCCATGGCCAATTCCCTGTGGAACACCAGGGCCATTTCCTACTCAGGATGTGCTGCTCAAGTCTTCCTGTTTTTCTTCTTGTTAGCAGGAGAGTATTCTGTTCTCACAGTGATGGCCTATGACCGCTATGTTGCCATCTGCAAACCCCTGCACTATGGGACCCTCATGAGCAGCAGAGCTTGTGTCAGAATGGCAGCAGCTGCCTGGGGCAGTAGTTTTCTCTATTCTGTGATGCACACTGCTAACACATTTTCCATACCACTCTGCCAAGGCAACACAGTGGACCAGTTCTTCTGTGAAGTCCCCCAGATCCTCAAGCTCTCCTGCTCAGACTCCTACCTCAGGGAAGTTGGGCTTCTTGTGGCTAGTGGCTGTTTAGTCTTTGGGTGTTTCATTTTCATTGTGCTGTCCTACGTGCAGATCTTCACTGCTGTGCTGAGGATCCCCTCTGAGCAGGGCCGACACAAAGCCTTTTCCATGTGCCTCCCTCACCTGGCTGTGGTCTCCCTGTTTGTCACCACTGACCTGTTTGCCTACCTGAAGCCCCCCTCCCTCTCCTCCCCAGCTCTGGATCTGGTGGTGACTGTTCTGTATGCGGTGTTGCCTCCAACACTGAACCCACTCATCTACAGCATGAGGAACAAGGAGCTCAAAGATGCCCTGAGGAAAGTGATTTCATGGACATTTTTCAGCAGTGGTGGCATTGCCATTGCTCTCCACAAATGACTCCCCCTGTGTCCCCTATCAGGACTGAGCTTTGTTTTTTCACTTTGTTTGTATTATTACTGCTTTTATTAGTAGTAGTAGTAATTGTTATCATGTTGTTACACAAATACTTGGGTTCATTCCACCTCCACTGAGACTGCTCTGTCTCACCTGGTGCCTATATAAAGTTGTGTCCAACACTGGGTCAGAGCTGACTCCCTCATAATATCTCTGTAATAAAGTAGGTTCTTGCAGGTGCAGTGCCTGAAGGCTGGGCTCTTCCTCCAAAGCTGCTGTCCCTCATGCCTTGTCCCCAGCACATTTCCTTGAGACAGTCTCTCCCAGACTGCGTGCTGGTCCTTACCCCAAAAGTCATCCCCAGACAAGGCTCCACGCCAAGCTGAAGGACTGGGCATCCAGCTGTGATCCCTGGGGGGATGAACCCTCTGCTGGGTTCTGCAGGGCTGTCAGGGAGCATGCAGAGGAAGTCCTGGGGCCATCTACTAGGCCTGTAGACCATCCTCCTCCCATGGGGGACCTCAAACAGGGTCTGTCAGAACACAGATTCATCCGAGCTTGTTGCTGCATGAACGGAGAGGAGAAACTGCCCCAGGAAACTCCTCACACACCCAGCCTCACATACCACTTATTTCCAGCACCGGCCATTCCCCATGGTCCTGGTGAGGGGTGATCTCTGAATGTGACCCGCTCCATCTGCCTGCTGGGCTCAGCACCTGTATGGGGGCAATGGCCAGCCCAGCCTGGGTTCTCTCTGGGCCCAGACCTCATCAGACCCTGGAGCATGGCCTTCTGCTAACCCTGGGGAGACAGGGACAGGGCTGGGCAGGGTCTGGGGGCTGGTGGGAGGTTGCCAGGCAGGAGGGCTGAGTGGGACGGGGCACCAAGGGCTCTCATGGGTACCATGGTGGGGGGGATGTTTCCCTACCCCAGAATGTATCCTGTCCATTGGGTGTCTGCACAGTGTGGCTGTGGGGCCAGATGCAGGGCAGCAGGTCTGGGCTAGTGGAGGGATGAGGTGCTGATGGGAGCCACGACACTCCAGAATCTCCTGACGGTCATGGTGGGAACTCACTGCTGCTAGCAGGATTGGGCATTTCTCAAGGGCTACAGGCACCAGCACCACCTGCCAGGACTCCCAGACCCAGCACAGATGGTCAGTGCCCAGCAATGCAGCTCGCAGTATTCCCCGTCCTGTGTCACCATCCTCTCTCAGGAGCACTGGCGGGTGCATCACTGCCTGCCCAGGTGTGGAGAGGAGCTGCTGGAGGTCTTCTCTTCTCATGCCAGCTGCCCCCACCTCTGCTGTTGCACTGGCCCACAGGCTCTGCCCTGGGTCATGTTATGTCTCCATACATTCTCATCTGAGACAATGTAGGGACCTGAAGCACATAGTTCTGCTTGGAGCTGGCCACCACGACCTGCCTGTGTGTTCCCAAGAGATCCCAGCAAGGCTGTGCTTGGAGGTGAGGCTGTGATTGTCCTCAGTCAAAGTTGGTGGGATGGTCTGGGTGGGGGCCAAGGGAATGAAAGGACAAGAGACAATGAGGAGAAGATACAGTAAGGGAAATTTCAAAAGAGTTTAACGAAAAAACAAAGAAATAACCATGGTAATTGAGCAGCACCGGGGCAGGGTGCAGGAAATCTTAAAAAAAAAAACTCTCCTGGAGAAAGCACCTACCAACCTGATCTAACTGTCAAGATAGCCCAGCTCAGAGCAGATCATGCTCCTGGAGATCTCTGGTGGTCCCTCCCAAACCAAATTCTCTGGGAGGAAGGGGCTGGAAGGCAGAGTGAGGGGCAGGGGACACTGCTGTGGGGTTGAGGCCTTGCTGGCATTTGTACTGCCTGGTCAAGCCTGTCCTCAGAGTCACACAGTGAGCAAGTTCATCCTCAAAAGGAGTCTCTGCTCCATGGACAACAGGAGTCAAACCAGTGCCGGGAGACTACAGAGAAGTTCTCAGGAACATGCCAGGCATTCAGGCCCTTCGACTGCTGAGGTGTCCCCAGACCAGTTCTTTGCATCCTGGGTCTGAAGGGCTGAGAAATCTTTAGAGCCAGAGCAGATTGGAGTCCCATCCCCTGGACTCACAGGTTACAGGGCATCAGCAGGGCTGTACTGGTTGCAGGGAGGGAATCACTGCCCAGGGCATGAGCAAATCCCCCTCTGACCTCCCCTCTCTCTTCACACCCTTGAATAGAGATTCTGTTTCCCATGTTGGTCCTCTCTGCCAGGCTGTATTGCCAGCTGGAGGGGACACAGGCTCCTCACTGGGGAAATGCAGGAGAGCCCAGTCTCATCTCATCTAGAGGAGCAGGGTCCCACCACACCTGCTGGGTGGCCAGGGCTGCAGGCTGCACACCCCACTCTGTTCCCCACACACCTCCTGCCTGGGGCTGCAGGGTGCCCAGCAACAAGGCAGGCATGCCTGGGGGGGTGTGGTGCCATTGGGGTGGTGGCCTTTGGAGCAGCCTCTGTCTGTAAGGGACTCAGGAGCTTCTCTGGCTCCATGTTAGTGGCAAAGTTTGTTTCCCAGCTTCTTCTCCCTGGAGAGCTGAGGATTTCATTCTTGGGAGAAGGGGAAAAAGGCAAGCTTTTTCTCCATGGGATCACCCGGTCAACACTCTACTGTCTTCTCCTTCTCTATCACCCCCAGAAGTCCTTTGCCAGGAGCATTTTTTGCTTTCTGACCCTCTATCTGACCCTGCTTTGAGCAGCACGTTGCACTACAGGCCTCCTGTGGTCCCTTCAACCAGAATTATCCTGAACGCCTATGATCTCAGGCCCCATTTCAAGCACAGAGTAAATGTCTCTGGGACAGGAGTCCTTTGTGCTTTCTGTGACCATCTAAAAGAAGGCAGGTGAAAATCTCTTCCTCCTCCCTGTTGACTGTAAGGGCAGCCTGGGAGGCACTGCCTCAGGCACATCTAAATTACAACGGAAATTCTTGGCATCCACCTTTAACCACCTGAAAGTCCATTGCCTGGATCCCCTCGGGGTGAGGGGAGAACAACAGGCTTTTCTGAGGTGTTATTTCTGTACCTCTGTAGTTTGCGCCTCTAAGTAGGTGGTGACTCCCTCCCCTTGGTTTCTTGCCTGAAGCTCAGGCTGGATGGGGATGTGAATGTCGAGGTTGTCTGTCACTGCAGTGACCATGAGATGGTGGAGAGGTAGGAGGAATAACAGAGTCACCACCCTGCACTGCAGCAGAGAGGATTTCACTCTGTTTAGGGTGGAGTTAGGCAACGCAAAACCCAGCTGGAGCTGGAGCTGGAGCTGGATCTAGGAATGGGTGAGGAGGGTAACCTGAAGGGCTTCTGTAAGGACATTGCCTATCCCCTCTCTTTGGCACTATGTCCCCTGCCCCACTGAGCAGGGACACCACATTTCCCTTGGCTGTCTGGTGCTGCCAGAGGAGCTCATTGCCTCTTTTACCTTGTCTTTTCCTGGTCTTGTCTACTGCCAGGCCTCCCTGGCCCCCGAGTCCTTTGGCAGCATCTGTGTTAGCAAAGCCTCACCCATGGTAGAGGAAGATGCATCTGGGGAAGACTTTTGCCCAGTGGTCATACACAAGTCCATGGGAGCAGACGGGAAGCACCCCAGGGTGCAGGGAGAGGTGGCAGGAGTCACTGCAACGCTGCTCCCAATTGTCTGTGAAATGTTATGGTAATCAGGGAGGTTCCTGATGACTGGGAAAAGGCAGACATCTCGGCCATTTTCCAGAAGGGGAAGAGGGAGGGTCTGGGGAACGACAGGCTGGTCCTCTTCATCTCAGTCCCTCGGAAAGTGGTGGAGCAAATCCTCCTGGAAACCATCTCCAAGCATATGAAGGGGAAGGCCTGGAAGAGGCAGCATGGGTTGACCAAGGGGAAATGGAAAGCATGCCTGACCAACCTGATTGCCTTCTGCCATCAGGTGAATGCCTACGTGCACAATGAAAAGGGAGTGTGGCGAGATGTTTTACGGACTCTTTTAAAACATCATGGTAACACAGGTATGTTGAGATTTGTGCAAATTTGGCCATCCAGAAGTAGAGCATTTCCTTGAAGCTGGTCACCCTGCTTTCCTCACTGGTTGAGAGAGCCTGACACCTCAGAGTGCGATTCGCTATGTGCAAAGAGTGAGGAGTGGCATGGACAGCTGTGGGCAGGGTGTGGTTTTCTGAGCCCTGGGCTCTGTGTGAGACACAACAATATTTTGTTTAGTGGTGCAGGCCAGATTATAACAGAAAAGTTTAGAAAATGAATTAAAAATGAAACACGAAAGAAATTAAGAAAAAGACTGAAAGCAAAGAAATATTTTGTTATACTTTCCAGCTTTTAATTTTTTTGTGTTCCTATTATCTTTCTTGAGTCATTTATTTATTTTTTCTTAATATAGTGGTCTTTCAGGGAAATGTTGTGTTTTTTTCTTTTTTTTAAAAAAAGGTAAGAGATTTTCAGAGCTGGGGTGGGATGCACTCACAGGGCACAGACAGCTGGTCCCACTGCAGGTGCCCTGCTCCCCTCTGCCCAGCCTCCCTCTGCAGCTCCGAGGGGCTCCGGTCTCCCACAGGTCCCCTGAGAGAGCTGCCAGGCCCAGGCAGGTCCCTCAGAGACACCGGGGCCTCTCCAAGGGCCCCTGGGTGCTTGTGGTTGGACAGCTGAGCTCTGCCTGGAAAGGTGAAGAAATGTTTTCAACATGTCAAAAATAGGAGCACACTTTCATCAGCTCAAATGATTGGCTCATTTTAATGTCAGTGTTTTCCTATGATGAAAGAGTGGAAATCTTCAGGAAGGGTATGAATCTGGGGAGAAGAAATATCAATCTGCCCATTAACTTGCATTACCACTGCTCTGTCTCTTATGCTGTGGATTTAATCTCAGTAACCTTTCACATATTTCCATATATCCTGCTTAATTGGTCATTTCTAAAGTCATCTTTGCATCAGACTCTCTGGGCCTGTGCACAGCTGAGGATTGTGTTTTCTTTCTTATGACACTGGATCAAGATTATTTTTGTTTGTCTGCAATTAAGACAAACCCTTCTGTGCCTGTTTGCAGCTAGTTCTCGAAGGAAAGCAGGTGGGAATTGGTGCACACGAGCTGTAACATTCAGCTACAGCCTTGAGTGGCAAAAGGTTCGATTTTCACAAGAGTGATCTGAAGTCCCCAGTGGTTGATGAGAGAACTGGTAGGGCTGGGAAGGTGGGAGGAATATTTTCCATGGATGTCTGACATCAAGGATGCTACTTTTTCTACATGTCCCGACATCATTAGGAGACACTCTGGATCCATATCAGTTGGAGAATGTGGATATCACCCTAATTTGAAAGCTGAAAACTAAGGAAAACTTCAAAAGCAGAAATCCTTTTTTTTTTTTCTTTTTTGTGCTCACTGAAATCTTCCTCTTTTAAATACACTCCTGAAACCTCCCAATTAGCCACACAAGAATTGAAGAAAATTATGGAAAGAGGCCTGGCTCCTTAGGGTTTTTTGCATATTAATGACCCCTCAAACGTATTTGGTGCTGAGCCCATGAACCTCAGGTGCTGAGACTGAACAAACCTCTCAAGAAAGTCAGAAGAAAATCCCCAAGTTTCTTGGAGCGTTAATGGGTCCCACTGAGGGCCATTACCAAGAAAGGCTCCCCAGGGATTGATTAGAGCCTAAAGTTGGAGGCCCTGATTGCAGGTAGGCAAAGGCAATGTGAGGGTGGCTGTGATGCCAAGTCAACCTTGATGTGTGTTATCAAGCAGAATGACCAGGCCCTGGCAGCCAGCCCCTGGGTAGGGTGATGCTTTCCATCACGCATTGCTCAGGCCTCTTCCTGGGGGCAGTGTGAGGTGAGGGTGCAAAATGCCGAGTGCAGGACAACATTACAACACCTCCTGGGATCCCCGGGGGTGAGGAGGCAACAAGGCCCAGTGGTTTAAGGAAGCATCATCTTCTTGCAGGCCCCGGTGGCAGACGCACCAGCCATAGCAAAAGGAAAAAAAATCCTCAGTTCTTTTGGAGGCTTTTAGCCTTGACAGTGCCCTCCGTCGTCTCCACACAGGCTATCCTTAGCTGTCACAAACCTGCACCTGTGTCACTGCAGCCTGTACACACCCAACCTCCTTCCCCACCTTGCTCTCACTGCACGATCTCCCCACCTTTACTGAAATCCCTCAGTCCTTGTTGGTGACTCCTTGAAACACAAAGCCAGGGGCTGATCACGCAGTCCCTCTGGGTGTCCAGTTGCACCACAGCACTACCTTACGAGTGACATCCTTTTAACATGAAGTTCAGTCTGAATGATTCAAAATGCAGTTTGCGGCTCTTTCTCCTTTGCATGCTGTTTCCCACTTCCAAGAAAAGCTCCCTCATCTCTGAAACCACTCTTCAAGCAGTCACAGGTGACTACCATATTGGCCTTAGCCTTCACTTCAGCAGGCTAAAGAAGCCCAGGTCCCTCAACCTCTCCGTATGGGCCATGTGCTTCAGGTCCCCAACCCCATCTGGGCAGACCTCCCCTGGACCCTCTCCAGTTGCTCCCCATTCCTCCAGCGCTGGGCAGCCCACACTGGGACACATTCTTCCAGACATGACCACACCAGGGCTGAGTTGAGGGAGTTAAGAACTGCCCTTGCCTGTGTGGCCATGCTCTTCCTAATGCAGTCCTATATGCAGCTGGCCTGATTTGCAGTGAGCACGCACCACTGGCTCATATGCCATCCCCCGTAACTTCCAGGGCCTTCTCCTCAAGGTCACTCCTCTGTCGGTCAGGTCTCTGCCTGTCCTGATGCACAGGCTGTTCTGCCCCACTGATGAGCCTTTCAAACAGGACAGGATGTGAGGTATACCCCTGCATACCCCACCTTTACCTGGCTTCCTGGTAAAGCATGACCCATTCATGAAAGCCCTCTGAGCTCGATCATCCAAGCAGTTTTTTGCCCATCTGGATGTCTATTGTACATCCACTACTCTCCTCTCCTCCACAAGTACAGCTCCATGACACACTCCTCATCAACGTGAGGCTGAACAGCCTGCAGCTCCCCAGGTTGCCCATGTGGCTGTTTTTGAAGATGGACATAACATATTCCTTCTGCTGTTCATTGGGACCTCCCCTGATCTCCACAACCTTTCAAAGATGACAGCGAGCAGCCTTGCTGTCACAGCAGCCAGCTCTGATGCCAGCCATCCAATCCCATAGACTTGTAGGGGTTGAGTTCTAGAGACTTGGGCATTGCAGGCTGCTTTTCTCCTCAGCAGTCCTGACTCTAGGCACAACAGCTCAGAAGACCTTGTTGGTGAAGACTGAAGCCAGGGAGGACTTGATTTCCCCAAACTTATCTGCATCCACTTTTGCTAGAAACCCTGCCCCAGTCAGCAGTGACCCCACATTTCCTTGTTTATTCTTTTACTGTCACTGAAGCAGCAGCAGCTCTTCTTCCTGTCCTTCACATCCCCTGCAAGTGGGAGAGGAGCTTTGGCTTCCTTAACACCATCCCTGCTTTGCTGGACAATATCTCTAAATGCCTCCTTTGCAGCCTCTCCCTTCTTCCCCTTTCCATATGCTGCCTTATTGCCCGGGAGGTCATGTGGGAGCTCCCTGTTTAGCCAAGCTGGGGTCCAGAGATGGCTACTAATTTGACAAACTGTTCATAGGGAGCATTCTTGTGCTTGACGGGTGCTTAATGACCCGTTGGCTTTCCTGATCTCCTCTGCTCTTCAGAGCTGCCTCCCTTTGTCCATCCCATGGAAGAGCTCCATACATCCAAGCTACTCCTTCACACATAGGGCATGCCCCTCCTCATCTTCCCTGGTGGTGTATCCTGAAGAACTTGCACCCTGCCATTGAAGGACTGCAGTCATACGAGTGATCCCACCACACCTCAGTTATTCCAACCATGTGGCACTCCTCTGACAGCTTGTACATCTCCATCTGCTCCTGGCTGCACCCCAGGCTGCATATGTTTGCATATATTTGGGCGGCAGAGCATCAGCTGTGGCACTGACTGAAGATCTATCACAGGGAAACATGTTACCAAGGACCATATGCATGCAAAGGCTTTGATTGCAAGTGGTGACATGCTGGCCTGGATAGCAGGTGGCAATGTAATGGTGGAAGGAGGTTCCCACTAAGAGAGCAAAGCCTGCAGTGCCCAAGGCCAGCGAGAAACAGAGCTGGGCTGTGCAGAAATGGCAGGAGAGGGGTTTGCTGCTTGAGCTGACTCTGCAGCACCTTGGGGCCTGTGACAGGCTTGAACCAATCTCCAGGAAGGAAAAGGTGCCACTGAACAAGTCCCTCGTTCCGTGATCCAGCCACCTTGAGGACATCATCAGCCCAGTCCCTGTTCATATCATACTGGGGGGTGAGAAGGGGTTCAGGAGGAGGAGAACTAGAGGGGTTTGAAAGTGCAGAGACTAGAGTGGAGCCCTTGGTGTGATGTGCCTCCCATTTGTGCAGCATGCTTGGATGTAGACAGCGCAGACTGTGCCTAAAGGCAGTGGTGGGATTCATTTGTTTGGGCACACATAGGAAACCCAAGATGCCCTGGGGCACTTGCCCAGCAAGCACTCCAAAAAGTCATGGCTTCCTGTAGGTCCCATGTTGGAACTACTAGAGACATGTGGATGTGCTGGACACCCCAGGCATCCGACATGGCCCTGCAGGCCTATTTCTATGTCGTTAAATCAAGTGTCTGCCCTGAATTGCATTAGCTGTTTGTAACATTGGGATCTTCCTATGTCTCAGCTTTATAGTGAGTGGAGCTCTAGTAGTAGGAGGCATCTAGTGTCATTTGAGATGGCCAAGGGAATTCTCCACCTGGCCCCCAACTCATGCTCTAGAAGGATGGGGGTGTCATAGCTGCTCCATCAGAGCAAGAAGCCTCTGGCACATGCCTTGGTCCACCTCTGTCTCTTCCAATGTCACCAGGTGTTTGTGTGTTGAGCAGCTGACTCCCATCCTCCATCTCCAGTGATTACAAAGGGAGCTTAGAGAAGGAGCTCCCATGCAGACACCTCTGTTGTGCTCACTTCATTATTTTTCAAGGGGAATCCCACCTCCTGTGTGTTTTTTGTGGAGTTCACAGGAGGGATCTGCATCCCACGGCATCCCAGGGACTTCTAAATGGGCATGCAATGTCCAGACTGACTCATCTGAATGAAAACCTGAACCATGGGTGAATGACCTCCCTTCTTGTCCACTTCTAGGTGTCCTGCCTAGTTAAGACATGGGAATATGGATTTCCAGGGTGGGATGTTTCCACCTCTCATAGATAACCATCCTCTGATGAAACAAGGGACAATGCTGTAACTGGTCTCTCTGCATTGTTTCGAGAGGGACCATCAGTGATATTTTATTTTGTTGCAGTGAACATTTCCCAGGAGGAGGGAGCACAAGGGACAGAGAAATTCATGAGCTCAGCTGGGCCTCTGCTCCTGACCAGGCCATGCTCCAGGGATGGAGGGAGCTCATGGCAAGTGGGCAGCACTGCTGAGAGACAGCTGTGTGCAGGAGCAGCTCCTCTGCAAAGAGCAGCAGGGCTCCAGGCACTGCCTGCTGCTGCTGGCATGAGAGGAGAGAAGGCAGAGAGAAGTGCAAGGCAGTGTGGAGTGGGAGGACAGAGGAGAGCTCCTTGTGGGAGAAATCTTCACAGCCCTTGACATGGTAAGTCTCTGTCTGCAGGGCAATGCTACTGAGGTTCCTGGAAGGGTCTTCTAAAACTATTTCATCCCATGACTGATAGTTTTTTTAAGGCTCACTTTCCTTTGCAGAAGAGGGCGATATGCTTCAGAGCAGGCATTCCCTACCACACCATAACAGGGACAGGGCATGCTGCTACTTTCTCCCAAGGATGAGTGCAGGGCTGTGAAGCTGGGATATGCACACAGGTCTGCGCAGGGCTGTGATTCAGAGCAGTGTCCCTGCACTGCAGAGGAAGGTACAAAAAAGGCTACTTGAAAGGCAAGGAGCTTTCCTTCCAGGGCTTTCAGTTTCCTAATGTTGGCAGGGAGGAAAAAGGAAAGAGTTTTCTGATTTGGCAAGGACCTGGGACTCACTGACCTTTCTTCTCAGAGATCAGTAGGTCTGTGAGAAAGCTCAGCAAACCCTCTCAACCCCACCTCCATCTACAGCAGCACCAGCAGCACCTTTATGGACTTATCAGGGCTAATGTGACCTGCTCCTTAGGACCTGTGAGCACAGAGATGCCCTGGACAGTGTCGTGATCCGGGAGGTTTCTGTAGGGCAGAACTGCGCACACAGAGGGTGGGACAGGGTCTGTGAGTACCAACAAGGAAAAGATGTTGGGAGAGAGAAAGCTGCAGGCAGCAGGAACAGCTGCAGGCAGCAGAGATGGGCAGGGAGTGAGAGGGAAGTGCCAACAGAATCATCATGGGAGGATGGATTTGGGGAAGTCATGGTCAGTGGTCAGTTCCTCCGATGCAGACACCTTCCTCTGAGCAAGCTCCCTGTGTCTCCTCTCCCTGCCAGCAGAGCCTCTGCCCTGACAGCCATGAGGTCCAGGGCATGAGCTGCCTTCTCTGCAGCCAGCCCTCCGGCAGAGGAGAGGTGCCCGACAAAGGGACTGAGAGTGACTGCCCTGCGATGTCAGTGCCTGCGAGGCAGCATGCCTAGCTGGTAAAGGTGAAGGCTTTCCTGAGTTTCCATCTGTCTCTATCTTCTTGCCTCCCTTGACAGAAGGATCATGGTGTTGCTCCTTGTTTCCCCTCCTGTCCATGCTGCTCCTGTTCTTGCTCTCAGGCTCTCTGATTTTTTTTGGGGGGGGGAGGGGCTTCAGCTGCAGTTCAGACATGGATGCTGCAAGTTGTGCAGCAGAGGGGTCTGCATGGGAATGAGGGTGCCCCAGCCCCCTTCTAACCTGTGGAGCTCCAGGAAATGCGGTCTGTGGGGCTGGGAAATGAGCTGATCCTCCCTTAAAGACAGCCCATCTTTAGCCCTAACGGTCCTTTGACCATTTCCCTGTGGTGTCCTCCCAGTGTGCCACCTGCCCTCTAGAAAGGTGCTGCTGTCTCACAGCATCTCTGTGATATCTGAGAGACCCATGAGGAAGGTGCAGAGATGCTGAGAGTATGGAGATGGTGGTGGGAGGCTGTATGTGGGCATCTGAAAACAGCCTTGTCTGTCCTTGCCTAGAAGGGGAGTGTGGAGAGCTCCCTGAGGTGCCCGGAGAAAGGGTGAGAAGTTTGGAGATGTGCACTTTGAAACTGGACTCGTGTGCTCTCAGCAGGGGCTGGTTTCTTTCTAGGGCAACATATGAGTGTGATCATCCTCCAACTCAAAGAGAGAACTGCAACATATGGGGGTTTCTTTGCTTGAAAAGTCTCTGCTAACTTCTCAATGTCTTTTCTTCTTTGCACAGTCCCCCATGAATGGACATAGCAATATGTCCAACAGCAGCTCCTTCAACAAGTTCCTTCTCCTGGCATTTGCAGACACGTGGGAGCTGCAGCTCTTGCACTTCTCGCTCTTCCTGGGCATCTACCTGGCTGCCCTCCTGGGCAACGGCCTCATCATCACAGCCGTAGCCTGCGACCACCGCCTCCACACCCCCATGTACTTCTTCCTCCTCAACCTCTCCCTCCTTGACCTTGGCTTCATCTCCACCATTGTCCCCAAATCCATGGCCAATTCCCTGTGGGACACCAGGGCCATTTCCTACTCAGGATGTGCTGTTCAAGTCTTTGTGTTTGTCTTCTTGTTTGCAGGAGAATATTCTCTACTCACAGTCATGGCCTATGACCGCTACGTTGCCATTTGCAAACCCCTGCACTACGAGACCCTCATGAGCAGCAGAGCTTGTGTCAAAATGGCAGCAGCTGCCTGGGGCACTAGTTTCCTCTATTCTGTGCTGCACACTTCTAACACCTTTTCAATACCACTCTGCCAAGGCAACACAATGGACCAGTTCTTCTGTGAAATCCCCCAGATCCTCAAGCTCTCCTGCTCAGACTCCTACCTCAGGGAAGTTGGGCTTCTTGCAGTTAGCGCCTGTGTAGCCTTTGGGTGTTTCGTTTTTATTGTGCTGTCCTACGTGCAGATCTTCACTGCTGTGCTGAGGATGCCCTCTGAGCAGGGTTGTCACAAAGCCTTTTCTACGTGCATCCCGCACCTGGTTGTGGTCTCCCTGTTTGTCAGCACTGACATGTTTGCCTACCTGAAGCCCCCCTCCCTGTCCTTCCCAGCTCTGGATATGGTGGTGGCTGTCCTGTACTCGGTGGTGCCTCCAACATTGAACCCCCTCATCTACAGCATGAGGAACAAGGAGCTCAAAGATGCCCTGAGGAAAGTGATTTCATGGACCTTTTCCAGCAGTGGTAACATTGCCATTGCTCTCCGCAAATGACTCCCCCTCCGTCCTGTACCAAGACTGAGCTTTTTTTGTTAACTTTATTTTCATTATGACTTTTATTACTATTAGTAGTAGTACTTGTTATCTGTGTTGCTACACAAATGCTTGGATTCATTCCACCTTTACTGAGACTGCTCTGTCTCACCTGGTGCCCATATAAAGTTGTGTCCAGCACTGGTTCAGAGCTGACTCCATCACAGTATCTCTGTAATAAAGTAGGTTCTACCCAGTGCAGTGCTTGAAGGATTACTCTTCCTCCAAAGCTGCTCTCTGTCACGCCCTGTCCCCAGCACATTTCTTTGAGACAATCTCCCCCACTCCGCATGCTGATCGTTACCCCAAAAGTTACCCCCAAACAGGGCTCCACACTCAGCTGGAGGACTGGATGTCCAGCTGTAATCCCTGGGAGGACGAGCCCTCTTCTGGGTGCTCTGCAGGGCTGGCAGGGAGCATGCAGAGGAGATCCTGGGGCCATGTAGACTATCCTCCTCCCACGGTGGGCCTCAAACAGAGTCTGTCAGAACACAGATCCAGCCCCGCTTGTCACTGCATGAACAGAGAGGAGAAACTTTCCCAGGAAAGTCCTCCCAGACCCAGCCTCTCATACCCGCTTTTTCCAGCACTGGCCTTTCCCTGTGGTCCTGGTGAGGGGTGATCTTTGAATGTGACCAGCTCCATCTGCCTGCTGGGCTCAGCACCTGTATGGCGGGAATGGCCAGCCCTGCCTGGCCTCTCTGCGGGCTCAGACCTCAGCAGACCCCAGAGCATGGCCTTCTGCTAACCCTGGGGGGACAGGAACAGGACTGGGCAGAGTCTGGGGACTGGTGGGAGGCTGCCAGGCAGGAGGGCCATGGGGGACAGGGCACCAAGGGCTGTCATGGGGACCATGCTGGAGGGATGTCTCCCCACCCCAGAACAAACCCTGTGCTGTGCCTGCACTGTTGGGCCGTGGGGACACATGCAGGGCAGCAGGGCTGGTCCAGTGAAGGCATGAGGTGCTGATGGGAGCCATAACACTCCAGAAGCTCCCAACAGTCATGGAGGGGACTCACTGCTGCTAGTAGGACTGGCGGTTTCTCAAGGGCTACAGGCACCAGCACCACCTGCCAGGACTCCCAGACCCAGCACAGATGGTTGGTGCCAAGCACCGCAGGTCACAATGCCCCCCATCCTGTGTGACTATCCTCTCTCATGAGCACTGTCGAGTGTGTCACTCCCTGCCCAGGTGTGGAGAGGAGCTGCTGGAGGTCTTCTCTTCTCATGCTTGCTGCCCCTGGCTCAGCCCTTGCATCGGCCCACAGACTCTGCCCTGGGTCATGTTATGTCTCCATACGTTCTCATCTAAGACCACATAGGGATCTGCAGCACATAGCTCTGCTTGGAGATGGCCACCACGGCCTGCCTGCATAGTCCCAGGAGATCCGAGCAAGGCTGTGCTTGGAGGTGAGGCTGTGATCGTCCTAAGTCAAAGCTGGTGGGATGGTCTGGGTGGGGTCCAAGGGGAGGAAAGGACAAGAGACAACAAGGAGAAGATGCAGTAAGGGAAATTTCAAAAGAGTTTAACAAAAAAATACAGAAATATCCATGGTAGTTGAGCAGTACTGGGGCAGGGGACAGGAGAATTTAAGAAATTCTTCTGGAGAAAGCACCTACCAACCTGATCTGTCAAGTTAGCCCAGCTTAAAGCAGATCGTGGTCCTGGAGAACTCTGGTGGTCCCTCCCAACACAAATCCTCTAGGAGAAAAGGGCTGGACAACCTTTTTCCCTTGGTAGACTGGAAAGGGAAGTCTGGAGAACTGGATTAGCCAAAGATGTCTGAACTGACGGGGAGTGGCCTGGGGTGAGATCAGACTCCTCCTTGTTGTCCCCCAAAATGAAGTCACTTCGTTGACCGTGGAGGGAATGAAAAGGATGTGTAGTGAGATGTTTTAGGGACTCCTTTAAAATACCACGGTAACACAACTATGTTGAGATTTGTGCAAATTCGGCCATCCAAAAGCAGAGGCCTTGGTGGCAGATGCACCAGCCATAGGGAAAGGGAAAAAGACCTCCGTTCTTTTAGAGGCTTTCAGCCTGGGCAGTGCCCTCAGTCGTCTACAACACAGGCTGTCCTAAGCTGTCCCAAACCTGCACCTCTTTCCCTGCAGCCTGTAGACACCCAAGCTGCTTCCGCACCTTGCTCTCACTGCACAATCTCCCCACCTTTACTGAAATCCTTCCGTCCTTGTTGGTGGCTCCTTGAAACACAGAGCCCGGGACTGATCACGGAGCTCCTCTGGGTGTCCAGTTGCACCACAGCACTACCTACGAGTGACGTTCCTTTTACCTGAAGTGCAGTCTGAACCTCTCCAGATGCAGTCTGTGGTTCTTTCCCCTTCTCATGCTTTTTCCCACTACCAAGAAAAGTTCCCTCATCTCTGAAACCACCCTGTCACAAGCAGTCACAGGTGACTATTGTATGGGCTTTAGCCTCCACTTCAGCAGGCTAAAGAAGCCCAGGTCCCTCAACCTCTCCATTCTGGCCATGTGCTTCAGGCCCCCAAACCCATCTGGGCAGACCTCCTCTGCACCCTCTCCAGTTGTTCCCCATTCCTCCAACACTGGGCGTACCACACTGGGACACGCTATTGCAGACATTGCCGCACCAGCGCTGAGTCAAGGGGGATAAGAACTGCCCTGGCCTGGGTGGCCAGGCTCTTGTTAACACAGCCCTGTATGCAGCTGGCCTCATTTGTGGTGAGCATGCACCATGCACTCATATGGCATTCCCGTGAGGTCCAGGGCCTTCTCCTTCTCCTTGGGGTCCCTCCTCTGCTTGTCAGGTCTCTGCCTGTCCTGATGCACGGGCTGTTCTGCCCCACTGATGAGCCTTTCAAACAGGACAGGATGTGAGGTATACCCCTGCATACCCCACCTTTACCTGGCTTCCTGGTCAAGCATGACCCATTCATGAAAACACTCCGAGCTCAATCATCCAACCAGCTTTTTGCCCATCTGGATGTCTACTGGACATCCACTACTCTCCTCTCCTCCACAAGTACAGCTCCATGACACACTCCTCATCAACGTGAGGCTGAATGGCCTGCAGCTCCCCAGGCTGTCGTTGTGGCTGCTTTTGAAGATGGGCACAACATATTCCTTCTGCTGTTCATTGGAACCTCCCCTGATCTCCACAGCCTTTCAAATATGATAGAGAGCAGCCTTGCTGTCACAGCAGCCAGCCCTCTCAATGTCCATGGATGCCAGCCATCCAATCCCATAGACTTGTAGGGGTTGAGTTCTTGCAAGTCATTCCTCACTCAAGACTTAGGCACTGCAGGTTGCTTTTCTCCTCGGGAGTCCTGACTCTAGGCACAACAGCTCAGAAGACCTTGCTGGTGAAGACTGAAGCCAGGAAGGACTTGAGTTCCTCACACATATCTACATCTGCTTCTACTAGAATCTCTGCCCCATTCAGCCGTGTACCCACATTTTCTTGTTTATTCTTTTACTGTTACTGAAGCAGCAGCAGCTCTTCTTCCTGTACTTCACATCCCCACAAGTGTCTCTATCGCAGAGGAGCTTTGGCTTCCTTAACACCATCCCTACTTTGCTGGACAATATTTCTAAATTCCTCCTTTGCAGCATTTCCCTTCTTCCCCTTTCTGTATGCTGCCTTATTGCCCTGGAGCTCATGTGGGAGCTCCCTGTTTAGCCAAGCTGGGGTCCAGAGATGTCTACTCTGAGAGTGACTGCCCTGCGATGCCACTGTCTGCGAGGTGGCATGCCTAGCTGGTAAGGTGAAGGCTTTCCTGAGTTCCCGTCTGTCTCTCTCTTCTTGCCTCCCTTGGCACCCGGATCATGGTGTTGCTCCTTCTTTCCCCTCCTGTCCATATTGCTCCTCATCTTGTTCCTGTGCTCTCTGGTTTTGGGGGGGGAGGGCGGGGGGGTGTTCAGCTGCAGTTCAGACATTGATGCTGCAAGTTGTGCAGCAGAGGGGTCTGCATGGGAATGAGGTTGCCCCAGCCCCCTTCTGACTTGTGGAGCTCCAGAAAATGCAGTCTGTGGGGCTGCGAAATGAGCTGACTCTCCATTAGGGAGAGCCCATCTCCAGTCCTAACAGTCCTTTGACCGTTTCCTTATAGTGTCCTGGCAGACTGCCTCCTGCCCTCTAGAAAGGCACTGCTGTCTCATAGCACCTCTGTGATATCTGAGAGCCCCATGAGGAAGGTGCAGAGATGCTGAGAGTATGGAGATGGTGGTGGGAGGCTGTAAATGGGCATCTGCAAAGAGCCCTGTGTGTCCTTGGCTAGAAGGGGAGTGTGGAGAGCTCCGTCAGGTGCCCGGAGGAAGGGTGAGAAGTTTGGAGCTGTGCACTTTGAAACTGGACTCGTGTGCTCTCAGCAGGGGCTGGTTTCCTTCTAGGGCACCATATGAGTGTGATCATCCCCTAGCTCAAAGAGAGAACTGCAACATTTGGGGGTTTCTTTGCTTGAAAAGTCTCTGCTAACTTCTCAATGTCTTTTCTTCTTTGCACAGTCCCCCATGAATGGACATAGCAATATGTCCAACAGCAGCTCCTTCAACGAGTTCCTTCTCCTGGCATTTGCAGACACGTGGGAGCTGCAGCTCTTGCACTTCTCGCTCTTCCTGGGCATCTACCTGGCTGCCCTCCTGGGCAACGGCCTCATCATCACAGCCGTAGCCTGCGACCACCACCTCCACACCCCCATGTACTTCTTCCTCCTCAACCTCTCCCTCCTCGACCTTGGCTTCATCTCCACCATTGTCCCCAAATCCATGGCCAATTCCCTGTGGGACACCAGGGCCATTTCCTACTCAGGATGTGCTGTTCAAGTCTTTGTATTTGTCTTCTTGTTTGCAGGAGAATATTCTCTACTCACAGTCATGGCCTATGACCACTACGTTGCCATCTGCAAACCCCTGCACTACGAGACCCTCATGGGCAGCAGAGCTTGTGTCAAAATGGCAGCAGCTGCCTGGGGCACTAGTTTTCTCTATTCTGTGCTGCACACTGCTAACACCTTTTCAATACCACTCTGCCAAGGCAACAGAGTGGACCAGTTCTTCTGTGAAATCCCCCAGATCCTCAAGCTCTCCTGCTCAGACTCCTACCTCAGGGAAGTTGGGCTTCTTGCAGTTAGCGCCTGTGTAGGCTTTGGGTGTTTCGTTTTTATTGTGCTGTCCTACGTGCAGATCTTCACTGCTGTGCTGAGGATGCCCTCTGAGCAGGGCCGACACAAAGCCTTTTCCACGTGCATCCCGCACCTGGTTGTTGTCTCCCTGTTTGTCAGCACTGACATGTTTGCCTACCTGAAGCACCCCTCCCTGTCCTTCCCAGCTCTGGATATGGTGGTGGCTGTCCTGTACTCGGTGGTGCCTCCAACATTGAACCCCCTCATCTACAGCATGAGGAACAAGGAGCTCAAAGATGCCCTGAGGAAAGTGATTTCATGGACCTTTTCCAGCAGTGGTAACATTGCCATTGCTCTCCACAAATGACTCCCCCTCCGTCCTGTACCAAGACTGAGCTTTTTTTGTTAACTTTATTTTCATTATGACTTTTATTACTATTAGTAGTAGTACTTGTTATCTGTGTTGCTACACAAATGGTTGGAATCATTCCACCTTTACTGAGACTGCTCTGTCTCACCTGGTGCCCATATAAAGTTGTGTCCAGCACTGGTTCAGAGCTGACTCCATCACAGTATCTCTGTAATAAAGTAGGTTCTACCCAGTGCAGTGCTTGAAGGATGACTCTTCCTCCAAAGCTGCTCTCTGTCACGCCCTGTCCCCAGCACATTTCTTTGAGACAATCTCCCCCACTCCGCATGCTGATCGTTACCCCAAAAGTTACCCCCAAACAGGGCTCCACACTCAGCTGGAGGACTGGATGTCCAGCTGTAATCCCTGGGAGGACGAGCCCTCTTCTGGGTGCTCTGCAGGGCTGGCAGGGAGCATGCAGAGGAGATCCTGGGGCCATGTAGACTATCCTCCTCCCACGGTGGGCCTCAAACAGAGTCTGTCAGAACACAGATCCAGCCCCGCTTGTCACTGCATGAACAGAGAGGAGAAACTTTCCCAGGAAAGTCCTCCCAGACCCAGCCTCTCATACCCGCTTTTTCCAGCACTGGCCTTTCCCTGTGGTCCTGGTGAGGGGTGATCTTTGAATGTGACCAGCTCCATCTGCCTGCTGGGCTCAGCACCTGTATGGCGGGAATGGCCAGCCCTGCCTGGCCTCTCTGCGGGCTCAGACCTCAGCAGACCCCAGAGCATGGCCTTCTGCTAACCCTGGGGGGACAGGAACAGGACTGGGCAGAGTCTGGGGACTGGTGGGAGGCTGCCAGGCAGGAGGGCCATGGGGGACAGGGCACCAAGGGCTGTCATGGGGACCATGCTGGAGGGATGTCTCCCCACCCCAGAACAAACCCTGTGCTGTGCCTGCACTGTTGGGCCGTGGGGACACATGCAGGGCAGCAGGGCTGGTCCAGTGAAGGCATGAGGTGCTGATGGGAGCCATAACACTCCAGAAGCTCCCAACAGTCATGGAGGGGACTCACTGCTGCTAGTAGGACTGGCGGTTTCTCAAGGGCTACAGGCACCAGCACCGCCTGCCAGGACTCCCAGACCCAGCACAGATGGTTGGTGCCAAGCACCGCAGGTCACAATGCCCCCCATCCTGTGTGACTATCCTCTCTCATGAGCACTGTCGAGTGTGTCACTCCCTGCCCAGGTGTGGAGAGGAGCTGCTGGAGGTCTTCTCTTCTCATGCTTGCTGCCCCTGGCTCAGCCCTTGCATCGGCCCACAGACTCTGCCCTGGGTCATGTTATGTCTCCATACGTTCTCATCTAAGACCACATAGGGATCTGCAGCACATAGCTCTGCTTGGAGATGGCCACCACGGCCTGCCTGCATAGTCCCAGGAGATCCGAGCAAGGCTGTGCTTGGAGGTGAGGCTGTGATCGTCCTAAGTCAAAGCTGGTGGGATGGTCTGGGTGGGGTCCAAGGGGAGGAAAGGACAAGAGACAACAAGGAGAAGATGCAGTAAGGGAAATTTCAAAAGAGTTTAACAAAAAAATACAGAAATATCCATGGTAGTTGAGCAGTACTGGGGCAGGGGACAGGAGAATTTAAGAAATTCTTCTGGAGAAAGCACCTACCAACCTGATCTGTCAAGTTAGCCCAGCTTAAAGCAGATCGTGGTCCTGGAGAACTCTGGTGGTCCCTCCCAACACAAATCCTCTAGGAGAAAAGGGCTGGACAACCTTTTTCCCTTGGTAGACTGGAAAGGGAAGTCTGGAGAACTGGATTAGCCAAAGATGTCTGCACTGACGGGGAGTGGCCTGGGGTGAGATCAGACTCCTCCTTGTTGTCCCCCAAAATGAAGTCACTTCGTTGACCGTGGAGGGAATGAAAAGGATGTGTAGTGTGATGTTTTAGGGACTCCTTTAAAAGACCATGGTAACACAACTATGTTGAGATTTGTGCAAATTCGGCCATCCAAAAGTAGAGGCCTTGGTGGCAGATGCACCAGCCATAGGGAAAGGGAAAAAGACCTCCGTTCTTTTAGAGGCTTTCAGCCTGGGCAGTGCCCTCAGTCGTCTACAACACAGGCTGTCCTAAGCTGTCCCAAACCTGCACCTCTTTCCCTGCAGCCTGTAGACACCCAACCTGCTTCCGCACCTTGCTCTCACTGCACGATCTCCCCACCTTTACTGAAATCCCTCCGTCCTTGTTGGTGGCTCCTTGAAACACAGAGCCCGGGACTGATCACGGAGCTCCTCTGGGTGTCCAGTTGCACCACAGCACTACCTACGAGTGACGTTCCTTTTACCTGAAGTGCAGTCTGAACCTCTCCAGATGCAGTCTGTGGTTCTTTCCCCTTCTCATGCTTTTTCCCACTACCAAGAAAAGTTCCCTCATCTCTGAAACCACCCTGTCACAAGCAGTCACAGGTGACTATTGTATGGGCTTTAGCCTCCACTTCAGCAGGCTAAAGAAGCCCAGGTCCCTCAACCTCTCCATTCTGGCCATGTGCTTCAGGCCCCCAAACCCATCTGGGCAGACCTCCTCTGCACCCTCTCCAGTTGTTCCCCATTCCTCCAACACTGGGCGTACCACACTGGGACACGCTATTGCAGACATTGCCGCACCAGCGCTGAGTCAAGGGGGATAAGAACTGCCCTGGCCTGGGTGGCCAGGCTCTTGTTAACACAGCCCTGTATGCAGCTGGCCTCATTTGTGGTGAGCATGCACCATGCACTCATATGGCATTCCCGTGAGGTCCAGGGCCTTCTCCTTCTCCTTGGGGTCCCTCCTCTGCTTGTCAGGTCTCTGCCTGTCCTGATGCACGGGCTGTTCTGCCCCACTGATGAGCCTTTCAAACAGGACAGGATGTGAGGTATACCCCTGCATACCCCACCTTTACCTGGCTTCCTGGTCAAGCATGACCCATTCATGAAAACACTCCGAGCTCAATCATCCAACCAGCTTTTTGCCCATCTGGATGTCTACTGGACATCCACTACTCTCCTCTCCTCCACAAGTACAGCTCCATGACACACTCCTCATCAACGTGAGGCTGAATGGCCTGCAGCTCCCCAGGCTGTCGTTGTGGCTGCTTTTGAAGATGGGCACAACATATTCCTTCTGCTGTTCATTGGAACCTCCCCTGATCTCCACAGCCTTTCAAATATGATAGAGAGCAGCCTTGCTGTCACAGCAGCCAGCCCTCTCAATGTCCATGGATGCCAGCCATCCAATCCCATAGACTTGTAGGGGTTGAGTTCTTGCAAGTCATTCCTCACTCAAGACTTAGGCACTGCAGGTTGCTTTTCTCCTCGGGAGTCCTGACTCTAGGCACAACAGCTCAGAAGACCTTGCTGGTGAAGACTGAAGCCAGGAAGGACTTGAGTTCCTCACACATATCTACATCTGCTTCTACTAGAATCTCTGCCCCATTCAGCCGTGTACCCACATTTTCTTGTTTATTCTTTTACTGTTACTGAAGCAGCAGCAGCTCTTCTTCCTGTACTTCACATCCCCACAAGTGTCTCTATCGCAGAGGAGCTTTGGCTTCCTTAACACCATCCCTACTTTGCTGGACAATATTTCTAAATTCCTCCTTTGCAGCATTTCCCTTCTTCCCCTTTCTGTATGCTGCCTTATTGCCCTGGAGCTCATGTGGGAGCTCCCTGTTTAGCCAAGCTGGGGTCCAGAGATGTCTACTCTGAGAGTGACTGCCCTGCGATGCCACTGTCTGCGAGGTGGCATGCCTAGCTGGTAAGGTGAAGGCTTTCCTGAGTTCCCGTCTGTCTCTCTCTTCTTGCCTCCCTTGGCACCCGGATCATGGTGTTGCTCCTTCTTTCCCCTCCTGTCCATATTGCTCCTCATCTTGTTCCTGTGCTCTCTGGTTTTGGGGGGGGAGGGCGGGGGGGTGTTCAGCTGCAGTTCAGACATTGATGCTGCAAGTTGTGCAGCAGAGGGGTCTGCATGGGAATGAGGTTGCCCCAGCCCCCTTCTGACTTGTGGAGCTCCAGAAAATGCAGTCTGTGGGGCTGCGAAATGAGCTGACTCTCCATTAGGGAGAGCCCATCTCCAGTCCTAACAGTCCTTTGACCGTTTCCTTATAGTGTCCTGGCAGACTGCCTCCTGCCCTCTAGAAAGGCACTGCTGTCTCATAGCACCTCTGTGATATCTGAGAGCCCCATGAGGAAGGTGCAGAGATGCTGAGAGTATGGAGATGGTGGTGGGAGGCTGTAAATGGGCATCTGCAAAGAGCCCTGTGTGTCCTTGGCTAGAAGGGGAGTGTGGAGAGCTCCGTCAGGTGCCCGGAGGAAGGGTGAGAAGTTTGGAGCTGTGCACTTTGAAACTGGACTCGTGTGCTCTCAGCAGGGGCTGGTTTCCTTCTAGGGCACCATATGAGTGTGATCATCCCCTAGCTCAAAGAGAGAACTGCAACATTTGGGGGTTTCTTTGCTTGAAAAGTCTCTGCTAACTTCTCAATGTCTTTTCTTCTTTGCACAGTCCCCCATGAATGGACATAGCAATATGTCCAACAGCAGCTCCTTCAACGAGTTCCTTCTCCTGGCATTTGCAGACACGTGGGAGCTGCAGCTCTTGCACTTCTCGCTCTTCCTGGGCATCTACCTGGCTGCCCTCCTGGGCAACGGCCTCATCATCACAGCCGTAGCCTGCGACCACCACCTCCACACCCCCATGTACTTCTTCCTCCTCAACCTCTCCCTCCTCGACCTTGGCTTCATCTCCACCATTGTCCCCAAATCCATGGCCAATTCCCTGTGGGACACCAGGGCCATTTCCTACTCAGGATGTGCTGTTCAAGTCTTTGTATTTGTCTTCTTGTTTGCAGGAGAATATTCTCTACTCACAGTCATGGCCTATGACCACTACGTTGCCATCTGCAAACCCCTGCACTACGAGACCCTCATGGGCAGCAGAGCTTGTGTCAAAATGGCAGCAGCTGCCTGGGGCACTAGTTTTCTCTATTCTGTGCTGCACACTGCTAACACCTTTTCAATACCACTCTGCCAAGGCAACAGAGTGGACCAGTTCTTCTGTGAAATCCCCCAGATCCTCAAGCTCTCCTGCTCAGACTCCTACCTCAGGGAAGTTGGGCTTCTTGCAGTTAGCGCCTGTGTAGGCTTTGGGTGTTTCGTTTTTATTGTGCTGTCCTACGTGCAGATCTTCACTGCTGTGCTGAGGATGCCCTCTGAGCAGGGCCGACACAAAGCCTTTTCCACGTGCATCCCGCACCTGGTTGTTGTCTCCCTGTTTGTCAGCACTGACATGTTTGCCTACCTGAAGCACCCCTCCCTGTCCTTCCCAGCTCTGGATATGGTGGTGGCTGTCCTGTACTCGGTGGTGCCTCCAACATTGAACCCCCTCATCTACAGCATGAGGAACAAGGAGCTCAAAGATGCCCTGAGGAAAGTGATTTCATGGACCTTTTCCAGCAGTGGTAACATTGCCATTGCTCTCCACAAATGACTCCCCCTCCGTCCTGTACCAAGACTGAGCTTTTTTTGTTAACTTTATTTTCATTATGACTTTTATTACTATTAGTAGTAGTACTTGTTATCTGTGTTGCTACACAAATGGTTGGAATCATTCCACCTTTACTGAGACTGCTCTGTCTCACCTGGTGCCCATATAAAGTTGTGTCCAGCACTGGTTCAGAGCTGACTCCATCACAGTATCTCTGTAATAAAGTAGGTTCTACCCAGTGCAGTGCTTGAAGGATGACTCTTCCTCCAAAGCTGCTCTCTGTCACGCCCTGTCCCCAGCACATTTCTTTGAGACAATCTCCCCCACTCCGCATGCTGATCGTTACCCCAAAAGTTACCCCCAAACAGGGCTCCACACTCAGCTGGAGGACTGGATGTCCAGCTGTAATCCCTGGGAGGACGAGCCCTCTTCTGGGTGCTCTGCAGGGCTGGCAGGGAGCATGCAGAGGAGATCCTGGGGCCATGTAGACTATCCTCCTCCCACGGTGGGCCTCAAACAGAGTCTGTCAGAACACAGATCCAGCCCCGCTTGTCACTGCATGAACAGAGAGGAGAAACTTTCCCAGGAAAGTCCTCCCAGACCCAGCCTCTCATACCCGCTTTTTCCAGCACTGGCCTTTCCCTGTGGTCCTGGTGAGGGGTGATCTTTGAATGTGACCAGCTCCATCTGCCTGCTGGGCTCAGCACCTGTATGGCGGGAATGGCCAGCCCTGCCTGGCCTCTCTGCGGGCTCAGACCTCAGCAGACCCCAGAGCATGGCCTTCTGCTAACCCTGGGGGGACAGGAACAGGACTGGGCAGAGTCTGGGGACTGGTGGGAGGCTGCCAGGCAGGAGGGCCATGGGGGACAGGGCACCAAGGGCTGTCATGGGGACCATGCTGGAGGGATGTCTCCCCACCCCAGAACAAACCCTGTGCTGTGCCTGCACTGTTGGGCCGTGGGGACACATGCAGGGCAGCAGGGCTGGTCCAGTGAAGGCATGAGGTGCTGATGGGAGCCATAACACTCCAGAAGCTCCCAACAGTCATGGAGGGGACTCACTGCTGCTAGTAGGACTGGCGGTTTCTCAAGGGCTACAGGCACCAGCACCGCCTGCCAGGACTCCCAGACCCAGCACAGATGGTTGGTGCCAAGCACCGCAGGTCACAATGCCCCCCATCCTGTGTGACTATCCTCTCTCATGAGCACTGTCGAGTGTGTCACTCCCTGCCCAGGTGTGGAGAGGAGCTGCTGGAGGTCTTCTCTTCTCATGCTTGCTGCCCCTGGCTCAGCCCTTGCATCGGCCCACAGACTCTGCCCTGGGTCATGTTATGTCTCCATACGTTCTCATCTAAGACCACATAGGGATCTGCAGCACATAGCTCTGCTTGGAGATGGCCACCACGGCCTGCCTGCATAGTCCCAGGAGATCCGAGCAAGGCTGTGCTTGGAGGTGAGGCTGTGATCGTCCTAAGTCAAAGCTGGTGGGATGGTCTGGGTGGGGTCCAAGGGGAGGAAAGGACAAGAGACAACAAGGAGAAGATGCAGTAAGGGAAATTTCAAAAGAGTTTAACAAAAAAATACAGAAATATCCATGGTAGTTGAGCAGTACTGGGGCAGGGGACAGGAGAATTTAAGAAATTCTTCTGGAGAAAGCACCTACCAACCTGATCTGTCAAGTTAGCCCAGCTTAAAGCAGATCGTGGTCCTGGAGAACTCTGGTGGTCCCTCCCAACACAAATCCTCTAGGAGAAAAGGGCTGGACAACCTTTTTCCCTTGGTAGACTGGAAAGGGAAGTCTGGAGAACTGGATTAGCCAAAGATGTCTGCACTGACGGGGAGTGGCCTGGGGTGAGATCAGACTCCTCCTTGTTGTCCCCCAAAATGAAGTCACTTCGTTGACCGTGGAGGGAATGAAAAGGATGTGTAGTGTGATGTTTTAGGGACTCCTTTAAAAGACCATGGTAACACAACTATGTTGAGATTTGTGCAAATTCGGCCATCCAAAAGTAGAGGCCTTGGTGGCAGATGCACCAGCCATAGGGAAAGGGAAAAAGACCTCCGTTCTTTTAGAGGCTTTCAGCCTGGGCAGTGCCCTCAGTCGTCTACAACACAGGCTGTCCTAAGCTGTCCCAAACCTGCACCTCTTTCCCTGCAGCCTGTAGACACCCAACCTGCTTCCGCACCTTGCTCTCACTGCACGATCTCCCCACCTTTACTGAAATCCCTCCGTCCTTGTTGGTGGCTCCTTGAAACACAGAGCCCGGGACTGATCACGGAGCTCCTCTGGGTGTCCAGTTGCACCACAGCACTACCTACGAGTGACGTTCCTTTTACCTGAAGTGCAGTCTGAACCTCTCCAGATGCAGTCTGTGGTTCTTTCCCCTTCTCATGCTTTTTCCCACTACCAAGAAAAGTTCCCTCATCTCTGAAACCACCCTGTCACAAGCAGTCACAGGTGACTATTGTATGGGCTTTAGCCTCCACTTCAGCAGGCTAAAGAAGCCCAGGTCCCTCAACCTCTCCATTCTGGCCATGTGCTTCAGGCCCCCAAACCCATCTGGGCAGACCTCCTCTGCACCCTCTCCAGTTGTTCCCCATTCCTCCAACACTGGGCGTACCACACTGGGACACGCTATTGCAGACATTGCCGCACCAGCGCTGAGTCAAGGGGGATAAGAACTGCCCTGGCCTGGGTGGCCAGGCTCTTGTTAACACAGCCCTGTATGCAGCTGGCCTCATTTGTGGTGAGCATGCACCATGCACTCATATGGCATTCCCGTGAGGTCCAGGGCCTTCTCCTTCTCCTTGGGGTCCCTCCTCTGCTTGTCAGGTCTCTGCCTGTCCTGATGCACGGGCTGTTCTGCCCCACTGATGAGCCTTTCAAACAGGACAGGATGTGAGGTATACCCCTGCATACCCCACCTTTACCTGGCTTCCTGGTCAAGCATGACCCATTCATGAAAACACTCCGAGCTCAATCATCCAACCAGCTTTTTGCCCATCTGGATGTCTACTGGACATCCACTACTCTCCTCTCCTCCACAAGTACAGCTCCATGACACACTCCTCATCAACGTGAGGCTGAATGGCCTGCAGCTCCCCAGGCTGTCGTTGTGGCTGCTTTTGAAGATGGGCACAACATATTCCTTCTGCTGTTCATTGGAACCTCCCCTGATCTCCACAGCCTTTCAAATATGATAGAGAGCAGCCTTGCTGTCACAGCAGCCAGCCCTCTCAATGTCCATGGATGCCAGCCATCCAATCCCATAGACTTGTAGGGGTTGAGTTCTTGCAAGTCATTCCTCACTCAAGACTTAGGCACTGCAGGTTGCTTTTCTCCTCGGGAGTCCTGACTCTAGGCACAACAGCTCAGAAGACCTTGCTGGTGAAGACTGAAGCCAGGAAGGACTTGAGTTCCTCACACATATCTACATCTGCTTCTACTAGAATCTCTGCCCCATTCAGCCGTGTACCCACATTTTCTTGTTTATTCTTTTACTGTTACTGAAGCAGCAGCAGCTCTTCTTCCTGTACTTCACATCCCCACAAGTGTCTCTATCGCAGAGGAGCTTTGGCTTCCTTAACACCATCCCTACTTTGCTGGACAATATTTCTAAATTCCTCCTTTGCAGCATTTCCCTTCTTCCCCTTTCTGTATGCTGCCTTATTGCCCTGGAGCTCATGTGGGAGCTCCCTGTTTAGCCAAGCTGGGGTCCAGAGATGTCTACTCTGAGAGTGACTGCCCTGCGATGCCACTGTCTGCGAGGTGGCATGCCTAGCTGGTAAGGTGAAGGCTTTCCTGAGTTCCCGTCTGTCTCTCTCTTCTTGCCTCCCTTGGCACCCGGATCATGGTGTTGCTCCTTCTTTCCCCTCCTGTCCATATTGCTCCTCATCTTGTTCCTGTGCTCTCTGGTTTTGGGGGGGGAGGGCGGGGGGGTGTTCAGCTGCAGTTCAGACATTGATGCTGCAAGTTGTGCAGCAGAGGGGTCTGCATGGGAATGAGGTTGCCCCAGCCCCCTTCTGACTTGTGGAGCTCCAGAAAATGCAGTCTGTGGGGCTGCGAAATGAGCTGACTCTCCATTAGGGAGAGCCCATCTCCAGTCCTAACAGTCCTTTGACCGTTTCCTTATAGTGTCCTGGCAGACTGCCTCCTGCCCTCTAGAAAGGCACTGCTGTCTCATAGCACCTCTGTGATATCTGAGAGCCCCATGAGGAAGGTGCAGAGATGCTGAGAGTATGGAGATGGTGGTGGGAGGCTGTAAATGGGCATCTGCAAAGAGCCCTGTGTGTCCTTGGCTAGAAGGGGAGTGTGGAGAGCTCCGTCAGGTGCCCGGAGGAAGGGTGAGAAGTTTGGAGCTGTGCACTTTGAAACTGGACTCGTGTGCTCTCAGCAGGGGCTGGTTTCCTTCTAGGGCACCATATGAGTGTGATCATCCCCTAGCTCAAAGAGAGAACTGCAACATTTGGGGGTTTCTTTGCTTGAAAAGTCTCTGCTAACTTCTCAATGTCTTTTCTTCTTTGCACAGTCCCCCATGAATGGACATAGCAATATGTCCAACAGCAGCTCCTTCAACGAGTTCCTTCTCCTGGCATTTGCAGACACGTGGGAGCTGCAGCTCTTGCACTTCTCGCTCTTCCTGGGCATCTACCTGGCTGCCCTCCTGGGCAACGGCCTCATCATCACAGCCGTAGCCTGCGACCACCACCTCCACACCCCCATGTACTTCTTCCTCCTCAACCTCTCCCTCCTCGACCTTGGCTTCATCTCCACCATTGTCCCCAAATCCATGGCCAATTCCCTGTGGGACACCAGGGCCATTTCCTACTCAGGATGTGCTGTTCAAGTCTTTGTATTTGTCTTCTTGTTTGCAGGAGAATATTCTCTACTCACAGTCATGGCCTATGACCACTACGTTGCCATCTGCAAACCCCTGCACTACGAGACCCTCATGGGCAGCAGAGCTTGTGTCAAAATGGCAGCAGCTGCCTGGGGCACTAGTTTTCTCTATTCTGTGCTGCACACTGCTAACACCTTTTCAATACCACTCTGCCAAGGCAACAGAGTGGACCAGTTCTTCTGTGAAATCCCCCAGATCCTCAAGCTCTCCTGCTCAGACTCCTACCTCAGGGAAGTTGGGCTTCTTGCAGTTAGCGCCTGTGTAGGCTTTGGGTGTTTCGTTTTTATTGTGCTGTCCTACGTGCAGATCTTCACTGCTGTGCTGAGGATGCCCTCTGAGCAGGGCCGACACAAAGCCTTTTCCACGTGCATCCCACACCTGGTTGTTGTCTCCCTGTTTGTCAGCACTGACATGTTTGCCTACCTGAAGCACCCCTCCCTGTCCTTCCCAGCTCTGGATATGGTGGTGGCTGTCCTGTACTCGGTGGTGCCTCCAACATTGAACCCCCTCATCTACAGCATGAGGAACAAGGAGCTCAAAGATGCCCTGAGGAAAGTGATTTCATGGACCTTTTCCAGCAGTGGTAACATTGCCATTGCTCTCCACAAATGACTCCCCCTCCGTCCTGTACCAAGACTGAGCTTTTTTTGTTAACTTTATTTTCATTATGACTTTTATTACTATTAGTAGTAGTACTTGTTATCTGTGTTGCTACACAAATGGTTGGAATCATTCCACCTTTACTGAGACTGCTCTGTCTCACCTGGTGCCCATATAAAGTTGTGTCCAGCACTGGTTCAGAGCTGACTCCATCACAGTATCTCTGTAATAAAGTAGGTTCTACCCAGTGCAGTGCTTGAAGGATTACTCTTCCTCCAAAGCTGCTCTCTGTCACGCCCTGTCCCCAGCACATTTCTTTGAGACAATCTCCCCCACTCCGCATGCTGATCGTTACCCCAAAAGTTACCCCCAAACAGGGCTCCACACTCAGCTGGAGGACTGGATGTCCAGCTGTAATCCCTGGGAGGACGAGCCCTCTTCTGGGTGCTCTGCAGGGCTGGCAGGGAGCATGCAGAGGAGGTCCTGGGGCCATGTAGACTATCCTCCTCCCACGGTGGGCCTCAAACAGAGTCTGTCAGAACACAGATCCAGCCCCGCTTGTCACTGCATGAACAGAGAGGAGAAACTTTCCCAGGAAAGTCCTCCCAGACCCAGCCTCTCATACCCGCTTTTTCCAGCACTGGCCTTTCCCTGTGGTCCTGGTGAGGGGTGATCTTTGAATGTGACCAGCTCCATCTGCCTGCTGGGCTCAGCACCTGTATGGCGGGAATGGCCAGCCCTGCCTGGCCTCTCTGCGGGCTCAGACCTCAGCAGACCCCAGAGCATGGCCTTCTGCTAACCCTGGGGGGACAGGAACAGGACTGGGCAGAGTCTGGGGACTGGTGGGAGGCTGCCAGGCAGGAGGGCCATGGGGGACAGGGCACCAAGGGCTGTCATGGGGACCATGCTGGAGGGATGTCTCCCCACCCCAGAACAAACCCTGTGCTGTGCCTGCACTGTTGGGCCGTGGGGACACATGCAGGGCAGCAGGGCTGGTCCAGTGAAGGCATGAGGTGCTGATGGGAGCCATAACACTCCAGAAGCTCCCAACAGTCATGGAGGGGACTCACTGCTGCTAGTAGGACTGGCGGTTTCTCAAGGGCTACAGGCACCAGCACCGCCTGCCAGGACTCCCAGACCCAGCACAGATGGTTGGTGCCAAGCACCGCAGGTCACAATGCCCCCCATCCTGTGTGACTATCCTCTCTCATGAGCACTGTCGAGTGTGTCACTCCCTGCCCAGGTGTGGAGAGGAGCTGCTGGAGGTCTTCTCTTCTCATGCTTGCTGCCCCTGGCTCAGCCCTTGCATCGGCCCACAGACTCTGCCCTGGGTCATGTTATGTCTCCATACGTTCTCATCTAAGACCACATAGGGATCTGCAGCACATAGCTCTGCTTGGAGATGGCCACCACGGCCTGCCTGCATAGTCCCAGGAGATCCGAGCAAGGCTGTGCTTGGAGGTGAGGCTGTGATCGTCCTAAGTCAAAGCTGGTGGGATGGTCTGGGTGGGGTCCAAGGGGAGGAAAGGACAAGAGACAACAAGGAGAAGATGCAGTAAGGGAAATTTCAAAAGAGTTTAACAAAAAAATACAGAAATATCCATGGTAGTTGAGCAGTACTGGGGCAGGGGACAGGAGAATTTAAGAAATTCTTCTGGAGAAAGCACCTACCAACCTGATCTGTCAAGTTAGCCCAGCTTAAAGCAGATCGTGGTCCTGGAGAACTCTGGTGGTCCCTCCCAACACAAATCCTCTAGGAGAAAAGGGCTGGACAACCTTTTTCCCTTGGTAGACTGGAAAGGGAAGTCTGGAGAACTGGATTAGCCAAAGATGTCTGCACTGACGGGGAGTGGCCTGGGGTGAGATCAGACTCCTCCTTGTTGTCCCCCAAAATGAAGTCACTTCGTTGACCGTGGAGGGAATGAAAAGGATGTGTAGTGTGATGTTTTAGGGACTCCTTTAAAAGACCATGGTAACACAACTATGTTGAGATTTGTGCAAATTCGGCCATCCAAAAGTAGAGGCCTTGGTGGCAGATGCACCAGCCATAGGGAAAGGGAAAAAGACCTCCGTTCTTTTAGAGGCTTTCAGCCTGGGCAGTGCCCTCAGTCGTCTACAACACAGGCTGTCCTAAGCTGTCCCAAACCTGCACCTCTTTCCCTGCAGCCTGTAGACACCCAACCTGCTTCCGCACCTTGCTCTCACTGCACGATCTCCCCACCTTTACTGAAATCCCTCCGTCCTTGTTGGTGGCTCCTTGAAACACAGAGCCCGGGACTGATCACGGAGCTCCTCTGGGTGTCCAGTTGCACCACAGCACTACCTACGAGTGACGTTCCTTTTACCTGAAGTGCAGTCTGAACCTCTCCAGATGCAGTCTGTGGTTCTTTCCCCTTCTCATGCTTTTTCCCACTACCAAGAAAAGTTCCCTCATCTCTGAAACCACCCTGTCACAAGCAGTCACAGGTGACTATTGTATGGGCTTTAGCCTCCACTTCAGCAGGCTAAAGAAGCCCAGGTCCCTCAACCTCTCCATTCTGGCCATGTGCTTCAGGCCCCCAAACCCATCTGGGCAGACCTCCTCTGCACCCTCTCCAGTTGTTCCCCATTCCTCCAACACTGGGCGTACCACACTGGGACACGCTATTGCAGACATTGCCGCACCAGCGCTGAGTCAAGGGGGATAAGAACTGCCCTGGCCTGGGTGGCCAGGCTCTTGTTAACACAGCCCTGTATGCAGCTGGCCTCATTTGTGGTGAGCATGCACCATGCACTCATATGGCATTCCCGTGAGGTCCAGGGCCTTCTCCTTCTCCTTGGGGTCCCTCCTCTGCTTGTCAGGTCTCTGCCTGTCCTGATGCACGGGCTGTTCTGCCCCACTGATGAGCCTTTCAAACAGGACAGGATGTGAGGTATACCCCTGCATACCCCACCTTTACCTGGCTTCCTGGTCAAGCATGACCCATTCATGAAAACACTCCGAGCTCAATCATCCAACCAGCTTTTTGCCCATCTGGATGTCTACTGGACATCCACTACTCTCCTCTCCTCCACAAGTACAGCTCCATGACACACTCCTCATCAACGTGAGGCTGAATGGCCTGCAGCTCCCCAGGCTGTCGTTGTGGCTGCTTTTGAAGATGGGCACAACATATTCCTTCTGCTGTTCATTGGAACCTCCCCTGATCTCCACAGCCTTTCAAATATGATAGAGAGCAGCCTTGCTGTCACAGCAGCCAGCCCTCTCAATGTCCATGGATGCCAGCCATCCAATCCCATAGACTTGTAGGGGTTGAGTTCTTGCAAGTCATTCCTCACTCAAGACTTAGGCACTGCAGGTTGCTTTTCTCCTCGGGAGTCCTGACTCTAGGCACAACAGCTCAGAAGACCTTGCTGGTGAAGACTGAAGCCAGGAAGGACTTGAGTTCCTCACACATATCTACATCTGCTTCTACTAGAATCTCTGCCCCATTCAGCCGTGTACCCACATTTTCTTGTTTATTCTTTTACTGTTACTGAAGCAGCAGCAGCTCTTCTTCCTGTACTTCACATCCCCACAAGTGTCTCTATCGCAGAGGAGCTTTGGCTTCCTTAACACCATCCCTACTTTGCTGGACAATATTTCTAAATTCCTCCTTTGCAGCATTTCCCTTCTTCCCCTTTCTGTATGCTGCCTTATTGCCCTGGAGCTCATGTGGGAGCTCCCTGTTTAGCCAAGCTGGGGTCCAGAGATGTCTACTCTGAGAGTGACTGCCCTGCGATGCCACTGTCTGCGAGGTGGCATGCCTAGCTGGTAAGGTGAAGGCTTTCCTGAGTTCCCGTCTGTCTCTCTCTTCTTGCCTCCCTTGGCACCCGGATCATGGTGTTGCTCCTTCTTTCCCCTCCTGTCCATATTGCTCCTCATCTTGTTCCTGTGCTCTCTGGTTTTGGGGGGGGAGGGCGGGGGGGTGTTCAGCTGCAGTTCAGACATTGATGCTGCAAGTTGTGCAGCAGAGGGGTCTGCATGGGAATGAGGTTGCCCCAGCCCCCTTCTGACTTGTGGAGCTCCAGAAAATGCAGTCTGTGGGGCTGCGAAATGAGCTGACTCTCCATTAGGGAGAGCCCATCTCCAGTCCTAACAGTCCTTTGACCGTTTCCTTATAGTGTCCTGGCAGACTGCCTCCTGCCCTCTAGAAAGGCACTGCTGTCTCATAGCACCTCTGTGATATCTGAGAGCCCCATGAGGAAGGTGCAGAGATGCTGAGAGTATGGAGATGGTGGTGGGAGGCTGTAAATGGGCATCTGCAAAGAGCCCTGTGTGTCCTTGGCTAGAAGGGGAGTGTGGAGAGCTCCGTCAGGTGCCCGGAGGAAGGGTGAGAAGTTTGGAGCTGTGCACTTTGAAACTGGACTCGTGTGCTCTCAGCAGGGGCTGGTTTCCTTCTAGGGCACCATATGAGTGTGATCATCCCCTAGCTCAAAGAGAGAACTGCAACATTTGGGGGTTTCTTTGCTTGAAAAGTCTCTGCTAACTTCTCAATGTCTTTTCTTCTTTGCACAGTCCCCCATGAATGGACATAGCAATATGTCCAACAGCAGCTCCTTCAACGAGTTCCTTCTCCTGGCATTTGCAGACACGTGGGAGCTGCAGCTCTTGCACTTCTCGCTCTTCCTGGGCATCTACCTGGCTGCCCTCCTGGGCAACGGCCTCATCATCACAGCCGTAGCCTGCGACCACCACCTCCACACCCCCATGTACTTCTTCCTCCTCAACCTCTCCCTCCTCGACCTTGGCTTCATCTCCACCATTGTCCCCAAATCCATGGCCAATTCCCTGTGGGACACCAGGGCCATTTCCTACTCAGGATGTGCTGTTCAAGTCTTTGTATTTGTCTTCTTGTTTGCAGGAGAATATTCTCTACTCACAGTCATGGCCTATGACCACTACGTTGCCATCTGCAAACCCCTGCACTACGAGACCCTCATGGGCAGCAGAGCTTGTGTCAAAATGGCAGCAGCTGCCTGGGGCACTAGTTTTCTCTATTCTGTGCTGCACACTGCTAACACCTTTTCAATACCACTCTGCCAAGGCAACAGAGTGGACCAGTTCTTCTGTGAAATCCCCCAGATCCTCAAGCTCTCCTGCTCAGACTCCTACCTCAGGGAAGTTGGGCTTCTTGCAGTTAGCGCCTGTGTAGGCTTTGGGTGTTTCGTTTTTATTGTGCTGTCCTACGTGCAGATCTTCACTGCTGTGCTGAGGATGCCCTCTGAGCAGGGCCGACACAAAGCCTTTTCCACGTGCATCCCACACCTGGTTGTTGTCTCCCTGTTTGTCAGCACTGACATGTTTGCCTACCTGAAGCACCCCTCCCTGTCCTTCCCAGCTCTGGATATGGTGGTGGCTGTCCTGTACTCGGTGGTGCCTCCAACATTGAACCCCCTCATCTACAGCATGAGGAACAAGGAGCTCAAAGATGCCCTGAGGAAAGTGATTTCATGGACCTTTTCCAGCAGTGGTAACATTGCCATTGCTCTCCACAAATGACTCCCCCTCCGTCCTGTACCAAGACTGAGCTTTTTTTGTTAACTTTATTTTCATTATGACTTTTATTACTATTAGTAGTAGTACTTGTTATCTGTGTTGCTACACAAATGGTTGGAATCATTCCACCTTTACTGAGACTGCTCTGTCTCACCTGGTGCCCATATAAAGTTGTGTCCAGCACTGGTTCAGAGCTGACTCCATCACAGTATCTCTGTAATAAAGTAGGTTCTACCCAGTGCAGTGCTTGAAGGATTACTCTTCCTCCAAAGCTGCTCTCTGTCACGCCCTGTCCCCAGCACATTTCTTTGAGACAATCTCCCCCACTCCGCATGCTGATCGTTACCCCAAAAGTTACCCCCAAACAGGGCTCCACACTCAGCTGGAGGACTGGATGTCCAGCTGTAATCCCTGGGAGGACGAGCCCTCTTCTGGGTGCTCTGCAGGGCTGGCAGGGAGCATGCAGAGGAGGTCCTGGGGCCATGTAGACTATCCTCCTCCCACGGTGGGCCTCAAACAGAGTCTGTCAGAACACAGATCCAGCCCCGCTTGTCACTGCATGAACAGAGAGGAGAAACTTTCCCAGGAAAGTCCTCCCAGACCCAGCCTCTCATACCCGCTTTTTCCAGCACTGGCCTTTCCCTGTGGTCCTGGTGAGGGGTGATCTTTGAATGTGACCAGCTCCATCTGCCTGCTGGGCTCAGCACCTGTATGGCGGGAATGGCCAGCCCTGCCTGGCCTCTCTGCGGGCTCAGACCTCAGCAGACCCCAGAGCATGGCCTTCTGCTAACCCTGGGGGGACAGGAACAGGACTGGGCAGAGTCTGGGGACTGGTGGGAGGCTGCCAGGCAGGAGGGCCATGGGGGACAGGGCACCAAGGGCTGTCATGGGGACCATGCTGGAGGGATGTCTCCCCACCCCAGAACAAACCCTGTGCTGTGCCTGCACTGTTGGGCCGTGGGGACACATGCAGGGCAGCAGGGCTGGTCCAGTGAAGGCATGAGGTGCTGATGGGAGCCATAACACTCCAGAAGCTCCCAACAGTCATGGAGGGGACTCACTGCTGCTAGTAGGACTGGCGGTTTCTCAAGGGCTACAGGCACCAGCACCGCCTGCCAGGACTCCCAGACCCAGCACAGATGGTTGGTGCCAAGCACCGCAGGTCACAATGCCCCCCATCCTGTGTGACTATCCTCTCTCATGAGCACTGTCGAGTGTGTCACTCCCTGCCCAGGTGTGGAGAGGAGCTGCTGGAGGTCTTCTCTTCTCATGCTTGCTGCCCCTGGCTCAGCCCTTGCATCGGCCCACAGACTCTGCCCTGGGTCATGTTATGTCTCCATACGTTCTCATCTAAGACCACATAGGGATCTGCAGCACATAGCTCTGCTTGGAGATGGCCACCACGGCCTGCCTGCATAGTCCCAGGAGATCCGAGCAAGGCTGTGCTTGGAGGTGAGGCTGTGATCGTCCTAAGTCAAAGCTGGTGGGATGGTCTGGGTGGGGTCCAAGGGGAGGAAAGGACAAGAGACAACAAGGAGAAGATGCAGTAAGGGAAATTTCAAAAGAGTTTAACAAAAAAATACAGAAATATCCATGGTAGTTGAGCAGTACTGGGGCAGGGGACAGGAGAATTTAAGAAATTCTTCTGGAGAAAGCACCTACCAACCTGATCTGTCAAGTTAGCCCAGCTTAAAGCAGATCGTGGTCCTGGAGAACTCTGGTGGTCCCTCCCAACACAAATCCTCTAGGAGAAAAGGGCTGGACAACCTTTTTCCCTTGGTAGACTGGAAAGGGAAGTCTGGAGAACTGGATTAGCCAAAGATGTCTGCACTGACGGGGAGTGGCCTGGGGTGAGATCAGACTCCTCCTTGTTGTCCCCCAAAATGAAGTCACTTCGTTGACCGTGGAGGGAATGAAAAGGATGTGTAGTGTGATGTTTTAGGGACTCCTTTAAAAGACCATGGTAACACAACTATGTTGAGATTTGTGCAAATTCGGCCATCCAAAAGTAGAGGCCTTGGTGGCAGATGCACCAGCCATAGGGAAAGGGAAAAAGACCTCCGTTCTTTTAGAGGCTTTCAGCCTGGGCAGTGCCCTCAGTCGTCTACAACACAGGCTGTCCTAAGCTGTCCCAAACCTGCACCTCTTTCCCTGCAGCCTGTAGACACCCAACCTGCTTCCGCACCTTGCTCTCACTGCACGATCTCCCCACCTTTACTGAAATCCCTCCGTCCTTGTTGGTGGCTCCTTGAAACACAGAGCCCGGGACTGATCACGGAGCTCCTCTGGGTGTCCAGTTGCACCACAGCACTACCTACGAGTGACGTTCCTTTTACCTGAAGTGCAGTCTGAACCTCTCCAGATGCAGTCTGTGGTTCTTTCCCCTTCTCATGCTTTTTCCCACTACCAAGAAAAGTTCCCTCATCTCTGAAACCACCCTGTCACAAGCAGTCACAGGTGACTATTGTATGGGCTTTAGCCTCCACTTCAGCAGGCTAAAGAAGCCCAGGTCCCTCAACCTCTCCATTCTGGCCATGTGCTTCAGGCCCCCAAACCCATCTGGGCAGACCTCCTCTGCACCCTCTCCAGTTGTTCCCCATTCCTCCAACACTGGGCGTACCACACTGGGACACGCTATTGCAGACATTGCCGCACCAGCGCTGAGTCAAGGGGGATAAGAACTGCCCTGGCCTGGGTGGCCAGGCTCTTGTTAACACAGCCCTGTATGCAGCTGGCCTCATTTGTGGTGAGCATGCACCATGCACTCATATGGCATTCCCGTGAGGTCCAGGGCCTTCTCCTTCTCCTTGGGGTCCCTCCTCTGCTTGTCAGGTCTCTGCCTGTCCTGATGCACGGGCTGTTCTGCCCCACTGATGAGCCTTTCAAACAGGACAGGATGTGAGGTATACCCCTGCATACCCCACCTTTACCTGGCTTCCTGGTCAAGCATGACCCATTCATGAAAACACTCCGAGCTCAATCATCCAACCAGCTTTTTGCCCATCTGGATGTCTACTGGACATCCACTACTCTCCTCTCCTCCACAAGTACAGCTCCATGACACACTCCTCATCAACGTGAGGCTGAATGGCCTGCAGCTCCCCAGGCTGTCGTTGTGGCTGCTTTTGAAGATGGGCACAACATATTCCTTCTGCTGTTCATTGGAACCTCCCCTGATCTCCACAGCCTTTCAAATATGATAGAGAGCAGCCTTGCTGTCACAGCAGCCAGCCCTCTCAATGTCCATGGATGCCAGCCATCCAATCCCATAGACTTGTAGGGTTTGAGTTCTTGCAAGTCATTCCTCACTCAAGACTTAGGCACTGCAGGTTGCTTTTCTCCTCGGGAGTCCTGACTCTAGGCACAACAGCTCAGAAGACCTTGCTGGTGAAGACTGAAGCCAGGAAGGACTTGAGTTCCTCACACATATCTACATCTGCTTCTACTAGAATCTCTGCCCCATTCAGCCGTGTACCCACATTTTCTTGTTTATTCTTTTACTGTTACTGAAGCAGCAGCAGCTCTTCTTCCTGTACTTCACATCCCCACAAGTGTCTCTATCGCAGAGGAGCTTTGGCTTCCTTAACACCATCCCTACTTTGCTGGACAATATTTCTAAATTCCTCCTTTGCAGCATTTCCCTTCTTCCCCTTTCTGTATGCTGCCTTATTGCCCTGGAGCTCATGTGGGAGCTCCCTGTTTAGCCAAGCTGGGGTCCAGAGATGTCTACTCTGAGAGTGACTGCCCTGCGATGCCACTGTCTGCGAGGTGGCATGCCTAGCTGGTAAGGTGAAGGCTTTCCTGAGTTCCCGTCTGTCTCTCTCTTCTTGCCTCCCTTGGCACCCGGATCATGGTGTTGCTCCTTCTTTCCCCTCCTGTCCATATTGCTCCTCATCTTGTTCCTGTGCTCTCTGGTTTTGGGGGGGGAGGGCGGGGGGGTGTTCAGCTGCAGTTCAGACATTGATGCTGCAAGTTGTGCAGCAGAGGGGTCTGCATGGGAATGAGGTTGCCCCAGCCCCCTTCTGACTTGTGGAGCTCCAGAAAATGCAGTCTGTGGGGCTGCGAAATGAGCTGACTCTCCATTAGGGAGAGCCCATCTCCAGTCCTAACAGTCCTTTGACCGTTTCCTTATAGTGTCCTGGCAGACTGCCTCCTGCCCTCTAGAAAGGCACTGCTGTCTCATAGCACCTCTGTGATATCTGAGAGCCCCATGAGGAAGGTGCAGAGATGCTGAGAGTATGGAGATGGTGGTGGGAGGCTGTAAATGGGCATCTGCAAAGAGCCCTGTGTGTCCTTGGCTAGAAGGGGAGTGTGGAGAGCTCCGTCAGGTGCCCGGAGGAAGGGTGAGAAGTTTGGAGCTGTGCACTTTGAAACTGGACTCGTGTGCTCTCAGCAGGGGCTGGTTTCCTTCTAGGGCACCATATGAGTGTGATCATCCCCTAGCTCAAAGAGAGAACTGCAACATTTGGGGGTTTCTTTGCTTGAAAAGTCTCTGCTAACTTCTCAATGTCTTTTCTTCTTTGCACAGTCCCCCATGAATGGACATAGCAATATGTCCAACAGCAGCTCCTTCAACGAGTTCCTTCTCCTGGCATTTGCAGACACGTGGGAGCTGCAGCTCTTGCACTTCTCGCTCTTCCTGGGCATCTACCTGGCTGCCCTCCTGGGCAACGGCCTCATCATCACAGCCGTAGCCTGCGACCACCACCTCCACACCCCCATGTACTTCTTCCTCCTCAACCTCTCCCTCCTCGACCTTGGCTTCATCTCCACCATTGTCCCCAAATCCATGGCCAATTCCCTGTGGGACACCAGGGCCATTTCCTACTCAGGATGTGCTGTTCAAGTCTTTGTATTTGTCTTCTTGTTTGCAGGAGAATATTCTCTACTCACAGTCATGGCCTATGACCACTACGTTGCCATCTGCAAACCCCTGCACTACGAGACCCTCATGGGCAGCAGAGCTTGTGTCAAAATGGCAGCAGCTGCCTGGGGCACTAGTTTTCTCTATTCTGTGCTGCACACTGCTAACACCTTTTCAATACCACTCTGCCAAGGCAACACAGTGGAGCAGTTCTTCTGTGAAATCCCCCAGATCCTCAAGCTCTCCTGCTCAGACTCCTACCTCAGGGAAGTTGGGCTTCTTGCAGTTAGCGCCTGTGTAGGCTTTGGGTGTTTCGTTTTTATTGTGCTGTCCTACGTGCAGATCTTCACTGCTGTGCTGAGGATGCCCTCTGAGCAGGGCCGACACAAAGCCTTTTCCACGTGCATCCCACACCTGGTTGTTGTCTCCCTGTTTGTCAGCACTGACATGTTTGCCTACCTGAAGCACCCCTCCCTGTCCTTCCCAGCTCTGGATATGGTGGTGGCTGTCCTGTACTCGGTGGTGCCTCCAACATTGAACCCCCTCATCTACAGCATGAGGAACAAGGAGCTCAAAGATGCCCTGAGGAAAGTGATTTCATGGACCTTTTCCAGCAGTGGTAACATTGCCATTGCTCTCCACAAATGACTCCCCCTCCGTCCTGTACCAAGACTGAGCTTTTTTTGTTAACTTTATTTTCATTATGACTTTTATTACTATTAGTAGTAGTACTTGTTATCTGTGTTGCTACACAAATGGTTGGAATCATTCCACCTTTACTGAGACTGCTCTGTCTCACCTGGTGCCCATATAAAGTTGTGTCCAGCACTGGTTCAGAGCTGACTCCATCACAGTATCTCTGTAATAAAGTAGGTTCTACCCAGTGCAGTGCTTGAAGGATTACTCTTCCTCCAAAGCTGCTCTCTGTCACGCCCTGTCCCCAGCACATTTCTTTGAGACAATCTCCCCCACTCCGCATGCTGATCGTTACCCCAAAAGTTACCCCCAAACAGGGCTCCACACTCAGCTGGAGGACTGGATGTCCAGCTGTAATCCCTGGGAGGACGAGCCCTCTTCTGGGTGCTCTGCAGGGCTGGCAGGGAGCATGCAGAGGAGATCCTGGGGCCATGTAGACTATCCTCCTCCCACGGTGGGCCTCAAACAGAGTCTGTCAGAACACAGATCCAGCCCCGCTTGTCACTGCATGAACAGAGAGGAGAAACTTTCCCAGGAAAGTCCTCCCAGACCCAGCCTCTCATACCCGCTTTTTCCAGCACTGGCCTTTCCCTGTGGTCCTGGTGAGGGGTGATCTTTGAATGTGACCAGCTCCATCTGCCTGCTGGGCTCAGCACCTGTATGGCGGGAATGGCCAGCCCTGCCTGGCCTCTCTGCGGGCTCAGACCTCAGCAGACCCCAGAGCATGGCCTTCTGCTAACCCTGGGGGGACAGGAACAGGACTGGGCAGAGTCTGGGGACTGGTGGGAGGCTGCCAGGCAGGAGGGCCATGGGGGACAGGGCACCAAGGGCTGTCATGGGGACCATGCTGGAGGGATGTCTCCCCACCCCAGAACAAACCCTGTGCTGTGCCTGCACTGTTGGGCCGTGGGGACACATGCAGGGCAGCAGGGCTGGTCCAGTGAAGGCATGAGGTGCTGATGGGAGCCATAACACTCCAGAAGCTCCCAACAGTCATGGAGGGGACTCACTGCTGCTAGTAGGACTGGCGGTTTCTCAAGGGCTACAGGCACCAGCACCGCCTGCCAGGACTCCCAGACCCAGCACAGATGGTTGGTGCCAAGCACCGCAGGTCACAATGCCCCCCATCCTGTGTGACTATCCTCTCTCATGAGCACTGTCGAGTGTGTCACTCCCTGCCCAGGTGTGGAGAGGAGCTGCTGGAGGTCTTCTCTTCTCATGCTTGCTGCCCCTGGCTCAGCCCTTGCATCGGCCCACAGACTCTGCCCTGGGTCATGTTATGTCTCCATACGTTCTCATCTAAGACCACATAGGGATCTGCAGCACATAGCTCTGCTTGGAGATGGCCACCACGGCCTGCCTGCATAGTCCCAGGAGATCCGAGCAAGGCTGTGCTTGGAGGTGAGGCTGTGATCGTCCTAAGTCAAAGCTGGTGGGATGGTCTGGGTGGGGTCCAAGGGGAGGAAAGGACAAGAGACAACAAGGAGAAGATGCAGTAAGGGAAATTTCAAAAGAGTTTAACAAAAAAATACAGAAATATCCATGGTAGTTGAGCAGTACTGGGGCAGGGGACAGGAGAATTTAAGAAATTCTTCTGGAGAAAGCACCTACCAACCTGATCTGTCAAGTTAGCCCAGCTTAAAGCAGATCGTGGTCCTGGAGAACTCTGGTGGTCCCTCCCAACACAAATCCTCTAGGAGAAAAGGGCTGGACAACCTTTTTCCCTTGGTAGACTGGAAAGGGAAGTCTGGAGAACTGGATTAGCCAAAGATGTCTGAACTGACGGGGAGTGGCCTGGGGTGAGATCAGACTCCTCCTTGTTGTCCCCCAAAATGAAGTCACTTCGTTGACCGTGGAGGGAATGAAAAGGATGTGTAGTGAGATGTTTTAGGGACTCCTTTAAAAGACCATGGTAACACAACTATGTTGAGATTTGTGCAAATTCGGCCATCCAAAAGCAGAGGCCTTGGTGGCAGATGCACCAGCCATAGGGAAAGGGAAAAAGACCTCCGTTCTTTTAGAGGCTTTCAGCCTGGGCAGTGCCCTCAGTCGTCTACAACACAGGCTGTCCTAAGCTGTCCCAAACCTGCACCTCTTTCCCTGCAGCCTGTAGACACCCAAGCTGCTTCCGCACCTTGCTCTCACTGCACAATCTCCCCACCTTTACTGAAATCCTTCCGTCCTTGTTGGTGGCTCCTTGAAACACAGAGCCCGGGACTGATCACGGAGCTCCTCTGGGTGTCCAGTTGCACCACAGCACTACCTACGAGTGACGTTCCTTTTACCTGAAGTGCAGTCTGAACCTCTCCAGATGCAGTCTGTGGTTCTTTCCCCTTCTCATGCTTTTTCCCACTACCAAGAAAAGTTCCCTCATCTCTGAAACCACCCTGTCACAAGCAGTCACAGGTGACTATTGTATGGGCTTTAGCCTCCACTTCAGCAGGCTAAAGAAGCCCAGGTCCCTCAACCTCTCCATTCTGGCCATGTGCTTCAGGCCCCCAAACCCATCTGGGCAGACCTCCTCTGCACCCTCTCCAGTTGTTCCCCATTCCTCCAACACTGGGCGTACCACACTGGGACACGCTATTGCAGACATTGCCGCACCAGTGCTGAGTCAAGGGGGATAAGAACTGCCCTTGCCTGGGTGGCCAGGCTCTTGTTAACACAGCCCTGTATGCAGCTGGCCTCATTTGTGGTGAGCATGCACCATGCACTCATATGGCATTCCCGTGAGGTCCAGGGCCTTCTCCTTCTCCTTGGGGTCCCTCCTCTGCTTGTCAGGTCTCTGCCTGTCCTGATGCACGGGCTGTTCTGCCCCACTGATGAGCCTTTCAAACAGGACAGGATGTGAGGTATACCCCTGCATACCCCACCTTTACCTGGCTTCCTGGTCAAGCATGACCCATTCATGAAAACACTCCGAGCTCAATCATCCAACCAGCTTTTTGCCCATCTGGATGTCTACTGGACATCCACTACTCTCCTCTCCTCCACAAGTACAGCTCCATGACACACTCCTCATCAACGTGAGGCTGAATGGCCTGCAGCTCCCCAGGCTGTCGTTGTGGCTGCTTTTGAAGATGGGCACAACATATTCCTTCTGCTGTTCATTGGAACCTCCCCTGATCTCCACAGCCTTTCAAATATGATAGAGAGCAGCCTTGCTGTCACAGCAGCCAGCCCTCTCAATGTCCATGGATGCCAGCCATCCAATCCCATAGACTTGTAGGGGTTGAGTTCTTGCAAGTCATTCCTCACTCAAGACTTAGGCACTGCAGGTTGCTTTTCTCCTCGGGAGTCCTGACTCTAGGCACAACAGCTCAGAAGACCTTGCTGGTGAAGACTGAAGCCAGGAAGGACTTGAGTTCCTCACACATATCTACATCTGCTTCTACTAGAATCTCTGCCCCATTCAGCCGTGTACCCACATTTTCTTGTTTATTCTTTTACTGTTACTGAAGCAGCAGCAGCTCTTCTTCCTGTACTTCACATCCCCACAAGTGTCTCTATCGCAGAGGAGCTTTGGCTTCCTTAACACCATCCCTACTTTGCTGGACAATATTTCTAAATTCCTCCTTTGCAGCATTTCCCTTCTTCCCCTTTCTGTATGCTGCCTTATTGCCCTGGAGCTCATGTGGGAGCTCCCTGTTTAGCCAAGCTGGGGTCCAGAGATGTCTACTCTGAGAGTGACTGCCCTGCGATGCCACTGTCTGCGAGGTGGCATGCCTAGCTGGTAAGGTGAAGGCTTTCCTGAGTTCCCGTCTGTCTCTCTCTTCTTGCCTCCCTTGGCACCCGGATCATGGTGTTGCTCCTTCTTTCCCCTCCTGTCCATATTGCTCCTCATCTTGTTCCTGTGCTCTCTGGTTTTGGGGGGGGAGGGCGGGGGGGTGTTCAGCTGCAGTTCAGACATTGATGCTGCAAGTTGTGCAGCAGAGGGGTCTGCATGGGAATGAGGTTGCCCCAGCCCCCTTCTGACTTGTGGAGCTCCAGAAAATGCAGTCTGTGGGGCTGCGAAATGAGCTGACTCTCCATTAGGGAGAGCCCATCTCCAGTCCTAACAGTCCTTTGACCGTTTCCTTATAGTGTCCTGGCAGACTGCCTCCTGCCCTCTAGAAAGGCACTGCTGTCTCATAGCACCTCTGTGATATCTGAGAGCCCCATGAGGAAGGTGCAGAGATGCTGAGAGTATGGAGATGGTGGTGGGAGGCTGTAAATGGGCATCTGCAAAGAGCCCTGTGTGTCCTTGGCTAGAAGGGGAGTGTGGAGAGCTCCGTCAGGTGCCCGGAGGAAGGGTGAGAAGTTTGGAGCTGTGCACTTTGAAACTGGACTCGTGTGCTCTCAGCAGGGGCTGGTTTCCTTCTAGGGCACCATATGAGTGTGATCATCCCCTAGCTCAAAGAGAGAACTGCAACATTTGGGGGTTTCTTTGCTTGAAAAGTCTCTGCTAACTTCTCAATGTCTTTTCTTCTTTGCACAGTCCCCCATGAATGGACATAGCAATATGTCCAACAGCAGCTCCTTCAACGAGTTCCTTCTCCTGGCATTTGCAGACACGTGGGAGCTGCAGCTCTTGCACTTCTCGCTCTTCCTGGGCATCTACCTGGCTGCCCTCCTGGGCAACGGCCTCATCATCACAGCCGTAGCCTGCGACCACCACCTCCACACCCCCATGTACTTCTTCCTCCTCAACCTCTCCCTCCTCGACCTTGGCTTCATCTCCACCATTGTCCCCAAATCCATGGCCAATTCCCTGTGGGACACCAGGGCCATTTCCTACTCAGGATGTGCTGTTCAAGTCTTTGTATTTGTCTTCTTGTTTGCAGGAGAATATTCTCTACTCACAGTCATGGCCTATGACCACTACGTTGCCATCTGCAAACCCCTGCACTACGAGACCCTCATGGGCAGCAGAGCTTGTGTCAAAATGGCAGCAGCTGCCTGGGGCACTAGTTTTCTCTATTCTGTGCTGCACACTGCTAACACCTTTTCAATACCACTCTGCCAAGGCAACACAGTGGAGCAGTTCTTCTGTGAAATCCCCCAGATCCTCAAGCTCTCCTGCTCAGACTCCTACCTCAGGGAAGTTGGGCTTCTTGCAGTTAGCGCCTGTGTAGGCTTTGGGTGTTTCGTTTTTATTGTGCTGTCCTACGTGCAGATCTTCACTGCTGTGCTGAGGATCCCCTCTGAGCAGGGCCGACACAAAGCCTTTTCCACGTGCATCCCACACCTGGTTGTTGTCTCCCTGTTTGTCAGCACTGACATGTTTGCCTACCTGAAGCACCCCTCCCTGTCCTTCCCAGCTCTGGATATGGTGGTGGCTGTCCTGTACTCGGTGGTGCCTCCAACATTGAACCCCCTCATCTACAGCATGAGGAACAAGGAGCTCAAAGATGCCCTGAGGAAAGTGATTTCATGGACCTTTTCCAGCAGTGGTAACATTGCCATTGCTCTCCACAAATGACTCCCCCTCCGTCCTGTACCAAGACTGAGCTTTTTTTGTTAACTTTATTTTCATTATGACTTTTATTACTATTAGTAGTAGTACTTGTTATCTGTGTTGCTACACAAATGGTTGGAATCATTCCACCTTTACTGAGACTGCTCTGTCTCACCTGGTGCCCATATAAAGTTGTGTCCAGCACTGGTTCAGAGCTGACTCCATCACAGTATCTCTGTAATAAAGTAGGTTCTACCCAGTGCAGTGCTTGAAGGATTACTCTTCCTCCAAAGCTGCTCTCTGTCACGCCCTGTCCCCAGCACATTTCTTTGAGACAATCTCCCCCACTCCGCATGCTGATCGTTACCCCAAAAGTTACCCCCAAACAGGGCTCCACACTCAGCTGGAGGACTGGATGTCCAGCTGTAATCCCTGGGAGGACGAGCCCTCTTCTGGGTGCTCTGCAGGGCTGGCAGGGAGCATGCAGAGGAGGTCCTGGGGCCATGTAGACTATCCTCCTCCCACGGTGGGCCTCAAACAGAGTCTGTCAGAACACAGATCCAGCCCCGCTTGTCACTGCATGAACAGAGAGGAGAAACTTTCCCAGGAAAGTCCTCCCAGACCCAGCCTCTCATACCCGCTTTTTCCAGCACTGGCCTTTCCCTGTGGTCCTGGTGAGGGGTGATCTTTGAATGTGACCAGCTCCATCTGCCTGCTGGGCTCAGCACCTGTATGGCGGGAATGGCCAGCCCTGCCTGGCCTCTCTGCGGGCTCAGACCTCAGCAGACCCCAGAGCATGGCCTTCTGCTAACCCTGGGGGGACAGGAACAGGACTGGGCAGAGTCTGGGGACTGGTGGGAGGCTGCCAGGCAGGAGGGCCATGGGGGACAGGGCACCAAGGGCTGTCATGGGGACCATGCTGGAGGGATGTCTCCCCACCCCAGAACAAACCCTGTGCTGTGCCTGCACTGTTGGGCCGTGGGGACACATGCAGGGCAGCAGGGCTGGTCCAGTGAAGGCATGAGGTGCTGATGGGAGCCATAACACTCCAGAAGCTCCCAACAGTCATGGAGGGGACTCACTGCTGCTAGTAGGACTGGCGGTTTCTCAAGGGCTACAGGCACCAGCACCGCCTGCCAGGACTCCCAGACCCAGCACAGATGGTTGGTGCCAAGCACCGCAGGTCACAATGCCCCCCATCCTGTGTGACTATCCTCTCTCATGAGCACTGTCGAGTGTGTCACTCCCTGCCCAGGTGTGGAGAGGAGCTGCTGGAGGTCTTCTCTTCTCATGCTTGCTGCCCCTGGCTCAGCCCTTGCATCGGCCCACAGACTCTGCCCTGGGTCATGTTATGTCTCCATACGTTCTCATCTAAGACCACATAGGGATCTGCAGCACATAGCTCTGCTTGGAGATGGCCACCACGGCCTGCCTGCATAGTCCCAGGAGATCCGAGCAAGGCTGTGCTTGGAGGTGAGGCTGTGATCGTCCTAAGTCAAAGCTGGTGGGATGGTCTGGGTGGGGTCCAAGGGGAGGAAAGGACAAGAGACAACAAGGAGAAGATGCAGTAAGGGAAATTTCAAAAGAGTTTAACAAAAAAATACAGAAATATCCATGGTAGTTGAGCAGTACTGGGGCAGGGGACAGGAGAATTTAAGAAATTCTTCTGGAGAAAGCACCTACCAACCTGATCTGTCAAGTTAGCCCAGCTTAAAGCAGATCGTGGTCCTGGAGAACTCTGGTGGTCCCTCCCAACACAAATCCTCTAGGAGAAAAGGGCTGGACAACCTTTTTCCCTTGGTAGACTGGAAAGGGAAGTCTGGAGAACTGGATTAGCCAAAGATGTCTGAACTGACGGGGAGTGGCCTGGGGTGAGATCAGACTCCTCCTTGTTGTCCCCCAAAATGAAGTCACTTCGTTGACCGTGGAGGGAATGAAAAGGATGTGTAGTGAGATGTTTTAGGGACTCCTTTAAAAGACCATGGTAACACAACTATGTTGAGATTTGTGCAAATTCGGCCATCCAAAAGCAGAGGCCTTGGTGGCAGATGCACCAGCCATAGGGAAAGGGAAAAAGACCTCCGTTCTTTTAGAGGCTTTCAGCCTGGGCAGTGCCCTCAGTCGTCTACAACACAGGCTGTCCTAAGCTGTCCCAAACCTGCACCTCTTTCCCTGCAGCCTGTAGACACCCAAGCTGCTTCCGCACCTTGCTCTCACTGCACAATCTCCCCACCTTTACTGAAATCCTTCCGTCCTTGTTGGTGGCTCCTTGAAACACAGAGCCCGGGACTGATCACGGAGCTCCTCTGGGTGTCCAGTTGCACCACAGCACTACCTACGAGTGACGTTCCTTTTACCTGAAGTGCAGTCTGAACCTCTCCAGATGCAGTCTGTGGTTCTTTCCCCTTCTCATGCTTTTTCCCACTACCAAGAAAAGTTCCCTCATCTCTGAAACCACCCTGTCACAAGCAGTCACAGGTGACTATTGTATGGGCTTTAGCCTCCACTTCAGCAGGCTAAAGAAGCCCAGGTCCCTCAACCTCTCCATTCTGGCCATGTGCTTCAGGCCCCCAAACCCATCTGGGCAGACCTCCTCTGCACCCTCTCCAGTTGTTCCCCATTCCTCCAACACTGGGCGTACCACACTGGGACACGCTATTGCAGACATTGCCGCGCCAGCGCTGAGTCAAGGGGGATAAGAACTGCCCTTGCCTGGGTGGCCAGGCTCTTGTTAACACAGCCCTGTATGCAGCTGGCCTCATTTGTGGTGAGCATGCACCATGCACTCATATGGCATTCCCGTGAGGTCCAGGGCCTTCTCCTTCTCCTTGGGGTCCCTCCTCTGCTTGTCAGGTCTCTGCCTGTTCTGATGCACGGGCTGTTCTGCCCCACTGATGAGCCTTTCAAACAGGACAGGATGTGAGGTATACCCCTGCATACCCCACCTTTACCTGGCTTCCTGGTCAAGCATGACCCATTCATGAAAACACTCCGAGCTCAATCATCCAACCAGCTTTTTGCCCATCTGGATGTCTACTGGACATCCACTACTCTCCTCTCCTCCACAAGTACAGCTCCATGACACACTCCTCATCAACGTGAGGCTGAATGGCCTGCAGCTCCCCAGGTTGTCGTTGTGGCTGCTTTTGAAGATGGGCACAACATATTCCTTCTGCTGTTCATTGGGACCTCCCCTGATCTCCACAACCTTTCAAAGAGGATAGAGAGCAGCCTTGCTGTCACAGCAGCCAGCCCTCTCAATGTCCATGGATGCCAGCCATCCAATCCCATAGACTTGTAGGGGTTGAGTTCTTGCAATTCATTCCTCACTCGAGACTTAGGCACTGCAGGTTGCTTTTCTCCTCAGGAGTCCTGACTCTAGGCACAACAGCTCAGGAGACCTTGCTGGTGAAGACTGAAGCCAGGAAGGACTTGAGTTCCTCACACATATCTACATCTGCTTCTACTAGAATCTCTGCCCCATTCAGCCATGAGCCCACATTTCCTTGTTTATTCTTTTACTGTCACTGAAGCAGCAGCAGCTCTTCTTCCTGTCCTTCACATCCTCTGCAAGTGCCTCTGTCACAAAGGAGCTTTGGCTTCCTTAACACCATCTCTGCTTTGCTGGACAATATTTCTAAATGCCTCATTTGCATCCTCTGCCTTCTTCCCCATTCTGTATGGTACCTTATTGCCCTGGAGCTCGTGTGGGAGCTCCCTATTTAGCCAAGCTGGGGTCCAGAGGTGCCTACTAATTTTACAGACTGTTTGCATGGGGCTTTCCTGTGCTTGACGGGTGCTTTCCTTAATTACGTGCTGGCTTTCCTGAGCTCCTCTGCCCCTCAGAGCTGCCTCCTTTTGTCCATCCCATGGAAGAGCTCCATACATCCAAGCTACCCCTTCTCACATAGGGTATCCCCCTCCTCATCTTCCCCATTGGTCTCTCCTGAAGAACTTGCACCCTGCCATTGAAGGACTCCAGTCATGCAAGTGATCCCACCACATCTCAGTTATTCCAACCATGTGGCACTCCTCTGACAGCTTGTGCATCTCCATCTGCTCCTGGCTGCACCCCAGGCTGCATATGTCTGCACATATTTTGGCTTCACCACCTCAGCTGTGGCACTGACCGAAGATTTGTCACAGGGAAACGTGTTACCGAGGACCTTACATATGCAAAGGCTTTGATTGCAAGTGGTCACATGCTGACATGGATAGCAGGTGGCAATCTAATGGTGAAAGAGGGTTCTTTCCTGGGCAATGGCCTCATCATCACAGCCATAGCCTGCGACCACCGCCTCCCCCCCCCCCCCGTACTTCTTCCTCCTCAACCTCTCCCTCATCGACCTTGGCTCCATCTCCACCACTGTCCCCAAATCCATCACCAATTCCCTGTGGGACACCAGGGCCATTTCCTACTCAGGATGTGCTGCACAAGTCTTTCTATTTGTCTTCATGGTAGGAGGAGAGTATTGTCTTCTCACAGTCATGGCCTATGACTGCTTTGTTGCCATCTGCAGACCCTTGCACTACGGGACCCTCATGGGCAGCAGAGCTTGTGTCAGAATGGCAGCAGTTGCCTGGGCCAGTGGTTTTCTCCATGCTCTCCTGCACACTGGGAACACATTTTCCATACCACTCTGCCAAGGCAACACAGTGGACCAGTTCTTCTGTGAAATCCCCCAGATCCTCAAGCTCTCCTGTTCAGACTCCTACCTCAGGGAAGTTGGGCTTCTTGGGGTTAGTCTTTGTTTATTCTTTGGGTGCTTTGTTTTCATTGTGCTGTCCTACGTGCAGATCCTCACCGTTGTGCTGAGGATCCCCTCTGAGCAGGGCAGGCACAAAGCCTTTTCCATGTGCATCCCTCACCTGGCCGTGGTCTCCCTGTTTGTCAGCACCGGCCTGTTTGCCTACATGAAGCCCCCCTCCGTCTCCTCCCGAGCTCTGAATCTGGTGGTGACTGTTCTGTACTCAATGATGCCTCCAACAGTGAACCCTCTCATCTACAGCATGAGGAACAAGGAGCTCAAAGATGCACTGAGGAAACTGATTCAACTGGCACTAGTTGAGCAGCCATAAGCTTCCCATCCCTCTTCAGAAGTGATTTCCGATTCATCTCAAACAACTCTTGTGCTTTGGGCAGTCTCTCTGTGATAATCATGTTTGTACAGAAGTGTTTGAATTCATCCCACTTCTCCAGAGGCATGAACCCAGTCTGTCTGATTGAGATACCTGCTGTGAATGTGTCTGTCACTGTGTCAGAGCTGGCTTCACTCTAATTAAAGAGGAATTCCTCAGTGCAGTGCTTGAAGGATGGGCTTTCCTTCCAAAGCTGGAGTCAAAAATGTGCTCAAGGACTTTCAGCCTGAAAGGCCTGTTACTCTTCCATGGCTCTCCATGGTTTAAGGCGATGGGCTCAAGGTGTTAGGGAATGAGGGCTGGATTCAGCTCTCACTTGTGGGTGCCCAGTGCTCCTGGAGGTGGTTAATGGTCAAGTGGTATCTCCCATATGACAGGACTGGAGAGTGATGCCCATCCTTCTCAGAGGGAGTATGGAGCCCCCAGGAGAGCACCGGGCATCTCCAAGGTCACCATGCGCCTAGGGGAGAATGGAGCTTCACAAAATCAGGTGGAGTCACCCAAAAGTAAAGGGCAAAAGCAATGAATGTCCAGGCTAGTGAGAGCTCTGCATTCCAACGAGAGGCAGCGTGGACCCAGCAGGCACAGGGAAGGGAGCCTGGAGAGTTGTTCATGTCACCTTCAATGAAAGCCTTGGGCTGGATCTTGGGACACACCTGAACACAGTCTCAGGCATTGGAAATGCCCAGTGATTGCTCAGAGCATCAGTCATGGCCACAGACTCCTTGGTGGGGCTGTCAGGCGCAATGATGCTTGTCCAGCTGGGTCTGCTTCCCACCCTGGCCACCATGGCCAGTGTGGAGTCACTGCATGGCTCTGGGGCTCCACAGTCTAATCACTCTGCAGGGCAGCACTGCCAGCTCGGGGTCATGCGAGGAGCACAGGGGAGGGGTCCAGGGATGGCCAACCAGGCCAGCATGGACACACTGACCTGGGGAAAGGCTCTCTGGGGAGCAGGGACGTCCCTGGAGAAGAGAAAAGGAGCAGTTGTGTGCTGAGCAGGAGGAATAAATGAGAGAGAGAAATCTGTTTCTAGACAGGTCAACTAAGGGCAGGCTGCAGTGCCCCTGGGGCAGCAGGAGCTGCCACAGGAACCCCTGGGCAGGGACTCTTGTGCTGTCCTGGAGAGAGGGGCTGGCACAGGGGGCTGCAGGCAGCCTGGGGCTAGGGAGTCTCCTGGACACCAGAAGAAGGGGCACAGAGAGTGTCACTGTGCTCTGCCTCCTTGTGCCACTGGGGCCAGTCCCAGCTTGGAGGCTGATGGGGCAGGTGACACACATCTCCCTGATCCCCGGAGCTGCTGTGCCCTTCAGAGGGTCTGGGGCTGTGGAGTGAGTGCCCAGAGCTCTGCAGCCCCCTGTGGCGGGCACTGCTGTGGGCCACCACCAGCCTGGGCTGCTCCGCTGGGTGGGCTGAGGAGAGGACAGGGGAGGTGGGGAGAGCCGGGGAGGGTCTGGACTGGTCTGGAAAGGACCCGGGAGAGGAAAGCGCCAATGTCAGCTCAGTTGTGTGAACGGGCAGGGAGAGGACATACATCAGGGGTTTGTGGTGCATAGCCAGGTCTCGTGGAGGGGAACCAAGACATGCCGGGCACAGAAGAGAGGAGGTCAGTCTGTGCCCTTGGTTGCCAAAGCAGGAGACCTGTGGGGGGATGGGTCACCGAGGTCTGTCATGGGGACCGTGCCAGGGGGAGGTTTCCCCAACCCTGAATGCACCCTGCCCTGTGTGGTGCCTGCACAGAGGGGCCATGAGGCCGTGTTCAGGCACTGGGACGGGGCACAGATGGGAGCCCCGATGCTCCTCACCGCTCCACTGCAAAAGAGAAACTCCCAGGAGAGCTCTCCCAGCCCGGCCCCATGAGCTCTTGTCCCTGCTCCAGCCATGCCACAGCAGAGCCGAGGACCAAGAAGTCCCTCAGGCAAAGCTGGGCCAGCCTCATGGAGCTGGCTGAGCACCAGGAGAAGCAGAGCACCCTCCTCCTATGTCCCCATCCTGCTGGGAGGGTGGCACGGGCACCAGGGAAATGACCTGTTTCTGCCTGGGGTCAGTGTAGGACTTCTGCATGCAAGGTCAATGCGACAGCTATCATGCTGCAGAAACACAGAGCACAACCCCTTGCTGCAGCCCCCACTTCCCCCAGCCCCTGCCTTGCCAACCTGCTGCCACCCCCGTGCTGCCCCATCTCCCGTCCCCTCTCCGCACACCGCAGGGACTGGAGGTGCAGCAGGAGCTGGCACAGCCCCACAGCTGCTGCCCAGCCCACAGCCCTCCCCACCTCCCCCTATGCTGGGGCTCCAGCCCCTGCCAGGCAGCGGGTCTGGCCTCTCCCCACAGCTCCCAGCCTGGCAGGGCCATCGCTGCCCACAGCCCGCTCCCCCAGCCCGCTCCCCCCATGCTTCTTCCCCCTTTTGGGGAATGGAGATGCCCCAGGCCAGGGCAGCCAGCTAGTGCCAGGGCTGGGATGGGGCATGGAGGGGATGGAGACCATGGGGGGCAGTGGGGCAGGGGGAGCAGCTCTGCTCATGCCTCCCCAGCTGGGCCAGGAGGGACAAGGCCATGGGACCAGTCAGGCTCCAGCTGCTGCTTTGACATCAGCTCCGTGCTGTGAACATCGGGGTTTCCTCCCTTTGCAGGGGAACGGCTGGTGGAGGAGACTTCAGATGGGCCCGGTCCAGACCTGGGCTGTGTCCCATGGCAGAGGTAGAGGGGGATGAGGGAGTGTGGGGCTGGCAAAGGGCTCCCCCCGTCATCTGCTGGGAGGGCAGCCTGCACGAGAGGCAGAGCCTGTCTCTGTGGCTGGGGTCTTTGCACTCATGAAGTCATAGAGCTATTCAGGTGGGAAGGGACCTCCAGAGGTCTCTAGTCCAACCTCCCATGCAAAGCAGGGCTGGTTAGAGTGGGGCATTCAGGGTGGTGGCCCAGTAAGCTTTGAACATCTCCAGGAATGGACACGGCACAGCCGCCCTTGGCCCTTGGTCCAGTATTTGAACCCCCCTCATGATGAAAACTCCTTTGCTTCTCCTGAGTTGCAATTTCTCGGGTTACTGAGGGCGCTGGCCGACATCATTGCTAGGCTGCTCACTATCATCTTTGAAAGGTCATGGATATCAGGGGAGGTTTCTGAAGACTGGAAAAAAGGCAAATCCATCTTCAAGAAGGAGAGGAAAGAGGATCTGGGGAATGATAGACTGTTCAGTGTCACCTCAGTCCCTGCAAAGCAAATCTTCCTGGAAGATTTGTGGACAGAGGAGGACAGTGCATGTTGTAGACCTTGAATTTTGGAAGGCCTTTGCCATGCTCTTCCATAACCTCTTTGTAGCCAGCCTGGGCAGATGTGGAATGGAGGAGTAAGCAATGGAGGGTATGGGAAAATAGCTGGAGGCGACCTGGTTCAAAGGGTAGAGAAGAGTGGTACAAAGTTCAGCTGACTAATGGTTACCAGTGACATTCTTCAGAGGTCAATACTAGAGGATGCCAATGAGGAGGGAAGCCAAAAAAAAGAAACAACACCCTTTCCATTGTGTTCAGGGGCTACAGAATGAAGCCTGATTTTACTCTGAAAGAGAAAAGGTTGGGACTGAATGTCCTGAGGGTGATTATAAACTATTTGATGCCTTCTCTGCTCTTCAGCGATACTTCCTTTGGTCACACCTCAGTCTGCCCTGAACTCTATTTTTCCCCTTGCATCAGGACTGTGGAAAAAGAACTGAATCTAGGGCAATGCCATGCTGATAATCTGGGCAGCCTGGGAAGCCCACTGAAAGAGTAAGTATGTGCGTGAGACCTCACAGCACAAGCCTGCAAAAGCCAAGTGGCAGTGACCCTCCCGAGGTGCCAAGGATCCCAACCCCCAAGCCACAGGGCTGGATACGGCCTCCTCCGCTCGTGCCAGGGGCTCCTGACACACCTCACAGAGTAAGGTAAATTTCTGCAGGAGAGGTGGAGGAAGAAAGTAGAAATGAATCAAAAGAGGAGGAATGCAAGCCAGGAATCCCACCAGGAAACACCTCCAAATATGGGTGGATTTTCCCCCTCTCTGGCAAGGCCGTTTCTTCCATGACCAGCAGCACCTGAGGGTGTGCTCCTGATGGACTCCCATAAGTACTCAAAGTGTTCCCTGCAGCCAGGTGGATGGGCATAGGTGGGAGTTGGCCCTTCCTGTTCCTCCCAAGCATGTTGTTTGAGGAAGTGCTGGAAGAACAGGCCTGGTGGGATCCTCATGGCACTGCACTGCCTGGAGCTGTGATAACTGATCAACCCTCTTCTGCAAATGGTTCCTGGCCAGGCGCTTGTGGACAAGCAGCCAGCAGTGCTTCTGGGAGTCCATCAGGAGCATGCCCTCTGGGTGGGCAAGGAGACCTCAGGCTCTTGTCACCCTGTTGGGGAGGAGCTAGCTGCTCAGAGGACTGAGGGGAGGAAGGACCGGTCCCACGGCTTGCAAGGTGAAGGTGCTGACGTGTGTATGGGGCCAGGGCCCTGCTACCTCGTAAGCCCTCTGCCAGCTCCTGGGAAGCCACTGTAGAAGCAAACAAATCCTGGGAAAAAAAACTTCCCTACATTCCTGGGAGTCAATGACAGGGTCACTTCTGTTTGAGAACATGTCAGGCTGGCAGCAGGGCCATGGCTGGGGTTTGTGCTTGGGAGGTCACTGCTGCCTGAGCACCTGATAGGCCAGCAGGAGACACATGCCTTAGATCCATATTCTGAGGTCACTTCTCTCTCTGAAGCTGGCCTACAGCAGACTCTTGGTTCATGTAGCTTCTTTTCATGTCTCCTATGTGCCTTCTGCTCAGAGGCCAGGAAGAGGCTTGTGGCTTTGGCACTGGGTGTGAGATCGTTTTTGCATCAGCACCTGATATGCCAGAAGCAGGCAGAAGACCGAAGTTTGTGCTGGTGAGGTCACTTCTGCCTGAGTGCTGATAGGCCAGCAGTGGGCACATGGCTTCGATTCTGGCTGTGAGGTCACTTATTTCTCTGGAGCTGAGAGGCCAACAGGAGGCTCTTGGCTCATGTAGGTTCTTGTGATGTCACCTCAGTCCCTGGTGGTGATAGGCCAGAAACAGGCACATGGCTTGGCTGTTGAATGTGAGGTCACTGCTGCCTGAGTACCTGATAGGCCAAAAGTGGGGACATGGCTCTGATGCTGACTGGCAGGTCACTTCCTTCTCTATAGATTGTATGCCATCAGCAGGCCCTTAGTTGCTGTTGATTCATGTAAGGTCACCTCTGCCTCTGCTGCTGACAGGCCAGAAGCAGGTTTACGGCTTCAGTGTAGGCTGTGAGGTCACTTCTGCCTGAGTCCCGGATAGGCCAGCAGCAGGAAGGGCATCAGCAAAGCAGCTGTGAGGTCACGTCACCATGAGCAGCTGAGCAGCAGCAACAGGGCTGTGAAATGGCTGGTGAGGCCACTTCTGTCTCTGGAGACGACAGGCCAGGAACGCGGTGGCCTTGCTGGGCCGTTCCCTGCTGGGCTGAGGCTCTCCAGGGAGGCCTGAGCCACCCCCAGGCTGCGCTGGGCAGGGGACTTGTGCTGGGCTTCCACTGCCATGGATCCAGCAGGGTGCCGGAGTCCACTGAATGGGCTCATCACCGAGTTCATGCCAGCAGGGATTTGGTTGGCTTCTCTGGGGCTTTTTGGACACTGGAAGAAAGAGTCTGCTGTTGCATTTATAAAGAGACACTTATCAGCTGGTAGAAATGAACTGCGTACACAGCACAGAGCTATGAAACCACAGTTCCTGCGGTTGTGTGGGGAGTGTGTTGTTCTACACAAGTGCTCTGTCATGAAATATATATATATATATAATAAATACACATATACACACATATATGTGGATATATGTATATATGTATATACATTCTATATATCATTTAGGTGTCTAGGAACTACAGAAGGCATTCCTGATCATCACTGATCATCATCTTTTTTTTTTTTTTTTTTTTTTTTCCCTTGGGAGAATAGGTGTTTTCACCTATACTGGAGAAATACACTGAGCCACATCAGGATAGTCAGAAGAGCTTTGCAGAGCCTTGTACAGTCTCCTGAGCTGTGTGGTAGGATGAAGACTTAAGAACATAGCGTGTTCCCAATAAATCACCAAATGCAAGAGAATGCATTTCAGCTCTACTTTGGAAGCTGTACTAGTGCAAGTGACACATATGGGCTCTTCAGGGGAGTTAGCAATCACTTCTTGTCTTTCAGATCATATAAATGATATGTTAACAGAGGATGCAATGTATAATGAGGAGGAATCACTTTCAGGGTTCTGAGGCTGAACTGTCATGTCAAATGCCTACTAGACAAGAGGAACCATTCCTTAACTGTCACAGGTAAATGTCTGTGTCCTTTGGCTTCAAACTGCTGGGTCCTTGTAAACAGCCTTGGCTGTTGTAAGTGTGAGGGGAGAGAGAGAAGAGAGTAAAGAAAATTTTGTCGGGGAGGGAGGGTTATATCAGTACATGGAAGAAGCAGTCCTGAAGCAGTCCTGGCATTTATTTCATTTCTGAATTCCACAGAGTTCCTGGCAACCCATTCTTCTCTCCTGCTGAGATCCATCTAGAGGGCACTCCTAAACCTTATGACTGTTCCCTTGATGAGCTGCCATCTGCAAATGTGATGAGAGTTGTGTCCTCCAGGTCAGGGATGAACCTGTTAGACAGGACAGGCACCAGTATAGAGCCCTGTGTACTCTACTTGTTACTGGCTTCCAGGTAAAGCACAACTCGTTCATAAAAACCCTCTGAGCTTGATCATCCAACCAGCTTTTTGCCCACCCTGTTGTCTACCCAGCCTGTTGTAATGCCTTACTTGTATGTAAGAATACAGTGTCAGAGAGTGTCAAACACCTTGCTAAAATCACGGTAAATGACATCCACTACTCTCCTCTCCTCCGCAAGTACAGGTCTTTTATCATGAAGGCAATCAGGTTGCTCAGGAATGATTTATGTTCAGTAAATCCATGCTGACTGCTCCCAGACACATTCTTCTCCTCCATGTGCCCACGAGTATGATGTGAGAGGATTCACTCCGTGAAGCACTCCTCACCAAAGTGAGGCTGAATGGCCTGCAGCTCCCCAGGTTCTCCTGGTGGCCGTTTTTGAAGATGGGCACAACATATTCCTTTTTCTGGCCATTGGGACCTCCCTTGTTCTCCATAACCTTTTAAAGATGATAGAGAATGGCCTTGCGGTGATAATGGCCAGCCCTCCCAGTGTCTTCTGATGTAGCGAATGATGGCACGGAGTCAAGAGGTAAAGCATCTTGAGACATTTATGGTTTGTTTCTGAGCATATTTAAAAAGTTAGTTGCTTCAGTGGTTTCACAGACACACTTTGCTAAGCCAATCATCATGCAGATTATGTCACAGGTAGCCAATCATTACACCGATCACGCACGCAGCGATCATGCCTTGTACCTTGCTACTCGTTTAGAAAAGCTGTCTTGCTTTTAACCTTGGTTCCCACTGGCTTTTGCTACTTTATCTATACTTTCTCAGGATGTATCATTCCCAGCTGCACCGGTGTCCTTGGGTATGTTTGTCTGAGGCTCCTGTTGCTTGCTACTTGCAACTTTCCACCAGTTTAACCCTGTCATGACCCTCCACAACAAACTGCACCCACAGGACCAGCACTGGTCTATCAGCCACTGAGCCACCACTGACCTCACAACCACAATTAGTAACCACATAAACAGCACTGGCCTGTCAAGCACTGAGCCACAAGTGACCTCACAACCACAAACAGCAGCCACTCACCTAGCACCGGCCTAGCAGGCACTGAGCCACAAGTGACCTCACAATTGAAAACAGCAGCCACGCACCTAGCACTGGCCTAGCAGGCACTGAGCCACCACTGACCTCACAATTGAAAACAGCAGCCACGCACCTAGCACTGGCCTAGCAGGCACTGAGCCACAAGTGACCTCACAATTGAAAACAGCAGCCACGCACCTAGCACTGGCCTAGCAGGCACTGAGCCACCACTGACCTCACAACCACAAACAGCAGCCACGCACCTAGCACTGGCCTAGCAGGCACTGAGCCACCACTGACCTCACAACCACAAACAGCAGCCACGCACCTAGCACTGGCCTAGCAGGCACTGAGCCACAAGAGACCTCGCAATTGAAAACAGCAGCCACGCACCTAGCACTGGCCTAGCAGGCACTGAGCCACCACTGACCTCACAACCGCAAATAGCAGCCACGCACCTAGCACTGGCCTAGCAGGCACTGAGCCACCACTGACCTCACAACCACAAACAGCAGCCAGGCACCTAGCACTGGCCTAGCAGGCACTGAGCCACCACTGACCTCACAACCACCAACAGCAGCCACGCACCTAGCACTGGCCTAGCAGTCACTGAGGCACAAGTGACCTCAGAATCGCAAACAGTGATATAGTGTTTCCTTGTTGGCTTTCATTTATAGATGCAGAAGTGACCTAACAGTGTTTATCAAAGGACGTGGCTTGCTGCTTGCCTATCCCATTCCCAGGAAGTAGTGACTTCACAGGCTTCAGCAAAGCCACGTGCCATCTGCTGGCTTATTATATAGGAAGGCAAGAATGAGCTTGTTATAGGCAAACACGACCACTCTAATTGGTTTGCATAAATTCCAATTTAATAGAATAATTGAGCAAGTCACAAGTAAGCAAAACAGCGCTGGGCGGCCGGGGAGTCTCCTGCTCCACCAACAGCGCGCAAAATTCCCCCGCTCACAGTCTCCTTATATGCAGCTCTAGTTCTGAGTACACATGGCATTTCCTGTAACTTCTGCGGTTGCACCGACTGTTGCTAGGGGGTCCTCTGCGGCCCTCTGGTGATCTCGGGATGAAGGCTGCAGGTTTCCTCTGCATTGTGAGTGGTGACCCTCAGGTCACGCATATATTTTACGACTTCCGCGGTCATGCAACATTTCACAGTTGTGTGACATCGCCATCGTCATATTAGGCTATCTAAACTAACATTGCTGCTTCGCTAGCTCAACTCAATTGTCTCAGGCGGGGTACGTGCCCCCACCACAGGATGTTCCTACAGGATGTTCCCAAGACTGTTTCTCAATTTGATGTAACAAATTAGCACATATCACAAGCTCACAAGCGAAAGTAGCAGCCATGTGCCCACCACTGGCCTCTCAATACTGAAACAAAAGTGACCTCACAGTCTGCATTGAAGCCACGTGCATGCTGCTGACCTAGCATGGACTGAGGCACACCATCCCCAGAAGCACAAACAACACTCATCTCCATATTGCTGCTCTACAAGTGCTCCTGCACCTGTACAAAAAGAAGCAATGTGTCTGCTGGTGGCCTAGGAGATACTGAGCCCCAATGACTTCACAAACATGAACATCAGCAATATGCATCAAGCTGCTCTGTCAGGTGCTGAGGCTGAAGTGAGAGGAGAGGAGAAGCTCACCTGGGCCACTTGCATGTCCCTTGATTAAGCTGTTATCACTCTGTACAGAACAGTCTTCTGCAAACGGCTTTCATCTCCTGGCAAGACTCTCTCCAGGTCATGCCACAGCTCCACTCTGGCACCCTGCACACAAATCACAAAAGGGAACAATTGGTCTTGCTTTTCCTTTAGTGCCATCAAGTCCCAGCTGGGAGCCTTTGCACTGCAGCACCTACACAATGACAGCAGGACGCCACTTCCATTTCTGGTGCATTTCTAGGGACAGAGACCAGCTGAGGGAGCAGCTGCACTGCAAAGGGTTGCTGACACTGTCACATCAACTCAGCACTGCAGCAGCCATCAACCTGACGCCAGACCTCTGCTCTGCCACCTAGTCTACAAACACACTGTCTCTGCCCCACAGAGCTGCCTCTTCTGCTTGATACAACCAGGTGCCACCAAGAAGACATGGATGCAGGACACTCGCCTCTTGCACACTCCCCAGCCACTGCTCTGCTCGCTGCCTTCCCTTGGCTCCTCAACCCAGACACACAGTGAAGGTCTTGAGGTGACATCACAAGATGGCCAAGGCACTCTGGGCTCACAAGGCCTGTGCAAATGATCAGCACAAGATCGGGGACAGAGCTGGCTCCTTGGGCAATGCTGCTCTTTTCCGAGGGAAGGATCCTGCTTTCTTTGGGCACAGCAGGCTGCTGCTTTCCACCTCCATCCCCTAAGGAACCTCCACCTAGGGATGGCAGGGATGGGGATTTTCTTTAGTAATACAAAAGATACAGATACAGTGTAGAAACAGTAGAGAGTCCAGAAGGGCTCCTGAGCCCAAAGGAACCTCGGGTCCTTTCCTTTACTTACTTGGACAAGGAGCCCTGCGGAAGGGACAAAGGGTGCAGAGGCTTTGACATGAGGCCCAAGCAATGAGACAGCCCCACACTGGACGTCTGCTGAAATGCCAGCTGTCCTGGTTGCGCAGCCTCTGCAGCAGCAGTCCAGGCTCCACAGCTGCATTCACAGAGCACTGAGGGCTGGGTGCCACGGGCAACCTGGCCCTGGACACATCTTCACCCCTCGCACAGCCAGGAGCCCAAGAGCTGTCAGACTTCCTCAGCTCAAGCTATAGAGGCTTTGCGGCCCTCACACAAAGGCACTCAAGACATGTGGGCATTTATTATAAGGGTCTTGCACTCGTCCCACATGGTACCACAACCTCCTAGGATAAGGAGGGGGTAGGTAGCATTTGCTGATCCGACTGGCAGCAACAGCAGCTGTCGGACATGGAATTTGTAGCACAGCAGAGGTACCAGGAGGTGAAGCCACACCCCAAGTCACCCACGGAAGCCAGACGTACTTATGGAAGCCTTCGAATCCATACGTAGCCTCTTCTCATTCACTTGCAGCTGCTTTCACAGAGGGTTCACGATGCTGGCAAAGATGTTGACAGGCACAGGGACACACCCTGGCATCCTGCCTCCACCCTCAGGAGCTCTAGGACTGCACTGGGAACCTCCAGGAGTGGAGCAACCTAGAAAGAAAGAAAGAATCGGAGTGTTACTGTCAGTTCTGCTGGCCTTACACAGTCTCAACAGGCAGGGACAAATGTCTCCCCTCCATGCTGAGCTGTATTGGTGAGAGCCTGATCAAAACTTCCCTGGAAAAGGACCCAAGACACCTCATCTACTGGCACCTGCCTTGAGCAGGGCGTTGAATCCCTACCTCCACATGTCTCCCCCATTGCAGCCTCAAGGAATCTGCTCTTCTGAGACTCTTTCCAAAGGCACCAGCGGCTTTGGAGATGCCGCCTCCACCGCTCACCAAGGACAGGTGTCTCAGAGCCACCCATCACCCTCAGAGGCCTGACTTCTCGTGAGGTGGCATCTCCCCTCTCTGCAAGGGTCTGTGTAGGCACAAAGTGGAGAAATGGCTCTGACTGCTTTGATTAACTACCCATCTCTCTGAGGCATCGCAATGGATTAGGGTCTGAGATGGGAAGATGCAATGAGGGTCCAGCTGCAACAGAAAGCCGTTAAGGAGGGAGAAGAGGACTTTCTCCAGGGGAGTCAGTAACATCCCAAAGACTCACGGAAGCATCAAGACCTTCCGAAACTGCAAGCCTGAACCTCAGCTGACAGAAACCACCAAACTGCCAACAGCCCTGCCTCGCACCACGATGCTCCAAGGAGGCAACGCGGTCACCAACAGTCCTCACCCACTTCTCCCAGAAGGACACTGTGATGGCAGGCTGGGCTCTGGCAGCAGAGCACTGCTCCCTCCAGCCACCTCCAACCATGCTGAGCAGCAAAACACTGGGGCCACCACCTGGCTCTACCACAGGGCACCCTGCACTGTAACACGCCGCTATCCCTGCACCTCACAGAGGGTTGGCAGCCAACATGCGCCTCTGCATCAGCGACACACAGGCCACAGCACCACACATGGCAGCACGCAGGGCACCCCCAAGTGCCCCACAACACACAAAGCCCAACTCTCCAGACCTTCCATTCCCTTCTAGGCCTCCAAGCCCTTGCAACAGGCACTGCCTCTGAACAGCCACTCACAGCCCGGGGCCTGCTCGCTTCCTACCTCCCGGACGTCTCTCAGAGCCACTCAGAAATGCAATTTTCAGAACTAAAGAGACCATTGGGAAGGGCCCTGGTGAGGACACCAGCAGCCTGCTCACACTTTGCCCAGCAGCTCCCAAACGCAGCTCCGAGCAGCACCTGGGGGCTGCAGTGGCACCAGTGGCTCAGGGAAATGCTTCCAAATGGGTCTCCAACCCCTGGCAGGGGCAAAGCTTCCTGCCCCCAAACCCGAGCAGCCACCCCGGCCCAGCTGCTTGGGGCAGGCCGCCCCGTCTGGCTGCAGGGCAGCTGCCCGCTCTGTCCCCGGTCGCTCTGTGCCGTGCTCACGGCCCCACCAGCCCCTGCTGCAGCTGCTGCAGGAAAGCAGCCCCGTTGCCAGCACCGCTGCCCCCGTCCCCGGTGGGAGGGCACCCACCGGCATCTGAAGGTGCCTGCAGCCCCGCCAGTCCTGCTCACACCCGATCCCTCCCTCCGGCTTGACTCCCGCTCCCCTTTCTGGGCTGTTTTTTCCACATGCTGCACTCTGATTGGCTGACAGAGCCACCAGTCAAACCCTGCCCCAGCCTCCTCCCCTGGCCGGCCAATAGGAGGGCATCACTGGGGGCGACGCCATGGCAACACTGCGGCCCTGTGTGACCCCATGGGTGGCTCCTCCCCCTCCCCCGCGGTGAGGTGCCATGTTGTGGGCGGCAGCGCAGGGCAGCGCGAGGCGTCGCAGGGCCTGGGTGCAGCGCGGCCCCGTGTGGCCGGGCAGTTCGGGGACCTGAGGCCGGGCCACTGCCCCACCGGGGCTGGGCTCTGCCACAGGGGGCCCGCGGGGTTCCTGGCTGCCCTGCACCCAGGGGCTGTGCCAGGCGCAGGGCGAGCAGCTGCAGGGCCTGTTGCTGGTGCTGGCCCTGGAGCCAGCATGGGGGCCCTGGGCATGGCTGGGGCACCGGAGCCCGTGGGCAGCGTCCTGCTGTCCCCAAGGCAGGGCAGGGCCGGGGGGGGGACAGGCAGGGCTGGGCAGTGTCTTCTTGCCCCTCCTGCCCCGGCCTCCTGCCTGCAGCAGCCCTGGGGCTCGGCAGTCCTCACACTGCGCCCGGCAGGGCTGGGCTGTGGCCAGGCAGGGTCTGCTCTCTGTGGGGCTGCGCTGGGCCCCAGCACGTCGCTCTGGAGGGCTGAGGAGCCCCGCATTGTCCCCTGAGCCAGACGGGACCCTCAGGCAGGGCTCTTATGGCAGCCCCCATCCTGTTCAGCCACCCCACAGCTCAGGATCTGCAGCCATTTTTGCGATTAACAGTCACTGTGCTCCTCAGCAAGGAGCTCCTAAAGCCCTTCCCCTTGCTGGGGAGCCATAGGAGTGTTGGGAACAGGGAACCACGGTGCAGGCCGATGGTCTTGATCCAGTGATTCTCCATCTTGCTTGCCCCCTTGCCCTTGGATTGCCTCTCCAGCTGGGGAGGAGGGACGGTCTTCCCATCTCGTCACCCAAATTCCTCTCCAACATGTCCCTTCTCCTCTGCCTGTTGGCAAGGGGCCCCAACGTGGCCCTGCTGCCTCCTGTCCCCCATCCTTGCTGTGGAGCAGCAGTGGGGAGCATGTGAGCAGTGCCCAGCAGCTCCAGGGCGACGCAGGGAAGTGAGGGCACCACCAGGGCACCAGGGAGACCTCCCTGTGATGCAGCACATCCCACTGTGACCTCAGCTCGTGTCATCTGGGGGCTCAGTAGGTCACCGCCATGGAGATGGCACAGCCAGGGAGAGAGCTGAGAGATTTCCCCTCATGTTCTGGAAAGCAATAAGTTGCCTCCACTCTAGTTATTTTCCAAAACTTGCTGACATATCCTTCAGGAACATCTTCAGATGGTGCCAAAGGCCGTGAAATATCTGAAAGGGAGCCGTGGAGAGGACATGTCTATGCCCATGCAGTCAGGACTCTGCACTGGGCAGACCTGTGTGGGAATCTAGGCCTTTGGGGTTGGTTTGGTGTTTGACATTTTTTAAAGACAGGATCAAAGTCATGTGGGATGAAACAGCACAAAGTGCAGACACATGTTGAGATCCAAAACTGATTTCTCCTGTGGGTCACTCTTTTTGTAGAAGCGGGATGTAGGACAATCTGGGACAGGTCACAGCCTTCCTCCTTGAGGCACCAAAGCAGGCTCTTTGCTTTTAGAAGTCCTCAGCAAGGTTTCTCAGTCTGTGGTGCTTAAAATAGAGATGATAGGCCAGAAAAGAGCAAAGGTGCCCTTAAAACACATCATCCGGAGAGCTTTATCTGGGACCCTGGTCCCTGACATGCTTCATAGCCATGGTTACTGTAGTGCGCGAACATGGTGCTGCCAATTATTAAGAATGAAAACTTATTTGGCAATGGTAAAAAATGTGTGAAGCTTTGGAAACGAGGATTTTTGTCAATTTTTGCACTGAGTTATTTTCTGAGAAGATTTCAACTTCTGAACTAGAATCCACTTTGGGGGCTTGATTCATTTGACCACAGAGAGAGGCTATTGCTGCCTGAGATGCCCTGGGGTAGCTGTGTTGCCATGTGGTGCTGGAAATTTTGGCGGTGGCTCCTGCAGGACCTTAGCTTGTCATTAGGAAAGGTATCTCAAAACAACTCAGTTGAGGGAACCTATTTCCCTGCATTGACTAGAAAGGGAAATCCAGACAACTGGGTCTGGCATGGTATGAGATCAACCTCCTCCCTGTTGTCCCCCAGAATGAAGTCGCACTTCATTGACTGTGCAGGGAATGAAAAGGGAGTGTGGCTAGGTGTTTTAGGGACTCCTTTAAAAGGTCACGGTAAGACAGGTATGTTGAGATTTGGGCAAATTTGGCCACCCAAAAATAGATGAAGCTGGTTACCCTGCTTTCCTCACCAGTCGAGAGAGCCCGACACCTCAGAGTGCGACATGCTCTGTGCAAAGAGTGAGGGGTGGCACGGACAGCCATGGGGAGGGTGTGGTTTTCTGATCACCAGGCTCTGTGTGAGACACAACAATATCCTGTTTAGTGGTGCAGGCCTGATTATAACAGAAAAGTTTAGAAAATGACATTAAAAATGAAACAAGAAAGAAATTCAGACAAAGACTGCAAGCAAAGAAATGCTGTGTCATATTTTCCAGCTTTTCGTTTTTTTTGTGCTCTTGTTGTCTTTCTTGATTTGTTGTGTTTTAGTACACTGGTGTTCTGGGGAGATTCCGCATTATATTTTTGTCTGAAAAGGAAAGAGATTTTCAGAGCTGGGGTGGGATGCAGTCACAGGGTCATGGGCGGCTGGTGCCATTGCAGGTGCCCTGGTTCCCTCTGCCCAGCCTCCCTCTGCAGCTCTGGGGGGCTCTGGTCTCCCACAGGTCCCCTGCGAGAGCTGCCAGGCCCAGGCAGGTACCTCAGAAACACTGGGACCTCTCCAAGTGCCACTGCACTTTTATGCTTAGACCCCTCAGCTCTGCCTGGAAAGGTGAAGAACTGTTTTCAACATTAGAAAAAATATATATATATGAGCCCACTTGCATCAGCTGAAATGACTGAGTAATGTTAATAAAATGTCAGTGTTTTCCCATGATCTCGTAATGGAAATTTTGAGGAAGGGCATGTATCTCAGGAGAAGAAATGTTGATCTGCCCCTCAACTTGCGTTACCACTGCTCTGTCTGTTATGCTGTGGATTTAACCGCTGGCATATGCACTTTCCATAGTTTTCCAGTCTTCCTCCTCCCCTTGCTCTTTATAATTTAGATACTTCTCAGCTCTCTAGCTGCTGCTTTGAGCTTGAGGGAGTCTGAAGCTTGCCTCGTCTTTCAGCAGTATAATTGTCTCTTCAACCAGCTCCTTCACTGTGTGTCTGTCCAGCCTTTCCTATCTATTTGTCAAGAACATTTCAAGGAATGTTATTCCTTGTAGACTATGCACCTCAGTGGAGGCAACTTGGACTTGGCATACGGTTGAGGACTGTATTTTATTTCTTATGACACTGGATCAAGTTTATTTTTGTTTGATCGCAGTTAATACAAATCCTTCTGTGCCTGTTTGCAGCTAGTTCTCTAAGGCAAGCAGGGGGGAATTGGTGCACATGAGCTGTAACATTCAGCTACAAACTTGAGTGGCAAAAGGTTCGATTTTTACAAGAGTGATGTGAAGTCCCCAGTGGCTGCTGAGGGAAATGGCAGGGCTGGGGAGATGGCGAGGAAGGTTCTCCATACAGGTCTCCTGTCAAATATACTGCTTTGCCTACATGTCCAGACTTCATTAGGAGACACTGTGGGTCAGTATGAATTGGGGAATGTGGGTATGACTTTTTCTGCAAACTGAAGAATGAAGAAAGCTTAAGAAGCAGACATCTTTCTTGTTCAGGTGCTCATTGAAATCTTCCTAATTTCAATACACTCCTGAAATCTTTCCAATTTGCCACACAAGAACTGAAGAGCTGAAGAAAATTATGGAAAGAGGCATGGCTCCTTAGGGATTTTTGCATTGTAATGGCCCCTCGGGTGTATTTGGTGCTGAGCCCCTGAACCTCAGATGCAGAGAAGAGACTGAAGCAACTTCTGAGGAAGTTAAAGTCAGAAGAAAATCCCAAATTTCTTGGAGCGTTAATGGGTCCCACTGAGGGCCATTACCAAAGGTTCCCCAGGGGCTGATTAGAGCTGAAAGTTGGAGGCCCTGATTGCAGGCAGGCAAAGGCAATGTGAGGGTGGCTGTGATGCCAAGTCAACCTTGATGTGTGTTATCAAGCAGAGTGACCAGGCCCTGACAACCATCCACTGGGTAGGGTGAACTTTCCGTCACATGTTGTTCAGGGCTCTTTCCAGGGGCAGTGTGAGGGTGGAGGTGCACAATGCTAAGTGCAGGACAGTGACAGGGCACTTCCTGGGCTGCCAAGGGACAAGGAGGCAGCAAGGCCACAGTGCTTTATGGAAAGACTGTCTTCTCAGGGGGCCTCAGTGGCAGAGACACCAGCCATAGCCAGGAGAACAAAGACCGAGGTGTGTTGGGAGCTTTCAGCCTTGGCAGTGCCCTGGACTGTCTCCACCACAGGCTGTCCTATGCTTTCCCACGCCTGTGCCTGTTTCCCTGCAGCCTGTACACACCCAAGCTGCTTCCCCACCTTGCTCTCACCCCGCGATCTCCCCACCTCTCCTGATGTCTTCCTGTCCTCCCTTGCTTTTCCTTGAAACACAAAGCCAGGGGCTGATCACAGACTCCCTCTGGGTGACCTGTTGCACCTCAGCTCTACCCTAGGAGTGACATTCTTTTGACCTGAAGTCCAGTCTGAACCTCTCAAGATGCACTTTGTGGCTCTGTCCCCTTCCCATGCTGTTTTCCCATACTAAGAAAAGCTCCATCGTCTCTGAACCCACCCTTCAAGCAGTCACAGGTTCCGACTCTACTGCCCTTTGCCTCCACTTCAGCAGCATAAAGAAGCCCAGGTCCCTCATCCTCTCCTCATGGATGGGGTTATTCCTACCTAGGCACAGCCCTTGACACTTCATGAGGTATTGGCTATCTGAATCAAAAAAAAAAAAAAAAACAATAACAAAAAAAGCAACCAACCAACTAACCAAGCAACCAAGCCAAACCAGTGCCAATGAGTTAAGGGTGAGCAGGGGTGGGGTGGGCTGTATGGGACAGGATCAGGGTGGTAAAAGAGGCAGACTTAGAGGACATGGAAGAAAAAAAAAAGAAAAGAAAAGTGACGCAAAGGACTGCTCAGGGCTGTTTTGGGGATTCCTGCCAAGAAGCCCTGCATCTGAGCAATTCTGACTGGAGGAGGACAAGAAAGCTGGCCTGCTTCCACTGTCACAGGGCACCTGCATGCTTTTCCTGACATCAGCAAGCGAAGGTTGATAGTGGGAAGAATCATGGACTCCTTCAGGGTGGAAGGGACCTCAGGAGGTCTCGAGCCCAATCTCCTTGCTCCCAGCAGGGTCAGCTCTGGTGTCGGAGCAGGTTGCTCTGGCCTTCATCCAGTGTGGTCTTGGAAACCTCCAAGGGAGGAGACTGCACAGACTCTCTGGGCAACCGCTTCCAATGCTTGACCATTCTTGTAGTGGAAAAGCTTTTCCTTATCTCCTGCAGGAATGTCTCTTCTTCCAACTTATGCCCACTGTCTCTTGTCCTCCCACCATGCACCCTGGTGAAGAGCCTGCCTCCATCTTCTTGAGGACCTCCTCGTAGCCACTGGAAGCGTGCTATGAGATCCCTCCAAGTTGAGATCTCTTCTTCAGGTTGAACCAGCCCCATTTCCTCACAGACCAAGTGCACCAGCTCCCTGACTATTATTAGGGCCCTCAGCCAGACTCACTCCCAGTTATCCACCTCTTTCTTGTTCTGGGAACCCAAACCTGGATGCAGGGCTCTAGATGTGCTCTAATGAATACTGACTAGAAGGCAATCACCATTTCCCTGGACCTCCTGCCTGTGCTCCTGCTCATACAGCCCACGATGCTTCTGGCCTTCTTTGCTGCCAGGGAACGCTGCTGGCTCGTGTTTTGCCTCCTGTCCCCCAGCACCCTCATGTCCTTTTCCACAGAGCTGCTCCCCAGTCACTCAGCCCCCAGCCTGTAACACAGTGGGGTGTTGGTTTATCACAGGTGCAAGCCCTGGCATTTGTCCTTGTTGAATTCCATGAGGTTCCTCATGGCCCATTCCTCCTGCCTGTCTAGGTCCCTCTCAATGGCAGCCCTCAAGAATATTACTGCCCCCCCACACCCCCGCATCCAGTTAGGGGTCATCTACAAGCATGATGAGTGTTGCATCCTCAGTGTAACCAATACAGATGATAAACAGGACAAGTTCCTGGAGAGTCCCTGTGGTGCTCCACTTCTCCCTGGCCTCCAGGAAGAGTCCTACCCATTCCCCACTGCCCTCTCAGCTTCTGATCATCCAAACAACTTTTTACCCATCTGGTTGACTACTCTTCTAGACTGTAACGTTCTAACGTGCATGCAAGAATATTGTGGGAAACAGTGTCAAACACCTTGCTAAAGTCTAGGTAAAGGACATTTACTCTTCTCCATCCACAAATAGAGTTTTTTTAAATCATAGAGGTCAATCAGGTTGCATAGGCACAATTTACCCTCGGTAAATCCGTGCTAACTGTTCCCAGGCACCTTCTTCTCCTTCATGTGCCCAGAACTGTGATCTGAGAGGGTTCGCTGCATGACTCACTCCCCACCAAAGGGAGGCTGAACTGCCTGCAGCTCCCCAGGTTGCCCCTGTGACCTTCTTGGAAGATGGGTGTAATAATTGCCTTTCTCCTACTATCCCATCCATGATCAGTTCCTCCTTCTTTGAAATTTCCAGATACAAGAAAGCATCACCCACATTGGCCCATCTACAGCTGTGTGAAGAAGTTGTCCTTGATGGCCTCCAGAAACCTCCTGGCCTGCTTGCACTCTGTTGTTTGCCCTTCCAGTTCATGTCAGGGGGATTAAAGAGGGATAATTATTTGTGTGGCAGAGCATCAGCTGTGGCACAGAGAAAGGACTGGTCATGGTGAAACCTGTTACCAAGAGCCAAAGACACTGTGTGTGCAATGGCCCCACCTCAGAGCAGAGCCATGCTGGACTTGACAGCAGGTGGCAATGTAATGGTGAAAGGAGGTTCCCACGGAGAGCAAAGCCTGCAGTGTCCAAGGCCAGGAAGAAACAGAACTGGGCTGTGCAGGAATGCAAGGAGAGGTGTTGGCTGCCTGAGCTGATTTGTAGCACCATGGGGCCTGTGACAGAGGTGAATCGATCTCCAGGCAGGACAAGGTGCCACTGAAGAAGTCCCTGGCACTGGGCAGCCTGTGATCCAGGCACCCTGAGGTCATCATTAGCCCAGTCCTGGTTCATATCGTCCTGGTGTGAGAAGAGATTCAGGCAGAGAAGAGCAAGAAGGGTTTGAGAGTGCAGAGACTAGAGCAGAGACCTTGGTGTGATGTGCCTCTCATTTATGCAGCACGCTTGAATGCAGTCGGGATGGACTTTGCCTAAGGGCAGTGGTGGGATTCAGGTGTCTGGGCACAGGTAGGAAAGCCTGAGATAACCTGAGCTGTCTGCCAGCAACCGCTCCAAAGGGGCATGGTTTTCCCATAGGTCCCATCCATGCAGTTGTGCTAGAAACCCCAGGCATCTGACATGGCCCTGCCAGCCTATTTCTATGTCATTACATCAAGTGTCTGTACTGAATTACATTAGCAGTTTGCACTGTAGGCATCTCCATGTGTCTCAGCATCATAGTGAGGGGTGCTCTAACAGTAGTGGGCATCTAGTGTCATTTCAGATGGCCAAGGAAATTCTCCAGCTGGCCCCCACATCATGCTCTAGAAGGATGTGCGTCTCCCAGCTGCTCCATCAGAGCAAGCAGACACTGGCACGTGCCTTAGACCACCTCTGTCTCTTCCAATCTCACCAGGTGTTTGTGTGTGGGCAACTGACTCCCATCCTCCATCTGAGGTGATTACAATGGGAGCTTGGAGAAAGAGCTCCCATACAGACATCTGTGTTGTGCACACATCAGCTTGGGCAAGGGGAATCCCACCTGCTGTGTTTTTGTGGAGTTCATGGGAGTTTGCTGAATCCCCCTCCAGCCCAGGGACTTCCAAACCAGAATGAGGTGCCCACATTGACTCATCTAAGTCAGCACCTGAACCATGTGTCAATAAGCTCTCTTCTTGCCACTTTCTACACGTCCTGCCTAGTTAAGAGATGGGAATCGGGGCTTCCTGAGTGGGACATTTCCACCTCTTGCAGGTAACCATGCTCTGATGAAACAATCTGTAATGCTGGAATGAGTCTTCCTGCAGTGCTTAGTGAGGGCCCATTGGTGATTATTTTAGTTTATTGGAGTGAACATTTCCCAGGAGGAGGGAGCACAAGGGACAGAGAAATTCATGAGCTCAGCTGGGCCTCTGCTCCTGAGTGGGGCCAGGCTCCAGGGATGGAGGGAGCTCATGGCAAGTGGGCAGCACTGCCCAGGGACAGCTGTGTGCAGGAGCAGCTCCTCTGCAAAGAGCAGCAGGTCTCCGGGCACTGCCTGCTGCTGCTGACATGAGAGGTGACAAGGCAGAGAGAAGTGGAAGGCAGTGTGGAGTGGGAAGAGAGAGGAGAGCTCCTTGTGGGGGAAGTCTTCACAGCCCCTGACACGGTAAGTCTCTGGCTGCAGGGCAATGCTACTGAGGTTCCTGGAAAGGCCTTGAAACCCATCAAGTCCCTTGACTGGATTTTTAAGGATTGGTCTCCCAGCTTCTCCTTTGCAGACGAGGGGGAGATGCTTCAGAGCAGGGATTCCTTGCCACCCTGTCACGGGGACAGGGCATCCTGCTACCTTCTCCCAGGGACAGTGCAGGGGTTTGAAGCTGGGGTGCGCACACATCTCTGCGCACGGCTGTAATTCAGAGCAGTGTTCCTGACCCCAAGGTTCTGTGTGCCTGGGGCAGTGACTCTGCTGCCTGTGAGGATCAGCACTCAGCCTGCCCGGGGAACTCCCTGCAATACTGCAGGATGAAGCTCTGGGAGAGAGGAGCAACCCCTGGCAGGGCAAGTTCATTCTCCTGCTGAGAGGGTGCTGCGTGGGACAGGGCTGCTCACAGCTCTAGCTCATGTGCAGGATATGTCCAAGGAGCCTTTTCAAGAGGAATATGAAGAGAAAGGCTTCTTGAAAGGGAAGGAGCTTTCCTTTGGTTATCTCCGCTTTCAGTTCCCTAATTTTGTCAGGGAGAAAAAAGGAACGAGTTTTCTGGTTTGGCAGGGAAGTGGGATTCCTAAACCTTCACTCTCACAGATTAATAGGTCTCTGAGGACCATCAGCGAGCTGCTTCATCCTCACCTTAGCCTACAGACAGCATTAGGATCACCTTTGGGACCTCATAAGAATTTATCTGACAGGCAGGACCTGCATGCAAAGAGATGACCCTGGCAAGTGCCCTGATCCGGGAGGTTTCTGTAGGGTAGAACTGAGCACACACAGGGTGGCACGGGGTCTATGAGCACTGACCGGGAGAAGATGTTGGGATAGAAAAAGAGCTGCCAGCAGGGACAGCTCCAGGCAGCAGGGATGGGCAGGGAATGAGAGGGAACTGCAGGGTGTGAGCCACCTCCTCTGCAGCCAGACCTCCAACAGAGCGGAGGGTCATCTTTCCTGCTCTGGGCCCATTCCATGCTGCCTGACAAAGGGGCTGACAGCGACTGCCCTGCATTGTCACCATCTGCGAGGTGGCATGCCCAGCTGGGTAAGGGGAAGGCTTTCCAGAATGCCTCGCTGTCTCTCTCCTTGCCTCCCTGGGCAGCAGGATCATGGTGTTGCTCCTTGTTTCTCCTCTTGTCCATGCTGCTCCTGTTCTTGTTTTGGGCTTTTCTGGGGTTGGGTGTTTTCAGCTGCAGTTCAGACACTGATGCTGCAAGTTGTGCAGCAGAGGGGTCTGCATGGGAATGAGGTTGCCCCAGCCCCCTTCTAACCTGTGGAGCTCCAGAAAATGCAGTCTGTGGGGCTGGGAAATGATCTGAGTCTCCATTAAAGAGAGCTCATCTTCAATCCTAAGAGTCCTTTGACCGTTTCCCTGTGGTGTCCTGCCTGCCTGCCACCTGCCCTCTGGAAAGGTACTGCTGTCTCATAGCACCTCTGTGATATCTGAGAGCCCCATGAGGAAGGTGCAGAGATGGTGAGAGTATGGAGATGGTGGTGGGAGGTTGTGTGTGGGCATCTGCAAAGAGCCCTGTGTGTGCTTGGCTAGAAGGGGAGTGTGGAGAGCTCCGTCAGGTGCCCGGAGAAAGGGTGAGAAGTTTGGAGATGTGCACTTTGAAACTGGACTCGTGTGCTCTCAGCAGGGGCTGGTTTCTTTCTAGGGCAACATATGAGTGCGATCATTCTCCACCTCAAAGAGGTGGAAGCACAGGACAGCTGGGAATGAGACTAACAGACAGACTAGCTGTCCTCACTCTGCAACAAGGGACAGTGAATCCATTTTTCTCAGGATTCAGTAGAAATGCCAAGGATTTCTACGTTTGAGGAACACTCTACAGGGGTGACAACAACATCTGAAAGGAAAATAAAAAATCCCTGAAACTCTGTTCCTCAAACCTCATTCTTTAGAATTAGGACGGCGAATGCGGAAAAGCCCTTCTACATGATGAGTGGATTTCACCTGACAGAAATTGTGACTGTCAGAGCTGGTCAGCCCGTTCCCCTGTGCCCACTGCTTTACAGCAGGACTGAGTCCTGTGGAGCCCATGGGCAGAGGTCCCTGCTCTTCACAGCACAGTCAGCCAGGGCAAAGCGGAGCTCAAGCAAGGGAGCTGCTCAAAGGTCCTGTCAGTAAAGAGCAAGGCAATGTGGAGGGTTGTATGAGAACTGCAACATTTGGGGGTTTCTTTGCTTGGAAAGTCTCTCCTAACTTCTTAATGTTTTTTCTTCTTTGCACAGTTCCCCATGCCTGGAGATAGAAAAATGTCCAACAGCAGCTCCTACAACAAGTTCCTCCTCTTGGCATTTGCAGACACACGGGAGCTGCAGCTCTTGCACTTCTCGCTCTTCCTGGGCATCTACCTGGCTGCCCTCCTGGGAAACAGCCTCATCATCACAGCTGTAGCTTGCAACCACCTCCTCCACACCCCCATGTACTTCTTCCTCCTCAACCTCTCTGTTCTGGACCTTGGCTCCATCTCCACCACTGTCCCCAAATCCATGACCAATTCCCTGTGGAACACCAGGGCCATTTCCTACTCAGGATGTGCTGCCCAGCTATTTTTCTTCTTTTTCTTCATTTCAGCAGAGTATTATCTCCTTACCGTCATGGCCTATGACCGCTACATTGCGATCTGCAAACCCCTCCACTATGGGATACTCATGGGCAGCAGAGCTTGTGTCCAAATGGCAGCAGCTGCCTTGGCCAGTGGTTTTCTCTATGCTCTCCTGCACACTGGGAACACATTTTCCATACCACTCTGCCAAGGCAACACAGTGGACCAGTTCTTCTGTGAAATCCCCCAGATCCTCAAGCTCTCCTGCTCAGACTCCTACCTCAGGGAAGTTGGGCTTATTGCAGTCAGTGTCTGTTTAGGCTTTGGGTGTTTCATTTTCATTGTGCTGTCCTACGTGCAGATCTTCACTGCTGTGCTGAGGATCCCCTCTGAGCAGGGTCGGCACAAAGCCTTTTCCACGTGCCTCCCTCACTTGGCCGTGGTCTCCCTGTTTCTGAGCACTATCATCTTTGCCTACTTGAAGCCTCCCTCCATCTCCTCCCCAGCTCTGAATCTGGTGGTGACTGTTCTGTATTCGGTGGTACCTCCAACAGTGAACCCCCTCATCTACAGCATGAGGAACAAGGAGCTCCAAGATGCAGTGAGGAAACTGATTCAGCTCTTACTATTTCAGCATCAGTAAGCTGCCCATCCCTGTTCACAAGTGATTTCCCATTTACCTCAGACAACCTTTATGCTTTGGGCATTCTCTTTGTGATAATCATGTTTGTGCAGAAGTGTTTGAATTCATCCCACTTCTCCAGATGCATGAACCCTGTCTGTCTGACCGAGAGGCCTTCTGTGAATGTGTCTATCACTGTGTCAAAGCTGGCTTCTCTCTAATAAAAGCACATTTCCTCAGTACAGTGCTTGAAGGTTGGGCTCTCCTTCCAAAGCTAGAGCCAGAAATGCACTCAAGGACTTTCACCTTGGAGGGGACTGTTGCTTTTCTGGGGCTCTCCTTGGGCTCAAGGCAATGAGCTCATAGGTGATGTGTTAGGGAAGGAGAACTGGATTCAGCTCTCACTTGTGGGTGCCCAGTGCTCCTGGAGGTGGTGAATCTCCTATATGACAGGGCTGGAGACTGATGCCTGTCCTTCTCCAAGGGAGTATGGAGCCCCCAGGAGAGCACAGGGCATCTCCAAGGGCACCATGTGCCTCGGGGTGAATGGAGATTTGGAAAATAAAGTGGAGTCACCCAAAGGTAAAGGGCAAAAGCAATGAATGTCCAGCCTAGTGAGAGCTCTGCAATTCTGCAAAAGGCAGTGGGGACCCAGCAGGCAGAGGGAAGGGAGCCTGGAGAGTGGTTCATGTCACAGTCAATAAAAGTCATGGACTGGATCTTGGGACATGCCTGAATACAGTCTGAGCCATTTGAAATGCCCTGTGATTGCTCAGAGTATTGTCCACGGCCACAGACCCCTTGGTAGGGGTTGTCAGGTGCAATGAGGCCTGTCTGACTGGGTCTGCTTCCCACCCTGGCCACCGTGGAGTCACCGTGTGGCCCTGGGGCCCCACAGCCTAATCGCTCTGCAGAGCAGCGCTGATAGCTCGGGGCCCTGTGGGGAGCACAGGAGAGGTTCCAGGAACGGCCAACCAGGCCAGCATGGACACACGGACCTGGGGAAAGGCTCTCTGGAGAGCAGGAAAATCCCTGGAGAAGAGCAAAGGAGCAGTTGTGTGCTGGAGGAATAAATGAGAAAGAGAAATCTGTTTCTAGACAGGTCAACTAAGGGCAGGCTGCTGTGCTCCTGAGGCAGCAGGAGCTGCTGCAGGAGCCCCAGGGCAGAGACTCTTGTGCTGTCCTAGAGAGAGGGGCTGGCATGGGGGGCTGCAGGCAGCCTGGGGCTAGGGAGCCTCCTGAACACCAGAAGAAGGGGCACAGAGTGTCACTGTGCTCTGCCTCCTTGTGCCACTGGGGCCAGTCCCAGCTTGGAGGCTGATGGGGCAGCTGACACACATCTCCCTGATCCCCGGAGCTGCTGTGCCCTTCAGAGGGTCTGGGGCTGTGGAGTGAGTGCTCAGAGCTCTGCAGCCCCCTGCGGCGGGCACTGCTGCGGGGCCACCGCCAGCCTGGGCTGCTCTGCTGGGTGTGTTGGGGTGAGGACAGGGTAGGTGAGGAGAGCTGGGGAGGGTCTGGTCTGGTCTGGAAAGGGCCTGGGAGAGGAAAGCGCCAATGTCAGCTCAGCTGTGTGAAGGGGCAGGGTGAGGACACACACCAAGGGCTTGTGGTGCAGAGCCAGGTCTCATGGAGGGGAGCCAAGACATGCCGGGTGCAGAAGAGAGGAGGTCGGTCTGTGCCCTTGGTTGCCAAAGCAGGGGGGTGGTCGGGGGACGGGTCACCGAGGTCTGTCATGGGGACCATGCCAGGGGGACATTTCCCCAACCCTGAATGCACCCTGCCCTGTGCGGTGCCTGCACAGGGGGAACATGGGGCCATGTGTGGGCGCTGGGACGGGGCAAAGATGGAAGCCATGATGTTCCTCACCACTCCACTGCAAAAGAGAAACTCCCAGGAGAGCTCTCCCAGCCCGGCCCCACGAGCTCTTGTCCCTGCTCCAGCCATGCCAGAGCAGAGCCAAGGACCAAGAAGTCCCTCAGGCAAAGCTGGGCCAGCCTCATGGAGCTGGCCTGAGCACCAGGACAAGCAGAGCACCCTCCTCCTATGTCCCCGTCCTGCTGGGAGGGTGGCACCAGCACCAGAAAAATGGCCTGTTTCTGCCTGGGGTCAGTGCAGGACTTTTGCATGTGAGGTGAACGTGACAGCTGCTGTGCTGCAGAAACACCGGCCATGACTGCTTGCTGCAGCCCCCACTGCCCCCTGCCCCTGTCCTACCGACCTGATGCTACCCCTGTGCTGCCCCATGTCCCATGCCCTCTCCCCACACCTCAGGGACTGGTGGTGCAGCAGGAGCTGGCACAGCGCACAGGTTCTGCCCGGCCCTCGGCCCTCCCCACCTCCCCCCCCAAACATGACATCCATCTTCAAGAAAGGAGAAGGAAGAGGATCTGGGGAATGACCTGCAGGTCCTGGTGGACATCAAGTTGACAAGAAGTCAGCAGGGTGCTCCTGCAGCAAAGACGGCCACCCTTAACCTGGCTTGTATTAGCAGGAGTGCAGGCAGCAGGGTGAGTGCAGTGGGACAGATGAAATATACTGGCAGCCTCAACCAAAGAGAAGCAAAATAAAGAAAGGGAAGAACTGGCAGAGTAGCAGTCTTGGCGAGAGTGGTATGATCAATGTTGTGCCCAGATACTGCAAACATTTCAAAACACCTCCCTACCCGCCGCCCGCCCCCCAAAAAAAGACATTTCTGCTAGTTGCCAAGTGGCTGGAGCCACATGTGCCCAGACTTGCTCACAGGGGAGAGCTCCAGGGGGACTTCTGATTTACTCAACCTCTGATAGCACAGCCAGGATTATGATTTTTAAGCGATAGCACCTGTATTTGCAAGTGTAACTTTTTAGTCAAAGCATTAGAAGTCATGCTCAAGCACACCCGTGTGGGGTGCATTGGCTTTTCATTGACTTCAGTGGCTGTGGGATGAAGCCTGAGTTGGGTCTGAAAGAGAAAAGATTAGGACTGAATGTCCTGAGGGTGGCTATAAACTGATTGATGCTTTCTATGCTCCTCAGTGATACTTCCTCTGGTCCCACCTCAGTCTACCCTGAACTCTGTTTTTCTCCTTGCGTAACAGATCAGGACTGTGGAGAAAAAGTTGAATTCAGGGAAATGCCACGCTGGTAATCTGGGGAGCCCACTGAAAAAGGAAATGTGTGCCTGAGACCTCACAGCACAGGCCTGGAAAAGCCAAGTCACCGTGACCCTCCCGAGGTGCCAAGGATCCCAAGCCCTGAGCCATGGGGCTGGATACGGCCTCCTCTGCTCATGCCATGGGCTCCTGACACACCTCGCAGAGTAAGATAAATTTCTGTGGGAGAGGTGGAGGAAGAAAGAAGAAATGAATCAAAAGGGGGAATTCAGGCCAGGAATCCCACCAGGAAACACCTCCAAATACAGGTGGATTTACCCCCTCTCTGGCAAGGCCATTTCTTCCATGATCAACAGCACCCGGGAGAAGGAGGGTCTTTTCCTGACACCCCTGGTGGGAAGTGGGATGGAGGGCAGCAGGATTTGAGAGACCCCTTCCAGCCAAGGGGCAGTTGCTGGGCACTCAGACAAAGATTTCAGCCTGGGACCTTGAAGTCCTGGGTGGCTGAAGACTACGGGATGCCTCCCACGTGTGGCTCACAAGGGACCTCAGTCACATCACGGCCACCACTGAAATGACCCCAGAAGCAGATCCCGTAACATCTGCCCTGAACGAGACCTGCAGTATTTCCCTGCCTTTCTCTGGGCACCTCCAACTTTCTTGGTAGCTCCTCAGCCCTGGGGAGCAGTCTCAGCTCCTGCAGTGGCAGGGAAGGCACCAGTGACTGCCAGCCCTGCTGCTGCACTCAGAATTGTGTTGTGCTGAACTGAACCAAGTCCCCAGGGTGCTGCCTGCAGCCGGCTGGATGGGCATGGGTGGGACCTGGCCCTTCCTGTTCCTCCCAAGCATGTTGTTTGAGGAAGTGCTGGAAGAACAGGCCTGGCGGGAGCCTCATGGCACTGCACTGCCTGGCGCTGGGATAACTCCCTGCACACACTTCCTGGGCCAGGCGCTTGTGGACAAGCAGGCAGCAGTGCTTCTGGGAGGCCATCAGGAGCATGCCCTCTGGGTGGGCAAGAAGACCTCAGGCTCTTGTCACCCTGTTGGGGAGGAGCTGGCTGCTCAGAGGACTGAGTGGAGGAGGGACAGGTCCCACGGCTTGCAAGGTTAAGGTGCTGATGTGTGCCTGGGGCCAGGGCACTGCTACCTCGTAGGCCCTCTCCCAGCTCCTGGGAAGCCACTGCAGAAGCAAGCCAGTCCGAGAGAATAACTTTCCCCATGTTCCTGGGAGCCAATGACAGGGTCACTTCTGTGTGAGAACATGTCAGGCCATCAGCAGGGACATGGCAGGGGTTTGTGCTTGTGAGGTCACTGCTGCCTGAGTCCTGATGGGCGAGTAGCAGGAACATGGCTTAGATCCATAGTGAGGTCACTTCTCTCTCTGAAGCTGATTGGCCTACAGCAGACTCTTGGTTCATGTAGCTTCTTTTCACGTCTCCTCTGTGTCTGCTGCTCAGAGGCCAGGAAGAGGCTTGTGGCTTCGATGCTAAGTGTGAGAAAATCTTTGTTTAAAAGGTCTTCTGAGTCAAGAGATTCACTCAGACCCAGCCTTCCCCGCATGGCCGCCCCACACAGGCTTATTAGACAGATGAATAATTTTGTCTGGGAGAATAATTCTGGCGATTTTGAGATAGTTATTTATATCCTGAGTCAAGCATATGGAATGTTTGCCATGTAAGAGGCAATCAAGATCTGTTTGCCACTAGCATGCCTTCTGACAGTCTGCCATTGCAAAAGATAGAGGTTACAACATTTGTAATAGAAATGGATTTAGCATTTCAATGCCTTAACTACAGTATCAGTTCTTTCTTCATAAGGGACAAACCTTAACAAATAAGGAAGCTAAATTGCATCTTGTGTTTTGGTAACTTTGGGAAGACAACTACACCAATTTCCATCAGCAGACTTCAGTCGGAGTACGTCCTCCACTTTCTAGGCTTCTGGGAGTTGGCATTTAAGGAAGGCGCTTATAAGATGAAGCAGGTTGCTCTTCTGGTGATGGTGTTTTCCTGAGTACTGGCAACCCATTCCTCCCTCCTGCTGAGATTCATCTGGAGGGCAGTCCTCAACCTTATGACTGTTCTCCTGATTAGTTGCCATCTGCAAATGTGATGAGAGCTGTGTCCTCCAGGTCACTGATGAACGTGTTAAACAGTACAAGGCCCAGTATAGAGCCCTGCATCCTCCACTTGTCACTGGCTTCCAGGTAAAGCACAACCCATTCACAAAAGCCCTCTGCACTTGATCATCCAACCAGCTTTTTACCCAACCCGTTGTCTACCCAGCCTACTGTAATGCCTTACTCGTATGGAAGGATATTCTTGGAGACAATGTCCAACACCTTGCTAAAATCATGGTAAATGACATCCACTCCTCTCCTCTCCTCCACAAGTATGGGCCTTCTATCATGAAGGCAATCAGGTTGCTCAGGAATGATTTATGTTCAGTAAATCCATGCTGACTGCTCCCAGGCACCTTCTTCTCCTCCATGTGCCCAGGAGTGTGATGCGAGAGGATTCACTCCATGAAACACTCCTCACCAAAGTGAGGCTGAACAGCCTGCAGCTCCCCATGTTATCCTTGTGGCCTTTTTTGAGGATGGGCACAACATATTCCTTCTTCTGGTCATTGGGACCTCCCCTGATCTCCACAACCTTTCTAAGATGATAGAGAATGGCCTTGCGGTGATAGCAGCCAGCCCCCTCAGTGTCTTCTGATGCAGCCCATCCAGACCCATAGACTTGTATGGGTTGAGTCCATGCAAGTCATCCCTCACTGTCATCACCAAGCTGTGGTTGTTTTTCTTTCCCTTTGGAGGCCTCAATCCAGGCACAACAGTCTGGCCGACCTTGTTGGTGAAGATTGAAGCCAAGAAGGCATGGAGCTCCTCAGACCTACCTGTACCTGCTGTTACTAGATTCCCTGCCCAGTCTAGCAGTGAGCCCACATTTTCCTTTTCACTCTTTTACTGCAACTGAAGCAGTAGCAGCTCTTCTTCATGCCCTTGACATCCCTTGCAAGTGTCTACCCTTGGGGAGCTTTAGCTTCCCGAACACCATCCCTGCTTTGCTGGACAATGTTTCTGAAGTTCTCCATTGCAGCCTCTCCCTCCTCCTGCTTCCTCCATGCTGCCTTCTTGCCCTGGAGCTCATTCCTGAGCTCCCAGTATAGCCAAGCCGATCTCCTGAGAGGTCTGCAAGTTTTACTGAGTATCGGGATGGACCATCCTTGTGCTTGGCAGGTGCTGAACTTAAAGACCTGCTGGCTTTAGGGAGCTTCTGGGCCCTTCAGAGCTGCCTCCAATGGCATCCCCCGCCACTCCCCTCACCAGGCGCAAGTTTGCTGCTCTGAAGTCCAGGGTCTGTGCTCCACTACTGTCCTTCCTCACTCTGCTGAGGATCTGGGACTCCACTTTTTCATGGTCACTGTAGGAAAGTATGACACTGACTATCCCACCCCTGATCAGTTCCTCCCTTTTTGAAATTCTAGATAAAAGAAAGCATCACGATTATTGGCCCATCATGCAGCTGTGCTAAGAAGTTGTTCTTGATGCCCTCCAGAAACCTCCTGGCCTGCTTGCACTCTGCTGTTTGACCTTCCAGTTCAGGCCAGAGGGATTAAAGTCCCCCCAACAAGAACCAGGGCCTGTGAGCCACAGACTTGCTCACATTGCTTAAAGGAGACTGCATCCACCTCCCTACCCTCATCAGGTGGTCTGTAGCTCCCACCATGATGTCACCCCTACTGTGATGCTCACCCACAAGCATCCACCCAAACCCTTGCTTCTCCCATGGAAGCACTGCACACATCTGAGCTGACCCTCCACACAAAGGGCATCCTCCCTCCTCATCTTCTCTGACAGTCTCTCCTGGAGAGCTTGTACCCTACCAGCACAGCACTCCAGTCGTGTGAGTGGTCTCAGCACATCTCAGTTATTCCAACGATGTTGCAGGCCTGTGACAGCTTGTGCTCCTGGCTGTGCCCCAGGCTGCATGCGTTTGCATATATTTGGGCTACAGAGCCTCAGCTGTGGCAGAGAGAACAGACTGATCATGGTGGAACCTGTTACCAAGAGCAAAAGACACTGTGTGTACAGTGGTCCAACTTCAGAGCAGAGTCATGCTGGCCTAGATAGCAGGTGGCAATGTAATGGTGAAAGGAGGTTCCCACCAAGAGAGCAAACCCTGCAGTGTCCAAGGCCAGCGAGAAACAGAGCTGGGCTGTGCAGAAATGGCAGGAGAGTGGTTGGCTTCCCGAGCTGACTGTGCGGCACCATTGTGCCTGTAACAGAGGTGAAGCGATCTCCAAGAAGGACAAGGTGCCACTGAAGAAGTCCCTGGGCCTGGACAGCCTGTGATCCAGGCACCCTGAGGTCATCATTAGCACAGTCCTGGTCCATATCACCTTGGGGGGTAAGAAGAGGTTCAGGGGGAGGAAAGCTAGAAGGTTTTAAGGGTGCAGAGACTAAAGCAGAGACATTGGTGGGAGGTGCCTCTCCCATTTATGAAGCACTCTTGGCTGTAGATCAGCAGGACTTGGCCTAAAGGCAGTGGTGGGATCCAGTTGTTTGGGCACTCGTAGGAAACCTGAGTTGCCCTGGGGTACTTGCCCAGCAATCACTCCAAAGGGCATGGTTTTCCTAGAGGTCCCATGGTGTATCTGCTAGAGACATGTGATTGTGCTGGACCCCCCAGGCATCCGACGTGGCCCTGCAGGCCTATTTCTATGTCACTGAATCAAGTGCCAGCACTGGATGACATCAACTGTTTGCAATGTTGTGATCTGCATGTGTCTCAGCTTCCTAGTGAGTGGAGCTCTGGTAGCAGTGGGCATCTAGTATCATTGCAGGTGGCCAAGGCAATTCCACGCCTGGCCCCCAACTCATGCTCTAGAAGGATGTGGGTCTCACAGCTGCTCCATCAGAGCAAGCAGACACTGGCACATGCCTTGGACTACCTCTATCTCTACCAATGTCACGAGGTGTTTGTGACCAACCCTCCCACCCTCCTTCTCCACTGATTAAAATAAACCAAGATCTTTCATGCAGACATCTATGCTGTGCTCACTTCTGCCTGGGACAGGGGAATGCCACCTCCTCTGTGTTTTTTGTGTAGCTCACGGGGAGGATCTGAATCCTGTGTCAGCCCAAGGCCTTCTAAAGCACCCTGAGAAGCCCAGACTGACACACCCGAATCAACATGGGACAATGAACTCTGTTCTTGTCCCCATCTAGGTGTCCTGCTAGTTAAGAGATGGGAATAGGAGCTTCCTGAGTGGGACGTTTCCAGATTTCATAGATAACTATCCTCTGATAAGATAAATTGCAATGCTGGAATCAGTTTCTCTCCACTCTTTAGAAAAGGACAATAGGTGATTATTTTAGTCTACCTCAGTGAACATTTCCCAGGAGAATGGAGCACAAGGGACAGAGAAATTCATGCCTTCAGCTGGGCCTCTGTTCTTGAGTGGGCCAGGCTCCTGGGATGGAGGCAGCTTATGGCAACCAGGCAGCACTGCCCAGAGACAGCTGTGTGCAGGAGCAGCTTCTCTGCAAGGAGCAGCAGGGCTGTGAGTAATGCTTGCTGCTGCTGCCAGAAGATGAGAGAAGACAGAGAGAAGTGCAAGGCAGTGTGGAGTGGGAGGACAGAGGAGAGCTGCTTGTGGGAGAAATCTTCACAGTCCCTGACACGGTAAGTGTCTTTGGCTGAAGGCAACACTACTGAGTTTCCTAGAAAGGTCTTCTAAACTCATCCAAACACGACTGAATTTTTAAGGATCGCTCTCCTGTCTTTCCAGTGCAGAGGAGGAGATGCTTCAGAGCAAGGATTCCCTGCCAGAGTGTCACAGGGACAGGGCATGCTGCTACCTTCTCCCAGGGACACTGCAGGGGTGTGAAGCCTGGCTGTGCACACAGGTCTGCGCAGGGCTGTAATTCAGAGCAGTGTCCCTGTGTCCCAGGGTGATGTGTGCTTGAAGCTGTGACTCTGCCGCCTGTGAGGGTCAGCACTCAGCCTGCCCAGGGAGCTCCCCACGGTACTGTGGGGAGAAACTATGGGTGGAAGGAGTGACCGCCAGCAGGTCAGGTTGAACGTCCTCTCCAGAGGATGTTGCGTGGGTCAGGGCTGCTCACAGCTCCAGCTCATTCCCAGGACATTTCTGGAAGATACTTTCCAAAAGGAAGGTCAAGGCAGGGGATACATGAAAGAGAAGGTGTCATGAGTCTGTGCTTTCAGTTTGATTCTCTCTGGGTGGGGTGAAATGGGATTGCATCTGTCAGCTTTAGACAGGGGACTGAGACAGTGACACTGCGAGAGGAGCAGTTCTGGGAGGGACTCAGCAAATGCCTTCATCCACCCCTCCGCCTAAGGACAGAACCAGCATCACCTTTCCAGCCTCAGCAAGGTTTGTCTCCACTGCTCCGTAACACCTGCAAACACGGAGGTGCCCTGGGCAGTGTCCTGCCCCCGGGAGGTTTCTGCAGGGCAGAGCTGAGCTCACAGCGGGTGGGATGGGGTGTGTGAGCACTGAGAGGGGAGAGACATGGGGACAGAGAAATAGCTCCCCGCGGGGACGGCTCCAGGCAGCAGAGTCATCTTCAGAGTGTGAGAGGAAACTATCAACTCCAATGCCTCCTCTCCTCTCCCAGGCAGCACAGCCCTCTGCTCTCAAGGCTTGGGGGTTCCGCTAAAGGAAATAAAAGAAGCCTTAAAACTATTAATGAACCCACATTATTTAGAAGTGGGAGTGAAGATGCTGAAAATCCGTTCAACAGTATGTGTGGATGAAATCTGACTCGAACTAGGAATAAAAATTTCAGCCACCCCTGTCCCCATGTCCACAGTGCTGTAGGTCAGGGCTGACTCCTCTGGAGTCCAGGGGCAGAGGTCCCTACTCCTTGTGTCAAACTCGGCAAGCACAAACCAGAGCTCAAGCCATGGAGCTCAGTGACACTGCTGCTGAGATGGGGAGAGGTAATGTGTGTGTGTTTGGGGGAAGTTACGAGAAAGTTGCTCAGAGAAGTCTGTCCTAACTTGTCAATGTGTCTCCTTCCTCAGACAGTCCCCCTGTGCCCCAAAGGAGCAAATGTCCAACAGCAGCTCCCTCAACGAGTTCCTCCTCCTAGCATTTGTGGACACACGGGAGCTGCAGCTCTTGTACTTCTCGCTCTTCCTGGGCATCTACCTGGCTGCCCTCCTGGGCAACGGCCTCATCATCACAGCCATAGCCTGTGACCACCGCCTCCACACCCCCATGTACTTCTTCCTCCTCAATCTCTCTGTTCTGGACCTTGGCACCATCTCCACCACTGTCCCCAAATCCATGGCCAATTCCCTGTGGGACACCAGGACAATTTCCTACTCAGGATGTGCTGCTCAAGTCTTTTTCTTCCTTTTCTTAATTTCAGCAGAGTTTTATCTCCTCACTGTCATGGCCTATGACCGCTTTGTTGCCATCTGCAAACCCCTGCACTATGGGACCCTCATGGGCAGCAGAGCTTGTGCCAAAATGGCAGCAGCTGCCTGGGCCAGTGGTTTTCTCAATGCTCTCCTGCACACTGCTAACACATTTTCCATACCACTCTGCCAAGGCAACACAGTGGACCAGTTCTTCTGTGAAATCCCCCAGATCCTCAAGCTCTCCTGCTCAGACTCCTACCAAAGGGAAGTTGGGCTTATTGTGGTTACTGGCTCTTTAAGCTTTGGGTGTTTCATTTTCATTGTGCTGTCCTATGTGCAGATCTTCACTGCTGTGCTGAGGATTCCCTCTGAGCAGGGCCAACACAAAGCCTTTTCCACGTGCATCCCTCACCTGGCAGTGGTCTCCCTGTTTGTCACCACTGGCTCCTTTGCCTACCTGAAGCCCCCCTCCCTCTCCTCCCCAGCTCTGGATCTGGTGGTGGCTGTTCTGTACGTGGTGGTGCCTCCAGCAGTGAACCCCCTCATCTACAGCATGAGGAACAAGGAACTCAAGGACTCACTGAAGAAAGTGGTTCAACTTCTCCTAGTTCAGCAGCAATAAGCTGCCCATCTCTCCTCACAACCAACTCCCAGTTTATCTCAGGCAACTCTTGTGCTTTGGGAGTTCTGTCTGCGATAGTCATGTTTGTGAACAAATGTTTGAATTCATCCCACCTCTCCAGAGGCACAAACCCTGTCTGTCTGACTTGGAGGCTTTCTGTAAATCTGCCGAGCACTGTGTCAGAGCTGGCCTCCCTTGCAGCATCTCTGTAATAAAAGGGGATTTCATCAGTACACTGCCTGAAGACTGGGCTCTTCTTCCAAAGCAGGAGCCAAGAATGCACTGTGGGAATTGCACCCGAAAAGCCCCTTTTGCCGTGACTGGGTTTTCCATGGGCTAAGCAGGATGTGCTCATAGGGCGATGTGTGAGGGAATGAGGGCTGGATTCAGCCTTCACTTGTGGGTGCCCAGTGGCCCTGGAGAGGGTGAGTGCTCAAGAGGTTTCTGCTGGGGGCTGTCTCAAATATTAGAGGGCTGGTGACAGATGCCCATCCTTCTGGAAGGCAATATGGAGCCACCAGGTGAGCAGAGGGGATTTCCAGGGACAGCATATTCCTGGGACGGGCAGTGAGTGGAGACTCCCAAAACTAAGTGTACTCACCCAAAGGTAAAGGGCCAAACCGAGGAATGCACCAAATCAGGCTCTGCAACCTCAGGAGAGGCAGTGGGGACTCCTCAGGCACAGGGAAGGCAGCCTCAAGAGCGGTTCATGTCACCTACAATGAAAACCATGGCTGGATCTAATGACCCACCTGACCCCATCCTGAGCCATTGGAAATGCCTTGTGATTGCTCTGAGCATCTTCCACAGCCACAGATGCCTGGGGAGGGGGTCATCAGGTGCAGCGATGCTGGGCCAGCCAGGTCTACCCTGACCAGCATGGCCAGTGTGGAGTCACCCTGGGGCCCCACAGCCTACTGGCCCTGCAGAGCAGCACCGCCAGCCTGGGGAGCACAGTGGAGGGGTGCAGGTTGGCTGGGCAGGCCAGCATGGACACACTGACCTGGGGAAAGGTTATCTGGAGAACAGGGATGTCTCTGGAGAAGAGCAAAGGAACAATTGGGTGCTTTCGGGAGGAAGAACTGAAAACCTGTTTCTATGTGTGTCAACTCAGGGCAGGCTGCTCTGTCGCTGGACACTTTCACTAACCGAATCTGTTCATTGTATCATACATTATCGTTCCTTCCCTTTCCTCTAACCATTTTCCAGTTTCCAACCTATGTTGAGGAACCTTGGTGTTCTGCTTGAGAAAGCTGTCGAGTTGATGCAAGGTTACTCCAAGTGATACTGATGGATTAAATGGTGCGAAAAAAGACATTGTTTGTTCAGTCATATGAGAAGTTAACCAGAAGTTTGCGTGGTGATTTGGTTAAAAACATAGGTCACGTTACAATGGCTTTTGTTGCCTTCCATGTCTGGAGTACCCATCTCACTCTTATTGTCTTAACCATGTGCAGCTTTCCATCCAGTGTGTCATTACATAGAGCGACATTCAGACTAACTCTAGATCTTAGGGTTAGCGCAACATTATTGCCTACTATCAATCCTTGACCTCGTACTATTACAAATGGTGTTTCTCTTGTAACTACAGTTTTGAAGATGGGTTGTGACTGATCTTCAATACCCGAGTTGTCCCATGGGCAACGTGAAAAGGCAGAACCTGTTAGAGACACGTTTCAGGTGTTTTTTCCAGTTATCAGTGTTCCCACAGTTAGCAGGTAACACCACATCTCCCTGCAAGAGAAGACACCTAGGTCTTGGACATAACCCAGACCTCACTAATGGTTAACTTACTGCCTTCATTGTCTACAGCATCCCATGCTCCTTTTCCATGGGAAAAGAGCAGAGTCACCCAGATTGATCCCCAAGCTGGATGTTTAACCACAGCCTCACCTCCAGGACTTTGATAGGGTTTTATTTCTGTTTTAACAGGAATTCAGGCAGCTACTGACACAAACCCCTTATCTATGGGCCTTCCCATAAGAGTTTGTCACTTATTTAGCCACCTTACAACTTCTCACAAGTGGGATCCCCACTTAGAAGTATTCTATGAGAGAAGAGTCACTCTTGTGCAGCTGTTGTTTCTGTCGGCCACTCCATCTTTCTACTACCCCATTACTTGGAGGTTGATACCATAGGCGAAAAGTCTACTGATCTTTGTTTGAAGCACACCACGTTTGCAGTTCTTTGTTCTTCAAATGTGTTCCATTACCAAATTGCATTTCTCTGGGAAAGTAGCAAACCAGTGGTTCAAACCAGCAAGGCTTGCTAGTCCAGTTGCAGCTCAGGTGGGGTGCACATTCCCTCTGCCGATAATTATTTCTGCTCTGGCAAGAATTTATTTCCAGCCTTCAGGTGTTTACATGAGTCTGGAGGGTGGCCTAAAACAAAGGCCACCCTCTGGTTCTCTTTGTGCTGAGATAAATTCTGCTTGCTTTGCAGCAGCTGTGGTCCATCACAGCCTATGTTCTTCCCTGAACCTTCTTCCATGGTAGGAATTGGTTGGTCACAACACGAGATGCAAGTAGAGTTCAATTTCTCAGAAGATGTTCTAGGCTACCAGACTAGAATGCACATAGGTGCCTTTGTCAAAATAAACACCTGTAGGTATGAAAAGAGTCTTCTATGCTTAAATAGGGTCAAGTATGAAATTCAAAGAACACAAAGCTCAAGGGTTTGAAAAAAGGAGGATTGCTTCTATACCAAACAAAAACCTCAATTTTAATAGTCACCTCAGAGAAATTTCTGTTTGAGTTCACATGAGACTAGCTGTTTTGCTTTTTAAAAGCATGGGTAAAGTTTTTTTTAAGTTTTGCAACAATTTTTGTAGGCAATGGATAGGCATCTTCTTCCAATTCTAGCCATGCAGGGCCAGGTACAGCCCTTTCCACCCTGCTCTCCCCCAGCACCTCTTCCCTGAATTCAGGGTGCCCTGCACAATGTCCTTCCTTGTGGGTGAAGGGGAACCCCAGTTCTCCAAGAAAGAGGCTGCAGCCTCAGCACTTGTGGCAAGGGGTCGCACAGCAAAATGGCCATGGGAGCTCCCTGCCCCGTTGCTGCTCATCTTTGAGAGCTGCTGGGGGGGGCAGTTGGTGTTAGGAGTTGTGGGAGAGAGTCCCTCGCAGGAGTGTTCCCTCCCGGAGAGCTGGAGTGCTCTCCTGTGGGGCCTGGACTCCCATCACAGAGAGCGTTGGGGACCGTCTGCCTGCAGCACCACCAAGGACAGAGCCCCAGGAAAGGTGCAAGATGCACAGAAGAACATGGGAAGGGCCCAGGGGGAGAGGAATCCAAAGGGGTCAGGAAATGGGATGTGTGGGAAAGCCATGACTTCCAGGTAGGAAGGGTGTTTGTCTGGTCTCCCACCAAAAGGAACCTGATGATGACTGACCCTGGCTTTCCAATACCAAAGTGTGGTAGGGAAAGAGCAGCCTCCATGAGCAAATGCCACCGGCTGCTGTAGCTGCGTGCCAAGTGCTGTGTGCCAAGCACTGCCTTGGCCTGCCTGGCCCTGTGCTGGGGGGAAATGGCTAGAGGGGGCAGAGCCATCCCAGAGGAGGTTTGCCTGCTCAGCTGAGGACCAACAGTGCCTTCTTCCTGGTGCCGGACTGGTGAGGGGGGCTCCGAGACAGCTGTGTTGCTGGATCTTGCACCAGCTGGCAAGGCTGCTGAGAGGGGAAGACTAGTTTTGTCAGATGCCCACCAGGGCTTTCTTCATTGAGGTGGGCCTCAGGGCAAGCGGTGACTCTCTGGAGGTGCCTCTAACTGCTGTGCTGGCTCATGCACATGGCTGTGGGGTGATGTTGGTCAGTGGAGGTGGGGCAGTGGAGCTGGGGCACTCCTCTTAGTCGCCCTGACGTTGGCTCATTTCTGCTGGGCTGCCACTTGCAAACACTTGGATTTCGTGCCTCCTTTGTGGCAGCTCTGTGTTCAATTGCTCCTCCAAGGGATGGGAAAAGAGGCTGCAGAGGGTTCAGAGGATGGGAGGAGGAGGCGAGTGGTGTGCGCAGGGTGCTGTGATGCCCAGGGCTGGGAGCAGGGCCTGGGGGTGTTTCCACCATCCCTGCTGCCTGTGCGCTGAGCTTTGTCAGGAACTGGTGCCCTTGCCCTGAAAGGTGGGTGGGATCCAGGGCTGCCCGATGCACGCAGTCCTGCCGGCTCTGCCAATCTTTCATTGCTGTGTACATTTCAGCTGCTGGATTGCCCTGACCTTGCCCATACGGATGATGCCGTCCTGCCGCTCCTCCAGAGCTATGTCCAAAGTCAGAGCCTGAAGATGTGTGGGCTGGCATTCAGAGGCCTCATGAGCCTGTCGCAGAGACCTGAGATGGTGAGCAGGGGGCAGCTGGGTGAAGCCATGCTGGCAGCCTGGGGCTTGCCAGGAGGTGTTCATCTGCCCTGAGTCTTTCATGCCAGGCACTTGGCTGGGCTGCACAAGCAGAAAGGCACCAATGCCCACCAGGAAGAGGTTCCGCTGCTGGCACGTCTTGGCTGTGCTAGGCAGAGATCCAGGCCCAGCACCAAGCAAACCAGCTCCAAACGGCCTCAGTCATGGGAGCGCTGCGGCCAAAGTCACGCTACAAGAGGGACGATGAGGCAGAGCACAGGGTCAGGCTAACGTAGCCAGCTGCTCCTGGGCCTCGAGGCAGCAGCCTTCCTCCAAATAGAGGCCATAGTATGCTGAGGGCAACCTGGGAGATCTCTGCCCTGCACTGCAACCTCTGTGCTGTGGGTGTATGCAGAGCCCTGGCCCCGGACACTGAGCCCTGATGGGAAGTCGGCACCCAGAGCACTTTTGGCAGGGGGGTCTGGCCTTGCTTCACTGAAAGGAAGTTGTGTGTTTCACACAGGCAAGGAGAATGCAGAGCCTGTTCCCAGACATCATGCAGTGGCTGCAGGATGCTGGCAGGGACATGCGTGTGGGAAGCCTGATGTTGCTGAGAAACATCCTCAGCCCCCTGCGCCAGAAGGGCTCCAGCCCCATTGCTCTGCGGCTGGCTGAGAAGCTTCTGCCAGCTTTGATGATGGACGGCTGGTGGGAGAGCCAGGGGCTCTCCTGGCGTGTCCAGGGGTCTGTATGTGTGGCTATGGGTGCTGTGTGTCCCTCTGACATTCCCTGTGACATTCCCTGTGCTGGCCTTGGTGTCCTGGGCTGTGGGACTAGATCAAACCACCCCCCTCCCTGCCCTCGGCTGCTCTGTCTCATGCTTGACTCCATGTGGTGCTTGCCTGGCCTGGGGCAGAGATGAAGAAAGAGGCAGGAGCAGACTAGAGAGTGAGGGAGAGGCCATGTCCTGGTGCTGTCCCCTTCTGTCATCCTCTCCCACGAGGGGGCGCTGATGGAGTCTTAGGGAAATCCAGAAAGTTCCCTCCAGAGGCAGAGGGAGACAGAGGCCAGGGAAGCTTGCCTTGCTGCTGCTGAAAACCCTCATTCTCCAGGCTGCCTCCACAGAGGCTTGTTGCCAGCTCTGACCTCCAGCTGGGATGGGGGACAGTTGTGCCTGGAGAGGGTGAGGCCTCACAATGGCAAACCCTCTTCTCATGCCCGCTTCCTGGAGCCGTTGCTGAGGCCTCCCCTCCTCTCCTCCCTGCCCACAGGAAGACAGCTCCCTGCGAGAGCTCTCCATCCTCCTCTGCAAAGACCTGATGGAGATTGTGATGGGGAGGAACAAACGATGCATGAAGCAGCATGTGCAGAGGAGCCTGGTCCCACTCTTCCTCCACATGAGTGACCAGATCCAAGGAGTGGCCCAGGTTTGGACCAGGGATTTTGGGAAGCAATGGTGACATCCCTTGGGTGGGCCTGAGCTGCAGGGCAAGGGCTGTTGACAAGTGTCCCTTTGAATGCATGTCACTGTGAGGTCCAACTTCCTGTGTCCCCAAGGACAAGGCAGAGCTGCCTCTGCCTTCAGCGAGGGACAGACCCAAGCTGCATCTCCTCATTCCGGGCTGGGAAAGGCTTGGAGCCTTGCCAAGATGATGGGGACACAGGGTGTCCTGCCCCAGCTGTGGTGGCATCTCCTGGTTTCTGCTACTCTGCAGGCCTCTCAGGAAACACACACTCTGTCCTCTGCTCCCTCTGAACCTTGGTACCACACAGCTTCTAGCTGGGAGTCATGAACAGGAAGGAAGGGGAGGCTGGTCCTGCAAGGAGGGACAGGCCTGGCCTTCTGGGGAGGCTTGGTACCAGCCCCCTGGCCTTGTGTTGTCTCCAGCTTCTGCGGAACAGCAGCAGAGCAGAGCGGTACCTGCACCAGAGCCTGCTGTACTTAGACAACCTTGAGGCATCCTTGCAGGAGGCAGCCGTGAGGTTCATTGGTGAGCCACAACCCCAGTCGCACCCCTGCCCACACAGATGGGCTGACAGGAGGTTCTTCAGTCCCTCACACCATCTCTGGATCCTGCACCCTGGGGACTGTGCTTGGTCTCATAGGCAAGCTCAGGAAGTGTGGGATAGATGAGCAGACAGTGAGGTGGATTGAAAACTGGCTGAATGGCAGAGCTCAGAGGGTTGTGATCAGTGGTGCAGAGTCTAGTTGGAGGGCTGTAGCTAGCGGTGTCCCCCAGGGGTCAGGACTTGGTCCAGTCTTGTTCACCTTCTTCATCAGTGACCTGGATGAAGGCACAGAGTGCACCCTCAGCAAGTTTGCTGATGATAGCAAACTGGGAGGAGTGGCCGATACCCCAGAGGGCTGTGCTGCCATTCAGAGAGACCTGGAGAGGCTGGAGAGGTGGGCAGAGAGGAACCTCATGAAGTTCAACAAAGGCAAGTGCAGGGTCCTGCACCTGGGGAGGAATAACCCCCAGCACCAGTACAGGTTGGGGGTTGACCTGCTGGAAAGCAGCTCTGCGGAGAAGGACCTGGGAGTGCTGGTGGACACCAAGTTAACCATGAGGCAGCAATGTGCCCTTGTGGCCAAGAAGGCCAATGGTATCCTGGGGTGCATCAGGAAGAGTGTTGCCAGCAGGTCGAGGGAGGTGATCCTCCCCCTCTACTCAGCCCTGGTGAGGCCACATCTGGAGTTCTGCGTCCAGTTCTGGGCCCCCCAGTACAAGAGGGATGTGGCACTACTGGAGCAAGTCCAGCGAAGGGCTACAGAGATGATTAGGGGACTGGAGCATCTCTCTTGTGAGGAAAGACTGAGAGAGCTGGGCCTGTTTAGCTTGGAGAAGAGAAGGCTGAGAGGGGATCTTATCAATGTGTACAAGTATCTGAAGGGAGGGTGCCAAGAGGATGGAGCCAGACTCTTTTCAGTGGTTCCCAGTGATAGAACGAGAGACAACGGGCACAAACTGAAACTCAGGAAGTTCCATCTGAATATGAGGAAAAACTTCTTTTCTGTAAGGGTGACAAAGCACTGGAACAGGTTGCCCAGAGAGGCTGTGGAGTCTCCTTCTCTGGAGATATTCAAAACATGCCTGGATGTGATCCTGTGCAACGTGCTCCAGGTGACTGCTTGAGCAGGGGAGTTGGACTGGATGATCTCCAGAGATGCCTTTCAACCCCAACCATTCTGTGCTTCTGAAAAGGACCAGAGGGGTCCCGAAAATTGCATCACTCCTGGAGCAGAGCAGGAACTGAGCGCAGTGCATTGATTGCTGTGAGCAAAGGAGTTGGCCAACAAGACACTGGAGACAAGAAGGTGTACCGCTATCAATCAGATGAGTTTTCCAAAGGAGGAAAGGAAGTACAGGGGGCCTTGCATCTGTCTGTATATACATAGAAATGCCAGGACTAAGGAAGATGCAGAACAGATGCATGGACATCCATCCTGGGTACTAGTCTTTCCTTCTGCACAACAGGAAATTGTTCCCAAAAAAGAAGCAAAAGAAACCCCCCTCACCTCAGGTTCTTCCTCCAGACCAAGGGTTCCCCCCCAGCAGTCCCTTGAACAGGCCAAAGTCTGCTCCTCTCAAGTCCAGGGTCTGTACTCTACTACTGTCCTTCCTCACTCCCCTCAGGATCTGGGACTCCACTTTCTCATGGTCACTGTAGGCAAGGCTGACACTATCCCATCCCTGATCACTTCCTCCTTATTTGCAATTTCCAGATCCAGGAAAGCATCACCCTTATCTGCCTTGTGCATCTCCATCTGCTCACGCCTGTGCCCCAGGCTGCATTCACTTCTGTATATTTGGGCTGCAGAGCCTCAGCTGTGGCACAGAGCACAGACTGGTCATGGTGAAACATGTTTCCAAGGGCTGAGGACACTGTATGTGCAATGGCCCCACTTCAGAGCAGAGCCATGCTGGCATGGATAGCAGGTGGCAATGTAATGGTGAAAGGAGGTTCCCACTGAGAGAGCAAAGCCTGCAGTGCCCAAGGCCAGGCAGAAACAGAGCTGGGCTGTGCAGAAATGGCAGGAGAGGGGTTTGCTGCCTGAACTGACTTTGTTGCATCTTGGGGCCTGAGACAGAGGTGAAGCAATCTCCAGGAAGGACAAGTGCCACTGAAACATTCCCTGGGCCTGGATGTCCTTTGATCCAACCAGCCTGTGGACATCACTAGCACAGTCCCTGTTCACATGATCTGGGGGTGAGAAGTTCTTCATGGAGAGAAGAGAAAGAAGTGTTTGAGAGTGCAGAGACTAGAGCAGAGATCTTGGCGTGATGTGCCTGCCATCTATGCAACACTGTTGGATGTAGATGGGATGGACTTTGCCTAAAGCTAAATGGTGGGATTCAGTTGTTTGGGCCCTGGTAGGAAAACTGAGTGGCCTTCGGGTGGTTTCCCAGCAACCACTCCAGAAGGACATGCCTTTCCTGTAGGTCCCCATGCTGTATTTGCTAGAGACCTGGGGTTGTGCTGGACCCTCCTGGCATCGGACATGGCCTTGCCTATGGCCTATCTTTATGTCACTGAATCTAGTGTCTGCACCGAATTGCGTTCAGTGTTTGCATTGTACAGATCTGCTTGTCTCAGCTTCAGAGTGAGTGGAGCTCTAGCTGCAGTAGGCACTAGGGTCATTTCAGATGGCCAAGGATATTCCCCAACAGGCCCCCAACTCAGGTTCTAGAAGGTTTCGGGCATCATAGTTGCTCCGTTAAAACAAGCAGACACTGGCACATGCCTTCGACCACCCCTGTCTCTTCCTATGTCACCAGGTGTTTGTGTGTGACCAGCTGACTCCCACCCTCCATCTCAGGTGATTACAATGGGAGCTTAGACAAGGAGCTCCAATGCAGACACCTCTGTTGTGCTCATTTCAGTTTTGGCAAAGGGAATCCCACCTCCTGTGTGTTTGTGGAGTTCACGGGAGGGATCTGAATCCTACTCCAGCCCAGGGGTTTCTAACCTGGCCTAAGGTGCCCAGACTGACTCATCTGAACCAACACCTGAAACATGGGTAAATGAACTCCCTTCTTGTACACTTCAAGGTGTCCTGCCTAGTGAAGAGATAGGAATAGGGGCTTCCAGAATGGGACGTTTCCACCACTTGTAGATAACCATCCTCTGATGAGACAAATTCCAGTGCTGGAATCAGTCTTCCTTCAGTGCTTAAAGAGGGACCATGAGTGATTATTTTAGTTTATTCCAGTGAACATTTCCCAGGAGGAGGGAGCACAAGGGACAGAGAAATTCATGAGCTTAACTGGGCCTCTGCTCCTGAGCAGGGCCAGGCTCCAGGAATGGAGAGAGCTCATGGTAACCTGACAGCACTGCCCAGAGACAGCTGTGTGCAGGAGCAGCTCCTCTGCAAAGAGCAGCAGGGCTGAGGGCACTGCCTGCTGCTGCTGACGTGAGATAAGATAAGGCAGAGAGAAGTGCAAGGCAGTGTGGAGTGGGAGGAGAGAGGAGAGCTCCTTGTGGGAGGAATCTTCACAGCCCTTGACACGGTAAGTCTTTGGCTGGAGGGCAATGCTACTGAGGTTCCTGGAGGGGTCTTCTGACCCCATCCCATCCCACCACTCACAGGATTTTTAGCTTCTCTCTGCTGGCTTCTCCAGTGCAGAGGAGGAGGAGGTGCTTCAGAGCAGGCATTCTCTACCATACCATCTCAGGGCATCCTACTACCTTCTCCCTGGGAAGCTGCAGGGGTGTGAAGCTGGGGCGTGCACACAGGTTTGCCCAGTACTGTAACTCGGAGCACTGTCCCTGCACCCCAGGTTGCTGCCTTCCTGGCTAAGTGACTCTGCTGCCTGAGAGGGTCAGCACTCAGTCTGCCCGGGGAGCTCCCCATAGCACTTCCAGGAGAAGCTCTGGGTAGGAGGAATAACCTCTGTCAGGGCAGGTTCATTCTCCTGCTGAGAGGGTGCTGTGTGAGTCAGGGCTGCTCACAGCTCTAGCTCATGCACAGAACATTTCCGAGGGGACTTTTCAAAAGGAAAGTGAAGGCAGGGATTTCCTGAAAGAGAAGCCAATTTCCTGACATGGTGCTTTACATTTCCTACCACCTGGCAAGAGGAAAATGGAAAGGGAGCTGTCAGGCTTGGACAACAGACTGAGACTCATGAACAGTTTCCAGGAGCAGCCAACATGTCTGCTAGGAACTTCTGAAAGTTCCTTCCTCCTTCCTTAGACCCCTTAGTCTATAGACAGCACCAGCTTCCCCTTTGCTGGCCTCCTCAGGGTTTATGTGACCTGCTCCTTAGCACCTGCAACCATGGGGATGGCCCTGGGCAGTGCCCTGCTACTGGGAGGTTTCTGCAGGGGAGACCTGAGCTCCCTGAGGGAGGTGTCAGCACTGCAGGGCCTGACCATGACTTGATCAACTCCATCCACCCATAATGTTTCTGTTGGCACTTCCCTCTCATTGCCTGCCCATCTCCGCTGCCTGGAGCTGTCCCTGCTGGCAGCTGTTTCTCAGTCCCAATGTCTTTTCCTGGTCGATGCTCACAGACCCCCTCCCACCCTCTGTGTGCTCATTCCTGCCCTCCACAAAGCTCCCACAGGCAGGGCCCTGTCCAGGGGCATCTCTGTGCTTGCAGGTTCTAAGGAGGAGGTCAGGCAAACCCTCACAAGGCCAAGAAGGTGATGGTGGTGCTGTCTGTAGGCTGAGGAGGGGATGAAGGGACTTGCTGAGGTTTCTCTCAGACCTTCTGGGGGTGTTCAGCTGCAGTTAAGACACCGGCCCTGTGTGTCCTGCATGGTGTTCCCTTCCTAGCAGTGAGAAGCCCCAATACCCTTCCAGCCTGTGAGGCTCCTGGCAATGCATTTCATCAGGGTGGGGAATGAGCTGACTCTCCTTTCAGGAGAGTCCATCTTTAGGACCCTGGACTGCTTCTCAGGGCTGTGCTGTCAAGCTGCAAGCTGCCCTCCAGAAAAGCACAGCTTCCCTGGAGCATTTCTGTAAGATCTGAGAGTCCCTGGTCTGGTCATGTGAGTCAGAAACCTTGTCACACTCTTCACCACTCTCTCCATCTCGGGGCTGAGAGCAAAGAATTTGGAAATCATCACTGTGAAACTGAACTCCTCCACTCCCAGCTCAGTCCAGTTTCTTTCTTAGAGGAACTTGTGCGTGTGGTTGTCCTTCCCCTGAGTGAGGTGCAAGTGCAGGGCAGTGAGGGGCAAGACTCATGGACAGACCAGGTCCTGTGACCCTATACAAAGTCACAGTGAGTCTTTTTTTGCTCTTGGGATGCACAAGGGCTCATGCTGAGAGCAATTGAAGTGCCAAAGATTTCTACCCCCTCAAAGAATGCTCCTCTGGTGAGAAGGAGGCATCTAAAATACAGATATATGCGTGTGTGTGTGTGTGTGTGTGTGTGTGTGTGTGTATCACCAGAATCCTCCAGTGATCATTTTGCAAAGTAAAATGGGTTTCCAAATGTTGAACAGCCCTTCCACATACGCGGTGGACATAATCTGCTGCAGCATGTGTGCATCAGAGCTAGTCACTTCCCATTCTCTCTGCAGTGCCTGCAGGAAGGGTGCACATCGTAAACTGGCGTGAGGGCAGGGTCTATCTCATTGGGACAGAGACATCTAGAAAGGGTCAGGTCACCCCCTGCCTTCCCTTGACTTTTTCTCTGCCTTGCTGGAGTGGCAGCTGGTGTGGCTGATTCAGATACAGACACCTCTGTTCAAGAGGGAAGGCTGGGGCAGATGAATCCCTCACAAGGGTCTTCTCTTTCAGACACAGCTGCCACGAGAGCTGTATTCAGCTCTCATCATGGGAAACAGGGAAACTTCCCACTGGTACCCGGACCAAGTCCCCTGCTCCCAGTTCCCAGCGCCCATCCCCAGGTATCCCACCACATAGCAGGGTCATTTTGACACCTCCATTTACACCCCCCAGCAGAGCAGGACTGACTCCTCTGGAGCCCATGGGCAGAGGCCCCTGCTCCACATGGCACCCTCAGCCAGTATAAACAGAGCTGCAGAGAGGGAGCTGAGCAAAGGTAAAGGGCAGAGGAAAGGTGGGGGTTTCTATGAGAAAAAGAGTGGGTTTGGCTCAGGGAAGCCTCCTCTAACTTGCCACTGTCTTTTCCTCCTTGGACAGTCCACAAAGCCCCGAGGAAGCAAATGTCCAACAGCAGCTCCTTCAACGAGTTCCTCCTCCTGGCATTTGCGGACACACGGGAGCTGCAGCTCTTGCACTTCTCGCTCTTCCTGGGCATCTACCTGGCTGCCCTCCTGGGCAACGGCCTCATCATCACAGCCATAGCCTGCGACCACCGCCTCCACACCCCCATGTACTTCTTCCTCCTCAACCTCTCCCTCCTCGACATTGGTAACATCTCCACCACTGTCCCCAAATCCACAGCCAATTCCCTTTGGGGCACCAAAGCCATTTCCTACTTGGGATGTGCTGCCCAGGTCATTTTCTCCTTTTTTTTATTTACAGCAGAGTTTTATCTCCTCACTGTCATGGCCTATGACCGCTATGTTGCCATCTGTAGACCTCTGCACTATGGGACCCTCATGAGCCACAGTGCTTGTGTCAGAATGGCAGCTGCTGCCTGGGCCAGTGCCTTTCTCAATGCTGTGCTGCAAACTGCGAACACATTTTCCATACCACTGTGCCAAGGCAACAGAGTGGACCAGTTCTTCTGTGAGATTCCCCAGATCCTCAAGCTCTCCTGCTCAGACTCCTACCTCAGGGAAATTGGGCTTATTGTGGTTGCTGCCTGTTTAGTCTTTGCGTGTTTCATTTTCGTTGTGCTGTCCTACGTGCAGATCTTTACTGTTGTGCTGAGGATCCCCTCTGAGCAGGGCCGACACAAAGCCTTTTCCATGTGCCTGCCTCACCTGACCGTGGTCTCCCTGTTTGTCAGCACTGGTTTCTTTGCCTACATGAAGCCCCCCTCCCTCTCCTCCCCGGCTCTGGATCTGGTGCTGGCCATGCTGTACGCGGTGGTGCCTCCAGCAGTAAATCCTCTCATCTACAGCATGAGGAACAAGGAACTCAAGGAGGCGCTGAAGAAACTGGTTCAGTTGGTACTGTTTCAGCAGCAATAAGCTGCCCATCTCTCCTCACAAGTGATTTCCAAGCCATTTCAGGGAACATTTCCGGTTCGGGTGTTCCATCTGTGATAAGCGTGTTTGTACACAAGTGTCTGAATTCATCTTTCTTCTTCAGAGGCACAAACCCCATCTGTCTCACCCAGAGTGTCTGTGTAAATCTGCTGACCACTGTGTCAGAGCTGGCCTCCCTTGCAGCATCTTTGTAATAAAAGGCGATCTCCTCAGCACAGTGTCTGAAGTTTGGGCTCTTCTTCCCAAGCTGGAGCCAAGAATGTGCTCAGGGATTTGCACTCGAAAAGGCCCTGTTCCCGTGCCTGGGTTTTCCATGGTGTAAGGGGGATGCGCCCATGGAGTGATGTGTTAGGGTGTCCAGTGCCCCTGGAGAGGGTGAGTGGTCAAGTGGTATCTGCTGGGTACTGTCCCACATATCACTAGCTTGCTCACAGTTGCCCATCCTTCTGGAAGGGAGTATGGAACCACCCGGAGAGCAGAGGGGATCTCCAGGGCAGCGTGTGCCTGGCATGGGCAGTGAGTGGAGACTCCCAAAACCATGTGGAGTCACCCAAAGGTAAAGGGCCAAACTGAGGAACGTACCAAATCTCAGGAGAGGGAGTGGGCTGGGTCTAATGACACCTCTGACCCCATCCTGAGCTATGTGAAATGCTCTGTGATTGTTCCAAGCATCCTCCACATGCAGAGACCCTGGGGAGGGGTTTGTCAGGTGCAATGATGCTGGGCCAGCTGGGCCTGCCCTGACCAGCAGGGCCATTTTGGAGTCACTCCATGGCCCCACAGCCTGCTCGCCCTGCAGAGCAGCACTGCCAGCCCGGATCCCTGTGGGGAGCACAGGGGAGGGCTGCAGGAATAGCCAGGCAGGCCATCACGGACACACTGACCTGGGGAAAGGCCCTCTGGGGAGCAGGAACATCCCTGGAGAAGAGCAAAGGAGCAATTGTGTGCTTGTGGGGAGGAATAAATGAAAACCTGTTTCTGTGTGTGTCAGCTCAGGGCAGGCTGCTCTGTCACTGGAGCTGCCTGAGGAGCCCCGGGGCCAGGACTCTTGTGCTGTCGTGGGCAGAGGGGCTGCCCAGAGGGGCTGCAGGCAGCCAGGGTTAAGGATCTCCTGGTGATGAGAGCAGTGGAGACACAGAGTGAGTGGCTTCCATTTCCTTGTGCCATTGCTGGCCCCCAGCCTGGCAGCTGATGGGGAGGCTGACAGCGCTCTCTGCCCCCCAGGACCTGCTGTGCCCTTCAGAGGGGCTGTGGCTGTGGAGTGAGTGCCTAGAGCTCTGCAGCCCCCTGTGGTGGGCACTGCTGCTGGGTGCCCCCACCTTGGGCTGCTCTGCTGGGTGAGCTGGGGAGAGGGCAGGGGAGGTGGGGAGAGCCAGGGAGGGTCTGGTCTGGACTGGAAAGGGCCCAGGAGGGAAAAAATGCCAGCAGGCAGCTACTCTGTGTGAATGGCAGTGTGGGAGCACAGAGCTGTGTGCTTGCAGGGCAAATGCAGGTCTCCTGGGAAAGGCACCAGGACATGGCGGGTGCAGGAAAGAAGAGCCCAGGTGGTTCCCTGTGTTGCATGGACACACTGGGGAAGCTGCCCCAGGGCCATTGTCCCAGACCAGCCCCTCACATCACCCCTTTCCCGTGCTGACTGCTCACCCCAGCTGTGGGGTTGTCCATGGCCACCTGCATCCTCCTGCAGGTTTCTCTATCCCAGTGGAAGGGAAAAGGCCAGCCTTGCATGGCCTCTCTTCTGCACCAGATCCTGGCAGATCCAGGAGCATGGCTGTTTGCTGACCCCCACGTGGGGCACAGCCTGGGCTGCGTAGGTGCTCCCCAGACTCTGGGGGATTATTTTAGAGTCATTTAATAATAGCACAGCCCTCTCCATGTCTGAGGTCTCTGGTGCCAGCTCCTGCTGAGCTCTGGCTTTCCTCACTCCATCCTTGTGTGCACAGACAAGGTCTCGATGTTCCCCCTGGGCAGCCCGTGCTCCTTCCACCCTCTGCGCACATCCACCCCAGCACCCTGAGCATGGGTGCTGCTGCCAGGGCAGAGGTGAAGGATCCCCTGGAGCGGCTCCTCAGGGAGCTCCCCAGGGAAAAGCTGTGCCCAGCCCCAGCCCCAGCCCCAGCGTGGCAGAGGGGAGCTGCCCTCTCCCAACCCAAGGTGGCGGTGCCAGCCCCACCTCAGCCCACTCCTGAAAGCCTCCAGCGCAGCCCTGGAGAGAGCTGGAGCTGCCTCAGGCCCAGGGCAGTCTGGCGGCAGGAGGGTTTGACATGGGCACAGCAGCAGCAGTGCTGGGAGCAGGAGAAATTGGGGCAAAGACCCCTGCCCTTGGCTGCACGGCTGGGGCACTGGACGGGTGATGCCTTTGTGGCCAGCCAGGCTCCAGGTTCTGGGTGGATGCCCACTCGAGGGTAGGAGCACTGGAATTTTCATGGGCTTCTGGGCAGCTGTGACTGTGGAGAAGGCAAGTGGACAGACCCAGGCACACACAACGGCAAAGGCCAGGGTGGAAAAGGCAGTGTGGGGCTGCTGAAGTCTCTTCTTCTCGTCCCCGTGGGGAAGAGAGTCCCCAGGCAATGGTGGCCACCACTTTGTCTGATGGGAGGGGAGCACAGGGCAGGGTGGAAGAGGCAGATGGAGCCTCTCAGGGTGCACAACAGGCTTTGCCAAAGGCCAGGGCTGACCCATGGACCATTGGATCTTCCTCATGACGCTCTCCCAGCCAGACTTGTTCTGCCCTGCCCTAGGTACACTCATCCCCCTACCAGCCGTGCCAGAGCAGAGGCTGAGGAGTAAGAATTCATGGACTTGCAGAGGAGTTTTGGTGGGAAAGGACCTCTGGAGGTCTCCAGTCCAAGCTCCCACACAAAGCAGGGCTGGTTGGAGACCTCCAGTCGTCTGGCCATCGCTGAACTGTGCCTGACCCCAGTTACCATCCCCAAATCTGCTCTGCTCTTCTCGTCCAGGCACTGTGGGATGGCACGTCTCATCGGTGGGTCCCTGCCCTGCCTGCCTTCCCGGCACCCTCAGCTCCTGGCTCCACTTACCACGTGGAGCAGCTGCGCTCTTGCTGCTCCCAACAACATCATCTTTGTAGCAGGAACCCAGTCACAAATGGTTCATAAACAGTCAAGCTGTGACATAGAAAGACCTGTTGTCATAACTGGGCATCATCAAATCAGACCCCAAGTGACTGCTTTTGCTTCTTCATGCAGCTAAGACTCTGCTTGCAGTGTTCCCTGGGTAGAGGGTCCAAATCTGAAGCTCTCCTGACACCTTTAAATTGCCTGTCAGGCAAGAGTTGCTGCTATGGATACAGGGTCACCTTTTGCATTTACAGCCTTCTTTGGGCTCTCCTTGGATGCCAGCTTCCCTTGCCAAGGCTTTCTTGACTTTATTCCAAGGTAGAGATGGGGAGTCAGGTCAGCAGGATGGGGACAGGGACAGGTCAGGACCCGAGAGGTGCCGGGCCAGGCACAGCCATGTCCACAGTGTAACTCAGGTATGGCCCAAGGCCCCCAGCAGGGGTGAGAGGCCCTGCAATGGGGACAGTCACTCTGTCTGCCCTGCTATTGTGCCCAGCACATCCCCCTCCCTGTCTGCCTGCAGCCCCTCCATGCCCACCCTGCTGCCCAGCACAGCACGAGAGCTCTGGCCCTGCAGCCCCTCCAGCAGCTCCTGCTGCCTCGGGGACAGAGCTGCCTGCCGCCAGCTGGTGCACAGGGAAACCTGCTTCTCGTTCTCATTTCCTATCTCTGAATGCTGCCCTGCTTCTCTCCTGGGACATCCCTGCTCCCCAGAGAGCCTTTCCCCAGGTCAGTGTGTCCATGCTGGCCTGGCCATTCCTTCACCGCTGCCGTGTCCTCCCTGCAGGGCCTTGGGCTGGTGGTGCTGCTCTGCAGAGCAATTAGGTTGTGGGGTCATGAGGCCATGGGGTGTCTCCTGACTCAGCTCTGGCCATGCTGGTCAGGGAGGGAAGCAGATCCAGCAGGACAAGGATCAACACCACTAATACTGCTGACACATGTCTCTGCTCACGGACAGTGCTCAGAGTGATCCCAGGGTGTTTGCAATGGCCCGAGATGTGCTTGGGCGTACACTAGCTCCAGCCTGTGGTCTTTCACTGAGGGTGCAGGAATCACTCTCCCGTGCCCCTTCCCTGGGCCTCCTGCATCACCAGTGCCTCTCTGGGGACTTCAGAGTCCTCATTTCCCCATGCATACCTGGATTTAGTGCTTTACCTTCTGGTTACTCCATCATGGACTGTCTCTCACTTTGTGAGGCTCCACTCACTGCCCACCCCTGGACACATGCTGTCCCTGGAGATCCCTTGAGCTCTCCTGGTGGCTCAGATTCCCCTTCAGAAGGATGGGCATCTCTCATCAGCACTGTCACCTGGGGGACAGCCCAGGGCAGGCAATTCAGACACCATTCCCCATCTTCACTGATCACCAACAGATGAACCATGAATCCAGCCCGCAGTCCCTAATGGATCACGTGGGGACCCTGAGCTCATCCCCTGGATCCCAAGGAGTTCACAAGCAGAGCAGCAGGCCCTTTTCTGGTGCAATTTCTTTGGGTGTATTTTTGACTCCACCTTCTGAAGAAAGGCCAGACTTGGAAAGGCCCTGAAAAGAGAAAGTCCTGCTGCTGTTGGTGGGCATGTCTCCAAGAAAGCTGCAGCCCCCACACGAAGGCTGCACAGGAAATGCCTGCTGTGGAAGTGGGGGAATGGTCCTGAGAAGCAGAGGGTCTGTTCCCACAGGCTTTGTCCAGAATCTCCTCCCCTCCACTCCCACTTCACTTTGAGTGTTGGAGCTCCATAGAGGCAAGGGACCAGCCCACAGTGACAGCTGGCTGCTGCCCTCGCAGGAGAGGGGTGTGATATCACACCCTGACTGTGGCCAGGGATGCTGAGCTCTCCTAATGGACACAGGACGCATGGTCTGGCCATGCCTGTACTAATCTGAGCCTGACTCTGTGCCCCTGAGCTCCCTTAGTGTCAGTGCCAAAAGAGAACCTGCAAAGGGAAATTCTGCTCATTGCACTGGGGGCATCCGAGGGAGCTCAGACTAGCTGGCTCTGAGGTTCCCCCATGTCTGCTGATGAAGGGGGAAGCCTGGCTTCCTGCTTCAACACGGCCTCTGGGTCAGATTCAAATGAGACATTCCTGAGGACAAGTGGCACAAAGCAGAATATCTTTTCTTTTACAAGAATATAACAGAAAAATAAGAAAGAAAGAAAGACACGAGCAACACATAGCTATGATGCAAAATATGCCCTGGAAATGAGGAGCAAATGTTCATGGGATTGTTACTGGTGCTGACATTGTACCCATTGAATGAGTTTCCTCATGGCATCTTTGAGCTCCTTGTTCCTCATGCTGTAGATAAGGGGGTTCATTGCTGGAGGCACCACCGCATACAGAACAGCCACCACCAGATCCACAGATGCCAAGGAGAAGGAGGGGGGCTTCAGGGTGGCATATATTACAGTGCTGACAAAGAGGGAGACAACAGCCAGGTGAGGGAGGCACATGGAAAAGGCTTTGTGGCGGCCCTGCTCAGAAGGGATCCTCAGCACAGCAGTGAAGATCTGCACGTAGGACAGCACAATGAAAAGAAAACACCCAAAGCCTAAACAGGCACTAACCACAAGAACCCCAGCTTCCCTGAGGTAGGAGTCTGAGCAGGAGAGCTTGAGGATCTGGGGAATCTCACAAAAGAACTGGTCCACTCTGTTGCCTTGGCAGAGTGGTATTGAAAATGTGTTAGGAGTGTGCAGGAGAGCATTGAGAAAAGCACTGGCCCAGGCAGCTGCTGCCATTCTGACACAAGCTCTGCTGCCCATGAGGGTCCCATAGTGGAGGGGTCTGCAGATGGCAACGTAGCGGTCATAGGCCATGATAGTGAGAAGAGAATACTCAGCCAACATGAAAAAGACAATGAAAAATATCTGTGCAGCACATCCTGAATAGGAAATGGCTGTGGTCTCCCACAGGGAATTGGCCATGGATTTGGGGACAGTGGAACAGATGGAGCCAAGGTCGATGAGGGAGAGGTTGAGGAGGAAGAAGTACATGGGGGTGTGGAGGTGGTGGTCGCAGACTATAGCTGTGATGATGAGGCCATTGCCCAGGAGGGCAGCCAGGTAGATGCCCAGGAAGAGCCAGAAGTGCAAGAGCTGCAGCTCCCGTGTGTCCGCAAATGCCAGGAGGAGGAATTCATTGAGGGAGCTGCTGTTGGACATTTGCTCATTTAGGGCACAGGGGGACTGTCTGATGAAGAAGACACATTGACAAATTAGGACAGACTTCTCTGAGCAAAACTTTCTCATAACCTCCCCCAACACACACATTACCTCTCCCTATCACAGCAGCAATGTCACTGACCTCCATCGTTTGAGCTCTGGTTTGTGCTTGTTGAGTTTGACATGAGGAGCAGGGGCCTGTGCCGGTGGGCTCCAAAGGAGCCAGCCCTGACCAACAGCACTGCAGACATGGGAACAGGGGTGAATAAACTGTTATATTCCCAGATCCAGTCAGAGTTAATCCACTCCTAATGCTGAAGGGATTTTCAGCATCTTCACTGCAACTTCTAAATAATGTGGGTACATTAGTAGTTTTAAGGCTTCTTTTGTTTTTTTTAGCTGACCCTGTCACTCCTGAGGAGCATGCCTGGAGGTAGAAATCCTCAGCATTGAGCATTGCTGCTGCACTCAGAGTGAGCAGCTGTGATTCTGGAGAGGCAAAAGGATTCACTCTGGCTTGAGTGCAGAGGGAGCAGAGCTGGCCTGTCCATCTGCCTTCTTCCCAGACGCCCTGTGCTCCCACCTCGGAGGTAGAGGACAGTTGCACTCATGTTACCCGAAAAAGAAACGACACCGTGGAGAGCAGAGGAATGCACTTACAAAGTGCCCATCAGCACTCTTTCTGAGGGGACGTGAGGCAGGTCTCAGCCCTCCCCTTCTAGGCAGCAACACATCGGGCTCCTTCCAGCTGCCCACACCCACCCTCCCACCAGCATGTCTCAGCGTGGCCTCAGGATCTAGGTGGCTTCTGCCTGGGGCACCTCGATAACACGCAGCTGCAATGGGAGAGCTGTGTCCTTGTGGAGGGCAGCTTGCAGCCCAGCCAGACACCCCAGGGAAATGGCGGAATGTCCTAAGGATGGGGTGTCCTGGCAAGAGAGTTGGCTCATTCCCAGCACCCCCCACACACACTGCACTGCCCAGAGCCCCACAGGCTAGAAGAGCACCTCACTGTCAAGGACACGTCTGCACGGCAGCACCCGCAGGGTCTCAGTGTCTGAACTGCATCAGAAACCCCCCTGCCCAGAGAGTCCAAGGGGAAGCACAAGGGCAGCATGGACAGGTGGGAAACATGCAGCAATACCATGATATTTGTGGTGAGGGAGGCAGGAACAGGGAGGGACAGAAGGGCACTCAGGAGTGTCTCCTCTCCTGGAGGTCCGGCTGCCGAGGAAACGACTCCTGCCCTGCACCCCCCAGCCTTGAGAGCAGACGGCTATGCTGGCTGGGAGAGGAGAGGAGGCCTTGGAGTTGATGGTTTCCTCTCACACTTTGAGCATGACTCTGCTGCCTGGAGCCGTCCCTGTGGGGAGCTGTTTGTCCGTCCCCACGTCTCTCCCCTCTCAGTGCTCACACACCCCATCCCACCCGCTGGGTGCTCAGCTCTGCCCTGCAGAAACCTCCTTGGGGCAGGACACTGCCCAGGGCACCTCTGTTTTTGCAGGTGCTATGGAGCAGGGGAGAGAAACCTTGGTGAGGCTGGAAAGGTGATGCTGGTTCTGTCCTTAGGCTGATGGGTGGATGAAGGCATTTGCTGAGTCCCTCCCAGAACTGCTCCTCTCTCAGTATCACTGTCTCAGTCTCTGTAAAGCTGACAGATGCAATCCCATTACACCCCACCCAAAGAGAATCAGACTGAAAGCACAGACTCATGACAGCTCCTTCTCTTTCATGTATCCCCTGAGCTGACCTTCCGTTTGGAAAGTCTCCTCCAGAAATGTCCTGGGAATGAGCTGGAGCTGTGAACAGCCCTGACCCACATAGCATCCTCTTGACAGGAGGCTCAAGCTGCCCTGCCGGCGATCTCTCCTCCCACCCAGAGCTTCTGCCGGCAGTGCCATGGGGAGCTCCCCGGGCAGGCTGAGTGCTGACCCTTGCAGGTGGCAGAGTCACTGCCCTGGGCACACAGCACCCTGGGGCGCAGGGACACTGCTCTGAATCACAGCCCTGCGCAGACCTGTGTGCAAACCCCAGCTTCACACCCCTGCAGGATCCCTGGGAGAAGGTAGCAAGATGCCCTGTCCCTGTGACAGTGTGGCAGGGAATGCCTGCTCTGAAGCATCTCCCCCTTCTCTGCAAAGGAAAAGCCAGGAGATCGATCCTTAAAAATCCAATCGTGTGACTGGAATGATTTCAAGACCTTTCCAGGAATGTCAGTAGCATTGCCCTGCAGCCAGAGACTTACCGTGTCAGGGGCTGTGAAGATTTCTCCCACAAGGAGCTCTCCTCTCTCCTCCCACTCCACACTGCCTTGCACTTCTCTCTGTCATGTCTCATCTGGCGGCAGCAGCAGGCAGTGCCCGGAGCCCTGCTGCTCTTTGCAAAGGAGCTGCTCCTGCACACAGCTGTGTCTGGGCAGTGCTGCCCGGTTGCTATGACCTCCTTTCATCCCATGAGCCTGGCCCGACTCGGGAGCAGAGGCCCAGCTGAAGGCATGACTTTCTCTGTCCCTTGTGCTCCCTCCTCCTGGGAAATGTTCACTGGAATAAACTAAAATAATCACTGATGGTCCCTCTCTAAGCAATACAGAGAGACCAGTTACAGCATTGTCACTTGTTTCATCAGAGGATTGTTATCTACGACAGGTAGAAATGTCCCGCTTTGGAAATCCATCTTCCCATGTCTTAACTGGCAGGACACCTAGAAAGGGCCAAGAAGGAAGCTCATTTTCCCATCCTTCAAGTATTGATTCAGATGAGTTAATCTGGGCATCTCATGCCCATTTAGAAGCCCCTGGGATGCAGTGGGATGCAGATCCCTCCTACGAACTCCACAGACATACAGGCGGTGGGATTGCCCTTGCCAAAACTGGAGTGAGCACAACAGAGGTGTCTGCATGGGAGATCCTGGTCTAAGCTCCGGTTATAATCCCTGGAGATGGAGGGTGGGAGTCAGCTGCTCACAAACAAACACCTGGTGACATTGGAAGAGACAGAGGTGGACCAAGGCATGTGCCAGAGTCTGCTTGCTCTGATGGAGCAGCTATGACACCCCCATCCTTCTAGAGCATGAGTTGGGGGCCAGGTGGAGAATTCCCTTGGCCATCTCAAATGACACTAGATGCCTCCTGCTACTAGAGCTCCACTCACTATAAAGCTGAGAAACAGGAAGATCCCAATGTTACAAACAGCTAATGCAATTCAGGGCAGACACTTGATTTAATGACATAGAAATAGGCTGGCAGGGCCATGTCGGATGCCTGGGGTGTCCAGCACATCCACATGTCTCTAGTAGTTCCAGCATGGGACCTACAGGAAGCCATGACTTTTTGGAGTGCTTGCTGGGCAAGTGCCCCATGGCACCTTGGGTTCCCTACCTGTGCCCAAACAAATGAGTCCCACCACTGCCTTTAGGCACAGTCTGCACTGTCTACATCCAAGCATGCTCCACAAATGGGAGGCACATCACACCAAGGTCTCTGCTCTAGTCCCTGCACTCTCAAACCCTTCTAGCTCTGCTCCTCCTGAACTCCTTCTCACCCCCCAGGATGATATGAACAGGGACTGGGCTAATGATGTCCTCAAGGTGGCTGGATCACGGAACCAGGGACTTCTTCAGTGGCACCTTGTCCTGCCTGGAGATTGGTTCACCTCTGTCACAGACCCCAAGGTGCTGCAGAGTCAGCTCAGGCAGCAAACCCCTCTCCTGCCATTTCTGCACAGCCCAGCTCTGTTTCTGCCTGGCCTTGGGCACTGCAGGCTTTGCTCTCTCAGTGGGAACCTCCTTTCACCATTACATTGCCACCTGCTATCTATGCCAGCATGTCACCACTTGCAATCAAAGCCTTTGAATGCATATGGTCCTTGGTAACATGTTTCCCTGTGACAAATCTTCAGCCGGCACCACAGCTGATGCTCTGCCGCCCAAATGTATCACAGAATCACAGAATCGCTGAGGTTGGAAGGGACCTCTGGAGATCATCTAGTCCAACCGCCCTGCTCAAGCAGGGTCACCTAGAGCACATTGCACAGGATTGCATCCAGGCGTGTTTTGAATATCTCCAGAGAAGGAGACTCCACCACCTCTCGGGGCAACCTGTTCCAGTGCTCTGTCACCCTCACAGTGAAAAAGTTTTTCCTCATGTTCAGATGGAAGTGTCTGTGTTTCAGTTTGTGCCCGTTGCCTCGCGTCCTGTCGCTTGGCACCACTGAAAAGAGTCTGGTCCCATCCCCTTGACACCCTCCCTTCAGATACTTGTACACGTTGATAAGATCTCCTCTCAGCCTTCTCTTCTCCAAGCTAAACAGGCCCAGCTCTCTCAGCCTTTCCTCATAAGAGAGATGCTCCAGTCCCCTAATCATCTCTGTGGCCCTTCGCTGCACTTGCTCCAGTAGTGCCACATCCCTCTTGTACTGGGGAGCCCAGAACTGGACGCAGTACTGCAGATATGGCCTCACCAGGGCTGAGTAGAGGGGGAGGATCACTTCCCTCCACTTGCTGGCAACACTCTTCCTGATGCACCCCAGCATACCATTGGCCTTCTTGGCCACAAGGGCACATTGCTGCCTCATGCTTAACTTGGTGTCCACCAGCACTCCCAGATCCTTCTCCGCAGAGCTGCTTTCCAGCAGGTCAACCCCCAACCTGTCCTGGTGCATGGGGTTATTCCTCCCCAGGTGCAGGACCCTGCACTTGCCTTTGCTGAACTTCATGAGGTTCCTCTCTGCCCACCTCTCCAGCCTGTCCAAGTCTCTTTGAATGGCAGCACAGCCCTCTGGTGTATCAGCCACTCCTCCCAGTTTTGTATCGTCAGCAAACTTGCTGAGGGTGCACTCTGTGCCTTCATCCAGGTCATTGATGAAGAAGTTGAACAAGACTGGACCCAGTCCTGACCCCTGGGTGACACCGCTAGCTCCAGGCCTCCAACTAGACTCTGTGCCGCTGATCACAACTCTCTGAGCTCTGCCATTCAGCCAGTTCTCAATCCACCTCACTGTCCACTCATCTAACCCACACTTCCTGAGCTTCCCTATGAGGATGCTATGGGAGACAGTGTCAAAAGCCTTGCTGAAGTCTAGGTAGACAACATCCACTGCTCTCCCCTCATCTACCCAGCCAGTCATCCCAGCATAGAAGGCTATCAGATTGGTTAGGCATGATTTCCCCTTGGTGAAGCCATGCTGACTACTCCTGATCACCTTCTTTTCCTCCACATGCGTGGAGATGGCTTCCAGGATGAGCTGCTCCATCACCTTTCCAGGGATGCAGGTGAGGCTGACTGGCCTGTAGTTCCCTGGGTCCTCCTTCTTGCCCTTTTTGAAGACTGGGGTGACATTGGCTTTCTTCCAGTCCTCGGGCACCTCTCCTGTTCTCCAGAACCTTTCAAAGATGATGGAGAGTGGCTTAGCAATGACATCCGCCAGCTCCCTCAGCACTCGTGGGTGCATCCCATCAGGGCCCATGGATTTGTGGGTGTCCAGTTTGCTTAAATGATCTCTAACCCACTCCTCCTCCACCAAGGGAAAGTCTTCCTTCCTCCAGACTTTCTCTCTTGCCTCCAGGATCTGGGGTTCCTGAGGGCTGGCCTGAGCAGTAAAGACTGAAGCAAAGGCAGCATTCAGTAACTCTGCCTTCTCTGCATCCTTCGTCACCAGGGCACCCACCCCATTCAGCAAAGGGCCAACATTTTCCCTAGTCTTCCTCTTACTGCTGATGTATTTGAAGAAGCCCTTCTTGCTGTCCTTGACATCTCTCGCCAGATTTAATTCCAAACGGGCCTTAGCCTTCCTCGTTGCAAACATATGCAGCCTGGGGTACAGCCGGGAGCAGATGGAGATGCACAAGCTGTGAGAGGAGTGCCACATGGTTGGAATAACTGAGATGTGGTGGGATCACTCGCATGACTGGAGTCCTTCAAAGGCAGGGTGCAAGTTCTTCAGGAGAGACCACCAGGGAAGATGAGGAGGGAAATAACCTGTGTGTGAAGGGGTAGCTTGGATGTACAGAGCTCTTCCATGGGATGGACAAAGGGAGGCAGCTCTGAAGGGCAGAGGAGCTCAGGAAAGCCAGCAGGTCATTAAGCACCTTTCAAGCACAAGAATGCTCCATAACATACAGTTTGTAAAATTAGTAGCCATCTCTGGATCGCAACTTGGCTAAACAGGGAGCTCCCACGTGAGCTCCAGGGCAATAAGGCAGCATACGGAAAGGGGAAGAAGGGAAAGGCTGCAAAGGAGGAATTTAGAGATATTGTCCAGCAAAGTAGGGATGGTGTTAAGGAAGCCAAAGCTCCTCTGCGATAGATCCCCTGGGACAGAGACACTTGCAGGGGATGTGAAGGACAGGAAGAAGAGCTGCTGCTGCTTCAGTAACAGTAAAAGAATGAACAAGGAAATGTGGGCTCACTGCTAACTGGGGCAGAGGGTCTAGTAAAAGCAGATGTAGATGGGTCTGGGGAAGTCAAGTCCTTCCTGGCTTCAGTCTTCACCAGCAAGGTCTCCTGAGCTGTTGTGCCTAGAGTCAGGACTGCTGAGGAGAAAAGCAACCTGCAGTGCCTAAGTCTCAAGTGAGGAATGACTTGCAAGAACTCAACCCCTACAAGTCTATGGGATTGGATGGCTGGCATCCATGGACATTGAGAGGGCTGGCTGCTGTGACAGCAAGGCTGCTCTCTATCATCTTTGAAAGGTTGTGGAGATCAGGGGAGGTCCCAATGAACAGCAGAAGGAATATGTTGTGCTCATCTTCAAAAGCAGCCACAACGACAACCTGGGGAGCTGCAGGTCATTCAGCCTCACGTTGATGAGGAGTGTGTCATGGAGCTGTACTTGTGGAGGAGAGGAGAGTAGTGGATGTCCAGTAGACATCCAGGTGGGCAAAAAGCTGGTTGGATGATGGAGCTCAGAGTGTTTTCATGAATGGATCATGTTTTACCAGGAAGCCAGGTAAAGGTGGGGTATGCAGGGGTATACCCCACATCCTGTCCTGTTTGAAAGGCTCATCAGTGGGGCAGAACAGCCCGTGCATCAGGACAGGCAGAAACCTGACAGGCAGAGGAGGGACCCCAAGGAGAAGGAGAAGGCCCTGGACCTCACGGGAATGCCATATGAGTGCATGGTGCGTGCTCACCACAAATGAGGCCAGCTGCATACAGGGCTGCGTTAACAAGAGCCTGGCCACCCAGGCCAGGGCAGTTCTTATCCCCCTTGACTCAGCGCTGGCGTGGCAATGTCTGCAATAGTGTGTCCCAGTGTGGTACGCCCAGTGTTGTAGGAATGGGGAACAACTGGAGAGGGTGCAGAGGAGGTCTGCCCAGATGGGTTTGGGGGCCTGAAGCACATGGCCAGTATGGAGAGGTTGAGGGACCTGGGCTTCTTTAGCCTGCTGAAGTGGAGGCTAAAGCCCATACAATAGTCACCTGTGACTGCTTGTGACAGGGTGGTTTCAGAGATGAGGGAACTTTTCTTGGTAGTGGGAAAAAGCATGAGAAGGGGAAAGAACCACAGACTGCATCTTGAGAGGTTCAGACTGCACTTCAGGTAAAAGGAACGTCACTTGTAGGGTAGTGCTGTGGTGCAACTGGACACCCAGAGGAACTCTGATCAGTCCCAGGCTTTGTGTTTCAAGGAGCCACCAACAAGGACGGAAGGATTTCAGTAAAGGTGGGGAGATCGTGCAGTGAGAGCAAGGTGCGGAAGCAGCTTGGGTGTGTACACGCTGCAGGGAAAGAGGTGCAGGTTTGGGAGAGCTTAGGACAGCCTGTGTTGTAGACGACTGAGGGCACTGCCCAGGCTGAAAGCCTCTAAAAGAACGGAGGTCTTTTTCCCTTTCCCTATGGCTGGTGCATCTGCCACCAAGGCCTCTACTTTTGGATGGCCGAATTTGCACAAATCTCAACATAGTTGTGTTACCATGGTCTTTTAAAGGAGTCCCTAAAACATCTCACTACACATCCTTTTCATTCCCTCCACGGTCAACGAAGTGACTTCATTTTGGGGGACAACAAGGAGGAGTCTGATCTCACCCCAGGCCACTCCCCGTCAGTGCAGACATCTTTGGCTAATCGAGTTCTCCAGACTTCCCTTTCCAGTCTACCAAGGGAAAAAGGTTGTCCAGCCCCTTCCTCCTAGAGGATTTGGGTTGGGAAGGACCACCAGAGATCTCCAGGACCAAGATCTCTGAGCTGGGCTAACTTGACAGTTAGATCAGGTTGGTAGGTGCTTTCTCCAGGAGAGTTTTCAAAGATTTCCTGTCCCCTGCCCCAGTGCTACTCAACTACCATGGTTATTTCTTTATTTATCCTTCAACTCATTTGAAATTTCCCTTACTGCATCTTCTGCTTGTTGTCTCTTGTCCTTTCCTCCCCTTGGCCCCCACCCAGACCATCCCACCAACTTTGACTGAGGACAATCACAGCCTCATCTCCAAGCACAGCCTTACTGCGATCTCCTGGGACCACATAGGCAGGCCAAAGTGGCCAGCTCTAAGCGTAGCCACATGCTGTGGGTCCCTACATGGTCTCAGAGGAGAACATATGGAGACATAACATGACCCAGGGCAGAACCTGTGGGTCGCCACCAGGGCAGAGCTGGGATCAGTAGGCGTGAGAAAAGCAGACCTCCAGCAGCTCCTCCCCACACCTGGGCAGGCAGTGGGTGCACCCAGCAGTGCTCCTGAGAGAGGACGGTGAAACAGGACGGGGGACACAGTGCAGTGCTGAGCACCAACCATCTGTGCTCGGTCTGGGAGTCCTGGCAGGTGGTGCTGGTGGTAGTAGCCCTCGAGAAACCCCCAACCCTGCTAGCAGCAGTGAGTCCCCTCCATGACTGTCGGGAGCTTCTGGAGTGTCGTGGCTCCCATCAGCACTCAGGCCTCCACTGGTCCAGCCCCGCTGTCCTGCACGTGTCCCCACAACCCCACTGTGCAGGAATCGCACAGGACAGGGTGCATTCTGGGGTGGGGAAACATACCCCCAGCATGGTCCCCATGATAGCCCTTGCTGCCACTTTGCCCGTAGCCCTCCTGCCTGGCAGCCTCTCACCAGTCCCCAGACCCTGCCCAGCCCTGATCTTGTCCCCTGGGGTAGCAGAAGTCCATGCTCTGGGGTCTGCTGAGGTCTGAGCTTGCAGAGGCCAGGCAGGGCTGGACATTGCCTCCACACACGTGCTGAGCCCAGGAGGCAGATGGAGCTGGTCACATTAAGAGATCACCCCTCACTGGGACCATGGGGAATGGGCAGTGCTGGAAATAGCTGGTGTGAGAGGCTGGGTGTGCGAGGAGTTTCCTGGGGCAGTTTCTCCTTTCTGTTCATGCAGCAACAAGCTGGGCTGCATCTTTGCACTGAGGCACCCTGCTTGAGGGCCCCCATGGGGGAGGAGGATCTACAGGCCCAGTAGATGACCCCAGGACCTCTGCATGCTCCCTGCCAGCCCTGCAGAGGACCAAGCAGAGGGCTTGTCCTCCCAGGGCTCACAGTGGGACTTCCAGTCCTCCAGCTGGGCATGAAGCCTTGTCTGGGGGGGACTTCTGGGGTAAGGACCAGTGTGCAGGGTGGGCGAGGTTGTCCGAAGGAAACATGCTGGGGACAGGGTGCGAGGGACAGCAGGTTTGGTGGAAGAGACATCCTTCAAGGACTGCACTGGGTAGAACCTACTTTATTACAGAGATACTGTGAGGGAGTCAGCCCTGACCCAGTGTTGGACACAACTTTATACGGGCACCAGGTGAGACAGAGCAGTCTCACTGAAAGTGGAATGAATCCAAGCATTTCTGTAGCAACATGGTGACAAATAATAATAACAACAGTAATAATAGTAATGATAAAAATAAAGTGAACAGACAAAGCTCAGTCCTGGTACGGGACGCAGGGGGAGTCATTTGTGGAGAGCAATGGCAATGTTACTACTGCTGAAAATTGTCCATGAAATCACTCTCCTCAGGGCATCTTTGAGCTCCTTGTTCCTCATGCTGTAGATGAGAGGGTTCAGAGTTGGAGGCACCACCGCATATAGAACAGCTACCACCAGATCCAGAGCTGGGGAGGAGAGGGAGGGGGGCTTCAGGTAGGCAAACATGTCAGTGCTGACAAACAGGGAGAACACAGCCAGGTGAGGGAGGCATGTGGAAAAGGCTTTGTGTCGTCCCTGCTCAGAGGGCATCCTCAGCGCAACTGTGAAGATCTGCACGTAGGACAGCACAATGAAAATGAAACACCCAAAAGCTAAACAGGCACTAACCACAAGAAGCCCAACTTCCCTGAGGTAGGAGTCTGAGCAGGAGAGCTTGAGGATCTGGGGGATTTCACAGAAGAACTGGTCCACTGTGTTGCCTTGGCAGAGTGGTATGGAAAATGTGTTAGCAGTGTGAAGCACAGAATACAGAAAACCACTGGCCCAGACAGCTGCTGCCATTTTGACACAAGCTCTGCTGCCCATGAGGGTCCCGTAGTGCAGGGGTCTGCAGATGGCAACATAGCGGTCATAGGCCATGACTGTGAGAAGACAATATTCTCCTCCTAACAAGAGGGCAACCAGAAAGACTTGAGCAGCACATCCTGAGTAGGAAATGGCCCTGGTGTCCCACAGGGAATTGGCCATGGATTTGGGGACAGTGGTGGAGACAGTGCCAAGGTCGAGGAGGGAGAGGTTGAGGAGGAAGAAGTACATGGGGGTGTGGAGGCGGTGGTCGCAGGCTACAGCTGTGATGATGAGGCCGTTGCCCAGGAGGGCAGCCAGGTAGATGCCCAGGAAGAGTGAGAAGTGCAAGAGCTGCAGCTCCCGCGTGTCCGCAAATGCCAGGAGGAGGAACTCGTTGAGGGAGCTGATGTTGGACATTTGCTTCCTCAGGGCTTAGTGGGCTGTGCAAAGGAGAAAAGACATTGAGAAATTAGGAGAGACTTTTCAAGCCAAGAAATCCCCAGATGTTGCAGGTCTCATACAACCCCCCACATTGCCTCTCTCTTTAATGAGAGGATCTTTGTGCAGCTCCCGTGCTGGAGCTCTCCTTTGTCCTGCCTGAGTGTGCTGTGAGGAGCAGGGACGTCTGTCCATGGGCTCCACAGGAGTCACTCCTGCTGTCAAGCAGTGGGCACAGGGGAACAGGGGTGACCAGTTCTGACAGTCACAATTTCTGTCAGGTGAAATCCACTCATCATGTAGAAGGGCTTTTCAGTGTCTTCCCTCTGAATTCTAAAGAATGAGGTTTGAGGAACAGAATTTCAGGGATTATATAGGAATTTTATTTTAATTTAGTTGTTGTTGTCACCCCTGGGGAGTGTTCCTCAAAGGTAGAAATCCTTGGGATTTCTACTATGAGTCCTGAGAGGAAAGCACCCACTGTCCCTTCTTGCAGAGGGAGGACAGCTAGTCTGTCTGTTAGTCTCATTCCCACCTGTCTTGTGCTCGCAACCTCTTGGAGCTGGAGGATGATCACACTCATATGTTGCTCTAAAAAGAAACCAGCCCCTAATGAGAGCACACGAGCCCAGTTTCAAAGTGCACAGCTCCAAACTTCTCACCCTTTCTCCAGGCACCTGAGGGAGCTCTCCACACTCCCCTTCAAGCCAAGGACACACAGAGCTCTTTTCAGATGCCCATATGCAACCTCCCACCACCAGCTCCATACTCTCAGCATCTCTGCACCTTCCTCATGGGTCTCTCAGATATCACAGAGGTGCTATGAGACAGCTGTGCCTTTCTGGAGGGCAGCACACAGGCTGCCAGTAGACTGTAAGGAAACGGTCAAAGGACTCTTAGGACTGAAGATGGGCTTTCCCTAAGGCAGAGTCAGCTCATTTCCCAGCCCCACAGACTGCATTTCCTGGAGGTCCACAAGTCAGAAGGGGGCTGGGGCAACCTCATTCCCATGCAGACTCCTCTGCTGCACAACTTGTAGCATCCATGTCTGAACTGCAGCTGAAACTTCCCACCCCAGAGAGCCCAAGAGCAAGACCAGGAGCAGCATGGACAGGAGGGGAAAAAAGGAGCAGCACCATGATCCGGGTGCCAGGGGAGGCAAGGAGAGAGAGACAGACAGGAACTCAGGAAAGCCTTCACCTTACCAGCTAGGCATGCCGCCTCGCAGGCAGGGACATCGCAGGGCAGTCACTCTCAGTCCCTTTGTCGGGCACCTCTCCTCTGCCGGAGGGCTGGCTGCAGAGAAGGCAGCTCATGCCCTGGACCCCATGGCTGTCAGGGCAGAGGCTCTGCTGCGTGGGAGAGGAGACACAGGGAGCTTGCTCAGAGGAAGGTGTCTGCATCAGAGGGACTGACCATGACTTGCCCAAATCCATCCTCCCATGATGATTCTGTTGGCACTTCCCTCTCACTCCCTGCCCATCTGTGCTGCCTGGGGCTGTCCTTGCTGCCTGGAGCTTTCTCTCTCCCAACATCTTTTCCCTGTCTGTACTCACAGACCCTGTCCCACCCTGTGTGTGCACAGTTCTGCCCTACAGAAACCTCCCGGATCAGGGCACTCTTCAGGGGCATCTCTGTGCTCGCAGGTCCAAAGAAGCAGGTAGAAAACACCAAGGGTCATGTGCTTCAAGCACACAGGGTCTAAAATGCCTGCCAAAAAGCCAGGAGCCTCCTTGGAGGATGGCTGTGCTTACCACCACTCTCTTAACTAGCTACTCGCAGCAATGCATCTAGAGCTAAGTGGGGCTCCTCATACCCACCTAAAGATCAGGCAAAAAATAGCACTTTGCCCATGTCAACAGTGGCAGCACCTAACGACACCACACTTAGCACACTCATGCCTACACCTGGGCTGCTCTGTCATTTCCCTGCTGCATCACAGGATGGTCACACTACAGTGGGACAGTGGAGGAACTTGTCGAAACTGCAACAAGAAGGAAGAGAGACCTGGGCTGTGCATCCCTTACAGGGCACTCTGGCCTTGCCTTGCCTACTCAAACGGACTCCTTGTCTAGGGAGATTGTGCACAGGAAGGCATCAGACCTTTCTAGCTCATCTCCCAAGAACATACCTGCCAGTCTCCAAAGACCACCTCACCAGAAGGCCTTCACTCCTCCAAAGACCTGCCAGCACACTAATAGCCAGCCAGCCACGAGCAAACCCCACAGCCTCCTCCTCCCTCAGCAAACACTGCTGCAGAGGAAAGCTCTGACTAGGAAAAGTAAATGAGATGAAAGCAGGGGAAAAGCAGACTTGGTTTTCATCTCAGAGCAAGCAGAAACACTCCCTGGCCTTTAGTCTGGATCCTGCCTGCAGAGCCTGCAAGAGCTGAGGAAACTCAAGGCCTGAACTTCAGCGCACAGAAGGCAGCAGGCTGCTGGCACCCCTGGCTCATGCCACCAGGGCAGCCTGGGCCCTGCGAGCCAAGGCACATTCTCACCTCTGAGTGCTTCCAGCTCCCCAGCCTGGCAGGGCTCCCCATGCACAGCGCTGCTCTCTCCAGACACCTCCTCCTGCCTGCAGCACCAAGACACTGGAGTGATCCCCGTCCCCGCCACAGGCCACCCCACCACTGGGATATGCCACACCCACTGCCCGACACCTCATAGAAGGTTGCCAGCCAACATGGGCATCTGCAGCAGGGACACACAGGGCACATGACCACACATGACAGCAGCCAGGTGATCTGCAAGGGCCCCAAAACACACCAAGACCAACTCTCCAGACTATCCAGTTGCTTCTAGTCCTCCAAGGCCTTGCAGCAGGCACTTCCTCTCAACAGCCAGGCACAGCCCAGGTCCTCTTCAGTTCCCACGTCAAAGAATCAGAGCACAGAGATGCTGTTCAGACCTTGAAAAATCTCACAGTCCCTGGGGTTTGGATGGGGCAGAACTTCTACAGCACATGAACACTGGAAATCAGAGATTACTAACTTCACTGCTCACACCAGTGCTAGATTCATTTAGCAGCCTAAAAAATCAAGCTGGACTCCCTGGCCACGCGTAGCAGGTTGTAAGAAGTGCAAAGTCAAACTCCATGTCTACGTTTACCAGTGAACATCAGCCTCATTTGAAATGTAGCACTACAAACTCATGGTGATGGAGTGGAATAACATTTGTGTCACATGATGTGGAATATTATCATCTACTTCTGCTTGATTTGTTAGTTGCATTTCTGTATTGCTGTAGAGCTCTGCAGGGCTCAATCCCTCCTCTGGGCACACTCAGCAAACCCAGAAGTGACCTCACCACCAACATCCAAACCATGTGCCTTCTCCTGCCCTAGCAGCTGCTCAGATAAAGCAACCTCACAAGCGCATTACCCCAGCATGTGCCTGCTGCTGGCCTATGGGCTTCAGAGTCACAAGTTTCCTCAAGGTAACTTCCCCAGCCATTTTCTATTGCCGGCCTGTCAGGTAGTCTGGCAAAAGAGACCTCCCAATCAATGTCCACGCCTATCTGCCTGCTGCTGGCCTATCAGGGACTCAGAAGAAGAGGACCTCACAGTCACCTTCACAGCCACGTGCCTGTCATTGGCCTACAACCCCCTGATAAAGCAGTTACCTCACTATAACTTCCCCAGCCATGAGCCAAATGCTGACCTATCAGCTGCTCAGGCAGAAGTGAGCTCCAAAGCACATGTCCCAGCTGTGGACCTGCTGCTGCCCCATCAACTGTTCACCTGGAAGTGACCTCACAAGCACCTTTCCAGCCACCGCTCTGCTGCTATTCAATCAGTTAATTACTCAGAAGTGACCGCACCATCACTGCCCCCCATGGCTCAGAGGAAAATGCTTGGTGTCAGCAGGGATTTGTGGGGTGGCAATGGCACCCCCACTTGTTTCCAAGCTGCTCCCCCAAACATGCTGTCCTTTGGGTGCAGAGGTGTAGCGAATGATGGCATGGACTCAGGAGGTTGTGTGTCCTGAGACCTTTATTGTTTATTTCTAAGCATATTTATACTAAAAGGTTAGCTGCTTCAGCAGTTTTACAGATACATTTTGCTAAGCCAATCATCATGCAGATTATGTCACAGGTAGCCAATCATTACACCGATCACACATGCAGCGATCATGTCTTGTACCTTGCTACTTGTTTAGAAAAGCTGTCTTGCCCTTAACCTTGGTTCCCACTGGCTTCCACTAGTTTATCTGTACTTTCTCAGGATGTATCATTCCCAGCAGCACCGGTGTCCTTGGGTACGTTTGTCTGAGGCTCCTGTTGCTTGCTACCTGCAACTTTCCACCAGTTTAACCCTGTCATGACCCTCCACATCTCCCCCTTCTTTTAATAATTGAAGAGCTAAGGCTGTATGGATCTGCAGGGTCATGACTTGTCTCATACTTTGGTCAATCATCCTTCACACGCAGCTCAACAAGCATGGTACACAGATTAGTATTGCAACAAACATAAAACCTATAACAAGTCCTAGAATCAGTGTGCGTTTTAACCAAGGCCCTATAGCAAGCATATTCAACCAATCAGACAGTCCCCACAAGTTTTCACCATCGTCTTCTTGCAATTGTTTTGTTAACTCCTTCAACTTCGTAATGCTTGTATGTATTGACTCAGAATGATCACTTAGGTTCATACAACACATTCCCTCAAAGTCTTGAGAGCCATGGCCTTGGGCTAATAGCAGAAAATCAATTGCAGCCTGATTTTGTAAAGTGGCATGTCTAACGGAATGTACGTCTGTTAATAAGGCACTTAAAGCTGTACTAGTAGCATTTGCTTCTTTTGCAAGCCAACATCCTAATTTGTTAAGCTGTGATAAAGCGTGAGCAGTTCCTACTCCTGCGAAAATACTACTCAAAACACGTTCCGTTGGATTCCAAAATTCTACGTTGCTATCGCAACCTAACGTAAAGCTGTGGGTGGATCGCTTTGCTCGAAGATGGACCGTTCCATCAATTAACCATTTTTTGGGATGGAATATCGTCAAAAGTCCAAAGGTACATGGTCCCCCCACAGCTCTACCTGGTGTGCCTTTCCAGGCTCTCCAACCACAAATTAAGAATCTCTTAGCGGCCAACCCTACGGGTTGTGGTCCAGGTGTTATTTGGCTTGAGGTGGTGTGATTACACCATACAGGTGTATTGGCATAAATGCCTGAGGGAGATTCATCAACGTCACCCCCTTCGGTAGGTGCCCTCGCAGTATAATTTAGATAAAAGCAGACTGCCGCCTGTGTAATTCCCAATAAGTCAAGTTCTTGTGGCTGCAGTGGCAAGGCAGGAAAATTGTGTACATTGTGCATATTGTTACACCACATGGAAATATTCCACTCCTGTGTCTCCATTCTGCATCGCACCACCATTTGGGCTGAAGTGTACCTGGCGCACTACAATTTGTTAACACAGTATCATTGTAAAGAGAGCCCGTGCGCTGTATATCAAGAGGAAGTCTGGTCAAGCAAGTGTGGAAAGGGTCTGATGGCATCGTCATTGATAAACAAGGTGTCTGTACTGGTTACATTCGCAAGAGTCACCCAGATGTTGCCACGTTTCCAGGTGCCTGGTCCGACAGGCGTGCTTGTTGCTCCGAGGATGAGGCAACATAAGGTCATATACGTCGCGACGGCACCCATCGTAACCGAGTTCCTGTAGAAACACAAGCATTTCCCCTCCCCCAGGTTATCAGTTCCATTGGTCCCACCCGTTGGCCGGAAACCAAGTCTTTGACCAAAACTGGGGGCTTTTGTATTGATCTTATGTCTGTGGCTTGCTGACATTCGGAATTATTATGACCTGTTTCATCACAATTCAAAAAATTAAGGACATATAACGCTTTGTGTAGTCATTCTTGTGGGGTGAGCAGTGTCTCCCCCTTTTTTTTTGTTTTTGTAGCATGTCTTTCAGGCTGCGGTGTGACCGCTCAACAACGGCTTGGCCAGTTGGGGAGTGGGGTATGCCTGTTACATGAGAGATGCCCCATGTATTGAGGAATTGACGTACACGGCCTGAGCAATAGGCTGGGCTGTTGTCCGTTTTGATGGTTGTTGGCACCCCCAAGACCGCAAAGCAGGCAAGCCAATGGCGAGTCACATCCCTAGCCTTTTCACCAGTGTGGGCGGTGGCCCACAAAAATCGAGAATGGGTGTCGACTGTGACATGTACATATTTAAGATGACCAAATTCTAAAATATGCATAACGTCTGTTTGCCATAATTCATTAGCCTTCAAACCTCTAGGGTTCGCCCCTTCCTTCGAAGGCATCGGGGCAAACTGTTGACAGTCTGGACAAGATACAATAATGTCCCTGGCCTGCTGGATGGGTAGTTGAAACTGCCTCTTCAGCAAGCGGGTGTTTTGATGAAAGAAGGAGTGAGACAGCCTGGCTTGTTCCAGAAGGTTGGGTACCACCGCTGGCATGGCTGCAGCATCAGCGTGTCGATTTCCCTCAGCGATGGGTCCGGCCAGGTCCGTGTGTGAGCATACATGCAAAACATAAAAGTCATGCTTTCTGAGATTAGTAAGAGTCCAAAGAGCATAAAGTTCTGCAAAGAGCAATGGATTGGAGACCTCACGGAGAAAGGAGGCCTCTAACCTTTGCACAAGGCCTGCGGCATAACAGGAATCAGTAACAACATTTACAGGTTCATTGGCACAAAGTTCAAAAGCCATACGGACGGCCACCATCTCTAGTACCCGTACCGACCCTCGTTCCTGTGTACGTATGGTTGTTCTCCATTCTTGCGTGACAGGGTCCTGCCACATGATAGCAGCCCTTTTATATCTGCCCGAAGCGTCGGTGAAGACAGTTAAACCTGGAACCGGGACAGGGCGACAGCGGTGCCGAGTGACTAGGGGTAGGCTGCCAGCCTCTGCCCATAACTTACGTTGATAATGAATGGAAAGCTGCCCTGTGAAATCAGCAAGGGCAACTTGAAAACCCCAATCTTCTGAAATTAACCAGTTCAGGTTGTCTATAGTGGCTGGGATATAAATAACTTCAGGGTCACAGCCATTCATGGTTTGCAGTCTCTCCCTGCCCTTAATGATAAGCTTAGAATACATTTCTGTAAGAGTCCGTAAGGTTTTCGGTGAAGTATGTGACAGAAAAATCCATTCCAAAATGTGCAAGGGATCTGTGCTTTTTGTATCCCATCGAAATAATACTGCAAAAGGCTGGAAGCTGTTGGCAATCAGAGCTAAATAAAAAGGCAATGAGAAATCATGTCGCCAACTCTGGCGGTCCTCCAGAGCGTGGGCACATAACTGGAGTGCCTTTCTCACTTCAGGTGTCAAAGTTCGAGTGGAGGTTAGGGAGGTGTCCCCTTTGAGCTTTTCAAAAAGGGGGTGTAGCAGTTCCGTGGAAAGTCCTAGCACTGGTCGGAGCCAATTAATGGCTCCTAATATTTTTTGTAGGTTATTAAGCATGACAATATCGTTTAATTGCAGTTGGACTGGCTGCAATTACAACAAGAAGTGAAGGAAGAGAATTAGAGCCATTATCTCTGAGGGTCATAGTCAAAAGGTTGTAGCATTACTTTGAATTTGAGGTCGGTGGGCGGATCGAGCACCAGGATCTGCTCGTGCTTAGCCCAAGCCCCGGTGGCCGGCATCTCGCTTGCTTGCTACCGCGGGAGGAGGAGGGAGGAGGAGCGGGAGGGGGAGGCGGGGAGGCCAGGCGGCGGCTTGGTGCTGGTGCTGGTGCTGAGGGGCGGCCGCCGCGTCGCCTCCCCCCCGCACGGTGCTGCCCCACAACGGGAACATCCTTTTTTCTTTCTGTTCCCCCTTGCTCGTACATCTGAGCCGCCAGTGCAGCGGCAAGGGATTCGGTGCTGTGGTGTTTAGAGCCTACGTTTTGACAAGCCGGCACCATCTCTGCAATAGTGCAAGTTGCTCGGTTCTTAATCGCCTGCAAGGCTCTCGCACAGTCAGCATTAGCATTCTCAAAAGCAAGCTGCCTCAGCAACAGTGCCTGAGCCTCCTCATTCTCAATCTGTCGCTCAGTCACCGCATATAACCGATCAACAAATGCAGGGTATGGTTCTGCGGGTCCCTGCAATACTTTCGCAAATGACAAACTTGAATCGGCGTTTGTACCTGTCAGTCCACACAAGGCTTGTAAAACGAACTTTGCAATCCTCTCATATGTTTCTCTATTATATTCTGTCTGGGTTGCCGGATCCGCATGCAGCCCCTCTCCAGCCAATTGGTTATAGCCTACTCCTTGTCCGTTATTCAAGTTATCAACCGCCTGTACGGGACATTTGTCTCGAAAGTCCGAAAGCCACACAGCATACTGAGTGTTAGTCAAATCCATTTTCATTAACGCTTTCCAGTCACAGGGAGCCATCATATACGTAGTAGAAAGCACTTCTAGGAATGTGATAGTATGAGTAGATTGAACTCCACTTTCTTTTACTAATTTCTGCAGTTCCTGCCACTTATTCAAAAACACCAGCAAAGAGGTGGGCCCCAGAATCAGTTCGGCAAGGGCGCGGATGTCGCTCGGCACTAGGTTTTGATATTTTACCAGTGCTCTCAGCTGCGCTTGCACTTGGTGGTTGTTTATCCCGTACTGCATTACCAACTGTTGCAGCTTTGTTACCACTTGCCAATCCAGAGGCTCCCACCTCGTCTGTCCCTGACCCGTGGTCACGACCGGGGCTACTATAGGGAAAAACTGCATGTCGCCAACCAGTTCAGCATTCTGAATGATCCCGCGCCACCTTTTTGCCATGTCAAAGTCAGGGTCCCTAGGTGGCAGGGCTTTCTCCGGTGCTCTCGGTAAACGGTCCAAAATCGTTCGATACTCCTTTTGTGTTAAAGGGTTTTTTTTCCAGGCTTGCAGATGCTGCTCCGCCTGCTCAAGGGACCACGTCCCTTTGAGTACGTTGGTAATCACCCAGTCTCTGGGGGCGATCTCTTGGTTCTCCTGGGATCCGCTGGCAGGATCCCCGGAGAACCGTTCCTCAACCGCTTTCAGGCCGTCCACAATGGCCTGATGCACCTTCTTATACGCCTCCCTCACATGCGCCTTTTTCGACCCCCTATCCAGCCTCCTCATTTCCTCCAACAGTTCCTCCATTTTTTTTGAATATTCAGTCAGATCAACGCTTTCCTCCTCAGGTAATGGCACAGCGGCCGGATCCACTTCCATGGGGGGAGCGGACGGCTCAGGGGGGGCGGCAAAGGCATCAGCAACGTCCCCTTTCTTGTACGGTGGCAAGTCCTCATATCCTGTGCCAGTCCCCCAAGCCTCCCGCTCTAGCTTAGAGAGAGGTGCCACACATGGCGGGGAGGGTTCATCTATCACCGAGGGCCCCCCCGAGGATGGTGTATCAAAGACGGGCACCGCGCACTCCGCTCCGGGCACCGCGCACTCTGCTCCTTCCGCGCACTCACTCCCCGGCGAAAGTGCCGCCGCAGAGGGCTCCGCCTGCAGCGCCCTCCGTATGGCGGCGGTCGCCTGTGCCTCCCCATGCAGCTGTTCGATCATGAGCCGCACATCTCGATATGTTTTGGCCAGACGCCTGGCCTCTTTTTCTCCTTTCTGGATGGATTCCCACAGTTCCTTCCCAACCTTCTTCCAGGTTTCCGCGCTAAAGACCTGGCTGGACTCCCGTAACAAACCGCGCCGCCTTCCCCACAACAGCGAGTCCACCAGCACCTGGCGCTCCACCTGTCGCTCTGTTTGTGCTGCCACTTGTAACAGTTTTTCTAACGTGGCCTTTTCTACCGCTGATACAGCGTTTCCCATACCACCCGCCGCCTCACAAGGGCGCCTGACTCACCGGTCAGAAGAGTTGCGTAGCTACGACTTTTCTTTTCCCGTCTTTTTTCAGACGGCCAGGCTCGTTTTTCCTGGGCACGAGCCTCCCAGGCGGTATCCACTCCCGTTACTCGAACTCTTAGCAAAGCCAGCTTCTCCTCCGCAGTATCACGTCGGGGTCGCCAGATGTCGCGGTCCGCGGGAGTGACGGGAATGAATCATACGCATTCACAGAATGCAGGTTCAATTCCATCTTTATTCAGCAATTTGCCCATTTTATAAGTACAGGTATTCGGCGCTCTGGCCCTTGATTTGTGGTTCATACAGATTATGTCACAGGTAGCCAATCATTGCACCGATCACGCACGCAGCGGTCATGCCTTGTACCTTGCTGCTTGTTTAGCAAAGCTGTCTAGCCCTTAACCTTGGTTCCCACTGGCTTCTGCTAGCTTATCTGTACTTTCTCAGGATGTATCATTCCCAGCTGCACCAGTGTCCTTGGTAAACTACTTCAAAGCACGTAGCAGCGACTACAGCCTGAGGCCTAAGGCTTCAGCAAATTTAGCTACTCATGCTAAGCAAGTTGTGCTAAGCAACTAATCCTAAACAGTGTAGTTCCAACAATCTATATTTCATATAGATTGTTGTTCTGAAGTACCGCAAGGGCCCCAACAAGTATAGTGGACATTTTCTTAACATTCCCTCCTTTTATTTTTATGCATACCTGCCTTCAATGTTATGCTGGTCTAGACTTATGTCCCCTTACACACGAGATGCAAGTGGAACATATTAGACCCATGCAGGAGAAGGTTTGATAGTAACGACTGAGACAGTAAAGTAATAAAAAACTACATTTACTTCCTCACGCAAGCTCTTAGATTAGTAACATCCTTTAAAATAATGCGATTACTAATTTAGAAAGGATAGCCCGAAAAAGGATAGCCCGAAATCATCGATTATTGATTTAGAAAGGATAGCCCGAAATAATGCAATTACTGCTTTAGAAAGGATAACCCGAAACCGTCAGTTACTGCGCTAGTAATTGGAAGCACTGCTTATCCCTACTTGAAAGCTTTCTTGTTCACTCTCTTAGCGAGAGGACTCTCAACCTCGAGGAGTTACCTTAACCCAGCGTCCCAGGAAAAGGGGAGGGGGGGATACTCATAGTCCAGCCAGAGAGGATGGTCAGGTCACGTTCCCATCCCTGCTCCAACTCTCTTAGCTGCCAAGTCTCTTTTTATATGGCTGGGGCTCTAAGCAAACACTGCTTTTGCTGACTTTTAGCAAGTTTCACAATCACAGGACTGTTTGTTTGTCTGCTTGGAAGGACCCTGCTAGCAAGGCAAGACCACAACCCCTCCGTATCGCTTCTCCCCTCCCTGCGGGTCCATGCAGATTCCTTGGCCTTGTCAGGCGGCAGAGTTCTTTAGTCCTGTTAACTCTTCTGGTCTGCAGCCTTGAGCATATCAGTTGGCAGACTTTTTCAGTCCTGTTAACTCTTAACTCACTTGACAGTCCTTCTTGAATTCCATGAGGTTCCTGACAGCCCATTCCTCCTGCCTCTCTAGGTCCCTCTGAATGGCAGCTCTTATCTGCAACCCATCCAGTTGTCTGCTCTTCTAGACTCCAACGTTCTAACGTGCATGCAAGAATGTTGTGGGAGACAGTGTCAAACACCTTGCTAAAGTCTAGGTAAAGGACATTTACTCTTCTCCATCCACAAATACAGTTATTTATTCATAGAAGGCAATCAGGTCGGTGAGGCAGAATTTACCCTTGGTAAATGCATGCTAACTGTTCCCAGGCACCTTCTTCTTCATGTGCCCAGAACTGTGTTTTGAGAGGATTCGCTGCATGACTCACTGCTAAGCAAAGTGTGGCTGAACTGCCTGCAACTCCCCAGGTTGCCCTTGTGGCCTTTTTGGAAGATGGATGTAACAATTGTCTTTCTGCAGTCATTGCAACATCACCCCATCTCCACAACCTTTCAAAGATGATAGCGAGTGGCCTTGCAGGGACAGCAGTCAGCTCTCACAGCATCCTTGACTGCAGTCCACCCAACCTCATTGACTTGTGTAGTTTGAGTTCTCACAAATAATCCCTCACTAACCTCGTCCACTGTTGGCTGTTTTTCTCCTCTGGAGCCCTGACTCAAGGCACAACACTCCAGGAGACCTTGCTTGTGGAAACGGAAGCTAACAAGGGGTTGACTTGCTCAGACCTATCTGCATCTGCTGCTACAAGATTCCCTGTCCCATTTAGCAGTGAGGCCACATTTTCCTTTCTATTCTTTGATTCTTACAGAAGCAGTAGCAGCTCATCTTCATGCCCTTGACATCCCCTGCAAGTGTCAGTGCTAGGGGAGCTTTTTCTTCCCTAACACCAAGCCTATGACCCTGGACAATATTTCTAAGTGCCTCCTTTGCCTCTCCCTCCTTGCCCTTCTGTATGCTGCCCTATCACCCTGGAGCTAAGGTGTGAGGTCCCTGTTTAGCCAAGCTGGTCCCCTGAGATATCTGCTAGTTTTATTGAGAATAGGGATGGCCCATCCTTGTGCTTAGCAGGTGCTGTCCTTAAAGACCTGCTGGCTTTCCTGATCTCCTGGGCCCTTGACAGCTGCCTTCCATGGGTTCCCCCCAGCAGTCCCTTGAACAGGCCAAAGTCTGCTCCTCTGAGTTCCAGGCTCTGTATTCTGCTACTGTCCTTCCTCACTCTCCCCAGGATCTGGGACTCCACTTCCTCATGGTCACTGTAGGCAAGGCTGACACTATCCTATCCCTTATCACTTCCTCCTTATTTGCAATTTCCAGATCCAGGAAAGCATCACCCTTATCTGCCTTGTGCATCTCCGTCTGCTCACGCCTGTGCCCCAGGCTGCATTCACTTCTGTGTATTTGAGTTGCAGAACCTCAGCTTTGGCACACAGAGCAGACTGGTTGTGGTGAAACCTGTTACCAAAGGCCAAGGACACCGTGTGTGCAATGGCCCCACCTCGGAGCAGAGACATACTGGCATAGATAGCAGGTGGCAATGTAATGGTGGAATGAGGTTCCCCCTAAGAGAGCAAAGGCTTCAGTGCTCAAGGCCAGGGAGAAACAGAGCTGGGCTGTGCAGAAATGGCAGGAGAGGGGTTGGCTGCCCGAACTGACTTTGTAGCACCTTGTGACCTGTGACAGAGGTGAACCAATTTCCAGGAAGGACAAGTGCCACTGAAAAAAATGCCTGGGCCTGGATGTCCTGTGATCCAACCAACCTGTGGACATCACTAACACAGTCCCTGTTCACACGATCCAGAGATGAGAAGTTTTTCATGGAGAAAATAGCTGGAAGTGTTTGAGAGTGCAGAGACTAGAGCAGAGACCTTGGTGTGATGTGCCTCCCATCTATGCAACACTGTTGGATGTAGATGGGATGGACTTGGCCTAAAGGCAGTGGAAGGATTCAGTTGTTTCGGCCCTGGTAGGAAACCGGAGTTGCCCTGGGGTACTTTCCCAGCAACCACTGCAAAAGGACATGGCTTTCCTGTAGGTCCCATGCTATATTTGCTAGAGACCTGGGGTTGTGCTACCCTGCCTATGGCCTACCTTTATGTCACTGAATCCAGTGTCTGCACTGAATTGCATTTGCTATTTGCATTGTACAGATCTGCTTGTGTCTCAGCCTCATAATGTGTGGAGCTCTAGTTGCAGTAGGCATCTAGGGTCATTTCAGATGGCCAAGGCCATTCCCCACCTGGCCCCCACCTCAGGCTCTAGAAGGTTGGGGGTGTCATAGTTGCTCCGTCAGAAGAAACAGACACTGGCACATGCCTTGGACCACCTCTCTCTCTTCAACTGTCAACAGGTGTTTGTGTGCAACCAGATGACTCTCACGCTCTGTCTCCAGTGATCACAATGGGAGCTTAGACAAGGAGCTCCTGTGCAGACACCTCTGTTGTGCTCACTTCAGGTTTGGCAAAGGGAATCCCACCTCCTGTGTGTTTGTGGAGTTCACGGGAGGGATCTGAATCCCACTCAGCCCAGGGGTTTCTAACCTGGCATAAGGTGCCCAGACTGACTCATCTGAACCAACACCTGAACCATGGGTAAATGGACTCCCTTCTTGTACACTTCAAGGTGTCCTGCCTAGTGAAGGCATAGGAATAGGGGCTTCCAGAAGGGGACATTTCCACCTTTCATAGATAACCATCCTCTGATGAGACAAATTGCAATGCTGGAATCAGTCTTCCTTCAGTGCTTTGAGAGGGACCATGAGTGATTATTTTAGTTTATTCCAGTGAACATTTCCCAGGAGGAGGGAGCACAAGGGACAGAGAAAGTCATGAGCTCATCTGGGCCTCTGCTCCTGAGTGGGGCCAGGATCTGGGGATGGAGGGAGCTCATGGCAACCGGGCAGCACTGCCCAGAGACAGCTGTGTGCAGGGGCAGCTCCTCTGCAAAGAGCAGTAGGGCTCTGGGCACTGCCTGCTGCTGCTGACATGAGAAGAGACAAAGCAGAGAGAAGTGCAAGGCAGTGTGGAGTGGGAGGAGAGAGGAGAGCTCCTTGTGGGGGAAATCTTCACAGCCCCTGACAAGGTATGTCTCTGTCTGCAGGGCAACGCTACTGAGGTTCCTGCAGGGGTCTTCTGAACCCATCCCATCGCATCACTGATAGGATTTTTAGTTTCTCTCTGCTGGCTTCTCCAGTGCAGAGGAGGAGGAGGTGCTTCAGAGCAGGGACTCTGTACCATACCATCTCAGGGACAGGGCATGCTGCTACCATCTCCCAGGGATCCTGCAGGGGTGTGAAGCTGAGGTGTGCACACAGGTCTGCCCAGTACTGTAACTCGGAGCAGTGTCCCTGTGCCCCAGGTTGCTGCGTACCTGTCTAAGTGACTCTGACGTCTGCTAGGGTCAGCACTCAGCCTGCTCGGGGAGCTCCCCATGGGGCTGCTCTGTCAGGGCAGGTTCATTGTCCTGCTGAGAGGGTGCTGTGTGGGTCAGGGCTGCTCATAGCTCCAGCTCATGCACAGGACATTTCCCAGGGGACTTTTCAAAAGGAAAGTGAAGGCAGGGATTTCCTGAAAGAGAAGCCGATTTCCCGAGATGGTGCTTTACATTTCCTACCACCTGGCAAGGGGAAAATGGAAAGGGAGCTGTCAGGCTTGGACAACAGACTGAGACTCATTAATAGTTTCCAGGAGCAGCCAATGTGTCTGCTAGGAACTTCTGAAAGTCCCTCCAGCCACCCCTTATTCTATAGACAGCACCAGCTTCCCTGTTGCTGGCCTCATGAGGGTTTGTCTGACCTGCTCCTTAGCACCTGCAACCATGGGGATGGCCCTGGGCAGTGTCCTGCTACTGGGAGGTTTCTGCAGCAGAGACCTGAGCTCCCTGAGGGAGGTGTCAGCACTGCAGGGCCTGACCATGACTTGCTCAACTCCATCCACCCATAATGTTTCTGTTTGCACTTCCCTCTCATTACCTGCCCATCTCCACTGCCTGGAGCTGTCCCTGCTGTCAGCTCTTTCTCTGTCCCAGTGTCTTTTCCTGGTCGATGCTCACAGACCCCCTTCCACCCTCTGTGTGCTCATTCCTGCCCTCCACAAACCTCCCACAGGCAGGGCCCTGTCCAGGGGCATCTCTGTGATTGCAAGGAGGAGGTCAGGCAAACCCTCACGAGGCCAAGCAGGTGATGCTGGTGCTGTCTGTAGGCTGAGGTGGGGATGAAGGGACTCGCTGAGGTTTCTCTCAGACCTTTTGGGGGTGTTCAGCTGCAGTTAAGACACCGGCCCTGTGTGTCCTGCATGGTGTTCCCTTCCTGGCAGTGAGAAGCCCCAATCCCCTTCCAACCTGTGAGGCTCCTGGCAATGCATTTCATCACATTGGGGAATGCACTGACTCTCCTTTTAGGAGAGTCCATCTTTAGGACCCTTGACTGCTTCTCGGGGCTGTGCTGTCAAGCTGCCCTCCAGAAAAGCACAGCTTCCCTGGAGCATTTCTGTAAGATCTGAGAGTCCTTGGTCTGGTCTTGTGAGTCAGAAACCTTTTCACACTCTTCATCACTCTCTTGACCTCGGGGCTGAGAGCGAAGAATTTGGAAATCATCACTGTGAATCTGAACTCCTCTGCTCCCAGCTCAGTCTAGTTTCTTTCTTAGAGGAATTTGTGAATGTGGTTGCCCTTCCTCTGAGTGAGGTGCAAGTGCAGGGCAGTGAGGGGCAAGACTCATGGACAGACCAGGTCCCGTGACCCTATTCAAAGTCACAGCAAGTTCTTTTTTGCTCTTGGGATGCACAAGGGCTCATGCTGAGAGCAATTGAACTGCCAAAGATTTCTACCCCCTCAAAGAATTCTCCCATGGTGAGAAGGAGGCATCTAAAATACAGATATATACGTGTGTGCGTGTGCATGTGTGTGTGTGTGTGCATATATATATATATATATGTATGTATGTATGTATATCCTCAGACTCCTCCACTGATCATTTTGCAGAGAAAAATGGGTTTCCAAATGTTGAACAGCCATTCCACATACGCGGTGGACATAATCTGCTGCAGCATGTGTGCATCAGAGCTAGTCACTTCCCTTTCTCTCTGCAGTGCCTGCAGGAAGGGCGCACATGGTAAACTGGCGTGACGGCAGGGTCTATCTCATTGGGACAGAGACATCTAGAAAGGGTCAGGTCACGCCCTGCCTTCACTCGACTGTTTCTCTGCCTTGCTGGAGTGGCAGCTGGTGTGACTGATTCAGATACAGACACCTCTGTTCAAGAGGGCAAGGCTGGGGGAGATGAATCCCTCACAAAGGGTCTTCTCCTTCAGACACAGCTGGCATGGGTGGTGTAGTCAGCTCTCATTATGGTAAACAGAGAAACTTCCCGCTGATACCTGTACCAAGTCCCCTGCTCCCAGCTCCCAGCGCCTGTCCCCAGGTATCCCACCACATAGCAGGGTCAGTTTGACACCTCCATTTACACCCCCCAGCAGAGCAGGACTGACTCCTCTGGAGCCCATGGGCAGAGGCCCCTGCTCCACATGGCACCCTCAGCCACTGTAAACAGAGCTGCAGAGAGGGAGCTGAGTGAAGGTAAAGGGCAGAGGAAAGGTGGGGGTTTCTATGAGACACAGAGTGGGTTTGGCTCAGAGAAGCCTGCTCTAACTTGCCACTGTCTTTTCCTCCTTGGACAGTCCACAAAGCCCCGAGGAAGCAAATGTCCAACAGGAGCTCCCTCAATGAGTTCCTCCTCCTGGCATTTGCGGACACAAGGGAGCTGCAGCTCTTGCACTTCACACTCTTCCTCGCCATCTACCTGGCTGCCCTCCTGGGCAACGGCCTCATCATCACAGCCATAGCCTGCGACCACCGCCTCCACACCCCCATGTACTTCTTCCTCCTCAACCTCTCTGTTCTGGACCTTGGCAACATCTCCACGACAGTCCCCAAATCCATGGCCAATTCCCTGTGGGACACCAGGGCCATTTCCTATTTAGGATGTGCTGCCCAGGTCTTTTTCTCCTTTTTTTTATTTCCAGCAGAGTTTTATCTCCTCACAGTCATGGCCTATGACCGCTTTGTTGCCATCTGCAGACCCCTCCACTATGGGACCCTCATGGGCAGCAGGGCTTGTGTCAGAATGGCAGCAGCTGCCTGGGCCAGTGGTTTTCTCAATGCTCTTCTGCACACTGCTAACACATTTTCAATACCACTCTGCCAAGGCAACAGAGTGGACCAGTTCTTCTGTGAAGTTCCCCAGATCCTTAAGCTCTCCTGCTCAGACTCCTACCTCAGGGAAGTTGGGCTTATTGTGGTTGGTGCCTGTTTAGGCTTTGGGTGTTTCATTTTCATTGTGCTGTCCTACGTGCAGATCTTCACTGCTGTGCTGAGGATGCCCTCTGAGCAGGGCAGGCACAAAGCCTTTTCCATGTGCCTCCCTCACCTGGCCGTGGTCTCCCTGTTCATCAGCACCTCATTTTTTGCATACCTGAAGCCCCCCTCCATCTCCTTACCAGCTCTGGATCTGGTACTGGCCATGCTGTACGCGGTCATACCTCCAACAGTGAACCCTCTCATCTACAGCATGAGGAACAAGGAGCTCAAGGAGGCACTGAAGAAACTGGTTCAGTTGGTGCTGTTTCAGCAGCAATAAACTGCCCATCTCTTCTCGCAAGTGATTTTCAAGCCATTTCAGGGAACATTTGTGGTTGAGGCATTCTATCTGTGATAAGCGTGTTTGTACACAAGTGTCTGAATTCATCTCTCTTCTCCAGAGGCACAAACCTCGTCTGTCTGACCCAGAGGCTTTGTGTAAATCTGCTGACCACTCTGTCAGAGCTGGCCTTCCAAGTAGCATCTCTGTAATAAAAGGGGATCTCCTTAGTACTGTGCCTGAAGTTTGGGCTCTTCTTCCCAAGCTGGAGCCAAGAATGTGCTCAGGGATTTGCACTCGAAAAGGCCTTGTTGCCGTGCCTGGGTTTTCCATGGGCTAAGGGGGATGCGCTCATAGGGTGATGTGTTAGGGTGCCCAGTGGGTTCCCAGGGCCCCCGGAGAGGGTGAGTGTTCAAGTGGTATCTGCCAGGGACTGTCCCACATATCACTAGGTTGGTCACAGATGCCCATCCTTCTGGAAGGGAGTATGGAGCCACCTGGAGAGAAGAGGGGATCTCCAGGGCAGCATGTGCCTGGCATGGCCAGTGAGTGGAGACTCCCAAAACCAAGTGGAGTCACCCAAAGGTAAAGGGCCAAACTGAGGAACGTACCAAATCTCAGGAGAGGGAATGGGCTGGGTCTAATGACACCTCTGAACACATCCTGAACAATGTGAAATGCCCTGTGAGTGTTCCAAGCATCCTCCACAGCCACAGATCCTGGGGAGGGGGGTGTCAGGTGCAATGATGCTGGGCCAGCTGGCTCTGTCCTAACCATCACAACCAGTGTGGAGTCACCCCAGTGTGGGCCCGCTAACCGTGCAGAGCAGCACCGCCAGCCCACGACCCTGTGGGAACACAGGGGAGGGCTGCAGGAATATCTGGCCAGGACAGCACGGACACACTGACCTGGGGAAAGGCTCTCTGGGGAGCAGGGACATCCCTGGAGAAGAGCAAAGGGGCAATTGATTGCTTCTATGGGGGGGAATAAATGAAAACCTGTTTTTGAGTGTGTCAGCTCAGGGCAGGCTGCTCTGTCACTGGAGCTGCCTGAGGAGCCCCGGGGCCAGGACTCGTGTGCCGTCTTGGGGAGAGGGACTGCCCAGAGGGGCTCCAGGCAGCTACGGTTAAGGATCTCCTGGTGATGAGAGCAGTGGAGACATGGAGTGAGTGGCCTCCATTTCCTTGTTCCCTTGCTGGCCCCCAGCCCTGGGGCTGATGGGCTCACACCTCTTTCTGCCCCCCAGGAGCTGCTGTGCCCTTCAGAGGGGCTGTGGCTGTTCAGTGAGTGCCCAGAGCTCTGCAGCCCCCTGCAGTGGGCACTGCTGCGGCCACCGCCAGCATGGGCTGCTCTGGTGGGTGGTCTGGGGAGAGGGCAGGGGAAGTGGGGAGAGCCGGGGAGGGTCTGGTCTGGTCTGGGAAGTGCCCAGGAGAAGAAAAATGCCAGCAGGCAGCTACTGTGTGTGAACAGCAGTGTGGGAGCACAGAGCTGTGTGCTTGGAGGGCAAATGCAGGTCTCCTGGGAAAGGCACCAAGACATGGCAGGTGCAGGAGAGAAGAGCCCAGGTTGTTCCCTGTGTGACACGGAAACACTGGGGAAGCTGCGCCAGGGCCATCGTCCTAGAGCAGCCCCTCACATCACCCCTTTCCAGTGCTGGCTGCTCACCCCAGCTGTGGGGTTGTCCGTGGCCACCTCCATCCTGCTGCAGGTTTGTCTATCCCAATGGAGGGGAAAAGAACAGCCTTGCATGACTTATCTTCTGCACCAGATCCTGGCAAATCCCGGAGCATGGCTGTTTGCTGACCACCACGTGGAGCACAGCCCCGGCTGGGTAAGGATATTTTTACATTTACTAAAGACCTTAGGCGCATTAGAGTGCCATCACCCTCATGTCATGACTTTCTGCATTTGCCATACTCATTTGGTATTGTGTTGTAATGTACAGGAGTTGTAGGCTGTGAGCAGGGCCCATTCTGGATAAGCAGTCACTCATAATGAAACCTTGAACTGAAAACCTTTCAGGCCCAAGAGGCAACCTCACACCACTAGGAGGGGCTGGCTCTGGGGAGGCCATGTCAGGTGCTAACCCACATGCAGAAAAGGATTTTCTGCCTGCAAGAATTGCAGTGCCTATCACCAGAGATGACAGAATCACAGAACCATTCAGGCTGGAAGGGACCTTGGGACGACTCTAGCCCAACCTCCTGCTCACATAGGGATCAACACTGAGTTCACACCAAGTTCCGCAGGCCTTTGTCCAGCTGCATCCTGCAAGCCTCCAAGAAGAGTCCACAATCCCTCTGGAAGCCACTTCAAATGCTTCAGGATCCTCATCGATTTTTCTCCCTTATATACAATTTTAACAGCACTTGTGTCAGCTTTTAACTCTTTCCTCTCATTCTCCTGCCACGAATTCCTTTAAAAACCTTGTTCATTATCAGTGGCAACTTTCACTTGGGAAGCTGCTATGAGTTCCCCCAGAAACCTTCCCTTCTCTGTGCTGAATAAACCCATTCCCTCACCCTGTCCTCTCAAGGCAAGTGCTCCAGCCCCCAACCACCTTGGGGGCCTGCCACTGAGCTCACTCCATGTGATCAACAGTGTTCTTCTATGGGCAGCCCCAACTGGACACAGTCTCTGGATGCGCTCTAATGAGCGGTGAGTAGAGGGAGATAATCACTTCCCTCCATCTCCTGGCTGTGCTCCTGTTCATGCCACCCAGGACACTGTGGCCTCCTTTGTTGCTAGGGCAAGCTGCAGGCTGATGTTCAGCTCCCTGCCCACAGACTCCCCAGCCCGTATTATTGCAGGGTGTTGGTCTACCCGAGGTGCAGGACCTGCATTTGTCCTTGTTGAATTTCACAAAGTTCCTGACAGATTGTTCCTCCCGTCTGCTGAGGTCCCTCTGAATGGCAGCCCTCAAACATGTGACTCTTCCTCCTGATGAGGTGTCATCTACAAACGTGATGAGAGTTGCATCCTCCAGGTCACTGGTGAACCTGTCAGACAAGACAGGTCCGAGTATAGACCCCTGCATGCTCCACCTTTACCTGGCTTCCTGGTAAAGCATTACCCATTCAAAAAACCCTCTGAGCTCCATCATCCAAACAGCTTTTTACCCACCCGAGTGTCTACCCATCTTAACATGATGCCTTATTGTATTCAAGAATATTCATGGAGACAGTGTCCAACACCTTGCTAAAATCATGGTAAACGACATCCAGTGCTTTCTGCTCCTCCACAGTCACAGGTCTTTTGTCACAGAAAGCAATCAGGTTGTGCAGGAATGATTTACCTTCAGTAAATCCATGCTAACTGTTCCCAGGCACATTCCTCATGTGCCCAGAAATGTGTTCCAAGAGGAGTTGCTCCATGACACGCTCCTCACCAAAGTGAGGCTGAAGGGCCTGCAGCTCCCCGGGTTGTCCTTGTGGCCTTTCTTGAAGATGGGCACAACACGTTCCTTCTTCTGGTCATTGGGACCTCCACTGATCTACACAACCTTTCAAAAGGTGATAGAGACTGGCCTTGTTATGATGTTGGCCAGCCCTCTCAGTGTCCTTGGATGCAGCCCATCCCATCCCAGAGACTTGCATGGGCTGAGTACTTACAAGCAGTCCGTCAACCCTTATGCCCTGCTGGCTGTTTTTCTCTTCTGGAGCCCTGACTCGAGGCACAACAGCTCAGGAGACCTTGCTGGTGAAGACTGAAGCCAAGAAGGCACTGAGCTCCTCAGACCTATCTGCATCTGCTATTACTAGAGCCCCTGCCCCATTCATCAGTGAGACCAGGTGTTCTTTGATTATTCTTTCTGTGTTAGTGGAGTAGTAGCAGCTCTTCTTCATGCCCTTGACATCTCCTGCAAGTGTTGACCCTCAGGGAGCTTTGGTTTCATCATTCCTACTTTGGTGGACAACAGTATCCTGTTTAACCAAGCTGGTCTCCCAGGATGTCTCCTAGTTTTAATGGGTATTGCTATGGACCATCCTTGTGCTTGGTGGCTGCTGTCCTTAAAGACCTGCTGCCTTTCCTAAGCTCCATTTCCCCTCAGAGCTGCCTCCAATGGGATCCCCCACCAGTCCCCTGGAGAGGACAAAGTTTCCTCCTCTGAAGGCCGGAGTCTGTACACTACTATTGTCCTTCCTCACTGCCCTCACGATCTGGGACTCCACTGTTCCATAGTCACTGCAGCCAGGGTTTCCACAGATTATCACAGCCCTGATCTGCGCTTCCTTATGTGCGAGTACCAGATCCAGGTGAGGGACAGCCTTACTGGCCCATCAGGGAGCTGTGCTTGGAAGCTGTCCCTGACAGCCTCCAGAGATCTCCAGGACTGCTTGCACTCTGCTGTTTGCCCTTCCAGTGAATGTCAGCGAGATTAAAGTCCCCCCATAAGAACCAGGCCTGTGACCCACTGACTTCCTCAGGTTGCTTAAAGGAGACTGCATCCACCTCCTCACCCTCATTGGGTGCTTTGTAACTCCCATCACAACATCACCTTTACTCTGATGCTCATGCACAAGCTCTCACCCAAACTCATGTCCATCCCATGCAAGAGCTCCATACATCTGAGCTGCCCCTTCACACCAAGGGCATCCCCCCTGCTCATCTTCCCTAACGGTCTTGCCTGCAGAGCTTGTACCCTGCCATCACAGCCCTCCAGTCATGGTAGTGGTCCCACCACATCTCAGCTATTCCAACCATGTTTCAGTCTTGTGGCAGCCTGTGCATCTCCATCTGTTCCTCTCTGTGCCCCAGGCTGTATGCACTTGTGTGTATTTGGGTTGCAGAGCCTCAGCTGTGGCACAGAGAACAGATTGTTCATGGTGAAACACGTTACTGTGAGCCAAGGACACTGTGTGCAACGGCCCCACTTCAGAGCAGAGCCATGCTGGCCTAGACAGCAGGTGGCAATGTAATGGTGAAAGGAGGTTCCCACTGAGAGAGCAAAGCCTGCAGTGCCCAAGGCCAAGGAGAAACAGAGCTGGGCTGTGCAGAAATGGCAGGATAGGGGTTGGCTGCCCGAGCTGATTTGTAGCACCTTGGGGCCTGTGATGGAGGTGAAGCGATGTCCGGGAAGGACAAGGTGCCACTGAAGAAGTCCCTGGGCATGGGCAGCCTGTGATCCAGGCACCCTGAGGTCATCATTAGCCCAGTGCATGTTCATATCACCTGGTGGTGAAAAGAGGTTCGGGGGGAGGAAAGCTAGAAGGTTTTAAGGGTGCAGAGACTAGAGCAGAGACCTTGGTGTGATTTGCCTCTCCCATTTGTGAAGCATGCTTGGCTGCAGATCGGAAGGACATGGCCTAAAGGCAGTGGTGGGATCCAGTTGCTCGGGCACTGGTAGGAAACCCGAGATGTCCTGGGGCACTTGCCCACCAACCACTCCAAAGGGGCATGGTTTTCCTAGAGGTACTGTGTTGTATATCTAGAGACATGTGGATGGGCTGGACACCCCCAGGCATCCGACATGGCCCTGCAGGCCTATTTCTGTGTCACTGAATCAAGTGCCTGCACTGGATGACATCAACTGTTGGCAATGTCGGGATCTGCATGTGTCGCAGCTTCCTAGTGAGTGGAGCTCTGGTAGCAGTGGACATCTAGTATCATTTCAGGTGGCCAAGGCAGTTCCCTGCCTGGCCCCCAACTCATGCTCTGGAAGGATGCAGGTGTCACACTTGCTCCATCAGAGCAAGCAGACACTGGCACATGTCCTCCAGCACCTCTGTCTCTTCCAAAGTCATCAGGTGTTTGTGTGTGAGCAACTGACTCTCACCCTCCATCTCCAGTGATTGTACTGGGAGCGTAGACTAAGATCTTGCATGCAGACATCTGTGCTGTGCTCACTTCTGCCTGGGGAAGGGGAATCCCAACTCCTGTGTGTTTGTGGAGCTCTCAGGAAGGATCTGTTTCCCACTGCATCCCAGGATCTTCTAAAGCACCCTGAGAAGCCCCAAACGACTCATCTGAATCAACACCTGAACCATGTGTCAATGAGCTCCCTTCTTGTCCCCATCTAGGTGTCCTGCCTAGTTAAGAGGTGTGAATAGGAACTTCCAGAGTGGGATGTTTCCACTTTCATAGATAACCATCTTCTGATGAGACAAATTGCAATGCTGGAATCAGTCTTCCTGCAGTGCTTAGAGAGGGACCATGAGTGATTATTTCAGTTTATTTCAGGGAACATTTCCCAGGAGGAGGGAGCACAAGGGACAGAGAAATTCATGAGCTCAGCTGGGCCTCTGCTTCTGAGTGGGGCCAGGCTGCAGGGATGGAGGGAGCTCATGGCAGCCGGGCAGCACTGCCCAGACACAGCTGTGTGAAGGAGCAGCTCCTCTGCAAAGAGCAGCAGGGCTCCGGTACTGCCTGCTGCTGCTGACATGAGAGGTGACAAGGCAGAGAGAAGTGCAAGGCAGTGTGGAGTGGGAGGAGAGAGGAGAGCTCCTTGTGGGAGAAATCTTCACAGCCCCTGACACAGTAAGTCTCTGGCTGCAGGGCAATGCTACTGAGGTTCCTGGAAAGGTCTTGAAATCATTCCAGTCTCACAACTGGATTTTTAAGAATCACTCTCACAGCTTCTCCTTTGCAGAGGAGGGGGAGATGCTTCAGAGCAGGGATTCCCTGTGACACAGTCACAGGGACAGGGCATCCTGCTACCTTCTCCCAGGGAGGCTGCAGGTGTGTGAAGCCAGGGTGTGCACACAGGTCTGCCCAGGGCTGTAATTCAGAGCAGTGTCCCTGTGCCACAGGGTGCTGTGTGCCTGGAGCAGTGACTCTACCATTTGCAAGGGTCTGCACTCAGCCTGCCTGAGGAGCTCCCCACAGCGATGCGGGGAGAAGCTCTGGGTGGTAGGAGAGACCCCCAGCAGGGCATGTTGAGCATCCTTTGAAGAGGATGCTGCGTAGATCAGGGCTGCCCACAGCTCCAGCTCACTCCCAGGACATTTCTGGAGGAGACTTTCGAAAAGGAAGGTCAAGGCAGGGGATACATGAAAGAGAAGGAGTTTTCACGAGTCTGTGCTTTCAGTTTGGTTCTCTTTGGGCGGGGTGAAATGGGATTGGATCTGTCAGCTTTAGACAGGGGACTGAGACAGTGACACTGAGAGAGGAGCAGTTCTGGGCGGGGCCGGTGTCTTAACTGCAGCTGAACACCCACAGAAGCTCTGAGAGAAACCTCAGCAAGTCCCTTCATCCTCACCTCAGCCTACAGACAGCACCACCATCACCTTCTTGGCCTCGTGAGGGTTTGCCTGACCTGTTCCTTAGAACCTGCAAGCACAGAGATGCCCCTGGACAGGGCCCTGCCTGTGGGAGGTTTGTGGAGGGCAGGAATGAGCACACAGAGGGTGGGAGGGGGTCTGTGAGCACCGACCAGGAAAAGACATTGGGACAGAGAAAGAGCTGCCAGCAGGGTCAGCTCCAGGCAGCAGAGATGGGCAGGCAATGAGAGGGAAGTGCAACCAGAAACATTATGGGGGGACGGAGTTGAGCAAGTCATGGTCAGGCCCTGCAGGGCCAACACCTCCCTCAGGGAGCTCAGGTCTCCCCTGCAGAAACCTCCCAGTAGCAGGGCACTGCCCAGAGCCATCCCCATGGTTGCAGGTGCTAAGGAGCAGGTCACATAAACCCAGATGAGGCCAGCAAAGGGGAAGCTGGTGCTGTCTATAGAATAAGGGGTGGCTGGAGGGACTTTCAGAAGTTCCTAGCAGACACATTGGCTGCTCCTGGAAACTATTAATGAGTCTCAGTCTGTTGTCCAAGCCTGACAGCTCCCTTTCCATTTTCCCCTTGCCAGGTGGTAGGAAATGTAAAGCACCATATCAAGAAATTGGCTTCTCTTTCAGGAAATCCCTGCCTTCGCTTTCCTTTTGAACAGTCCCCTCAGAAATGTCCTGTGCATGAGCTGGAGCTATGAGCAGCCCTGACCCACACAGCACCCTCTCAGCAGGACAATGAACCTGCCCTGACAGAGGCCTCTCCTCCCACCCAGAGCTTCTCCTGGCAGCGATGTGGGGAGCTCCATGGGCAGGCTGAGTGCTCAACCTTGCAGGTGGAAGAGTCAATTTGCCAGGAACACAGCACCCTGGGGAACAGGAACACTGCTCCAACTTACAGCCCTGCAGAGACCTGTGTGCACACCCCGGCTTCACACCCCTGCAGCTTCCTTGGGAAAAGGTAGTAGGATGCCCTGTCCCTGAGATTGTATAGGAGAGAATCCCTGCTCTGAAGCACCTCTTCCTCCCCTGCAAAGGAGAAGCCAGGAGAGAGAAGCTAAAAATCCTATCAGTGATGCGATGGGATGAGTTCAGATGACCCCTCCACGAACCTCAGTAGCATTGCCCTGCAGCCAGAGACTTACCGTGTCAGGGGCTGTGAAGATTTCTCCCACAAGGAGCTCTCCTCTCTCCTCTCACTCCACACTGCCTTGCACTTCTCTCTGCCTTGTCTCATCTCATGTCAGCAGCAGCAGGCAGTGCCCAGAACCCTGCTGCTCTTTGCAGAGGAGCTGCTTCTTCACACAGCTGTGTCTGGGCAGTGCTGCCCGGCTGCCATGAGCTCCCTCCATCCCTGCAGCCTGGCCCCACTCAGAAGCAGAGGCCCAGCTGAGCTCATGAATTTCTCTGTCCCTTGTGCTCCCTCCTCCTGGGAAATGTTCACTCCAATAAACTAAACTAATCACTCATGGTCACCCTCTAAACACTGAAGAAAGAGTGATTCCAGCATTGCAATTTGTCTCATCAGAGGATGGTTATCTATGAGAGGTGGAAACATCCCCCTCTGGAAGCCCCTATTCCTATCCCTTCACTAAGCAGGAACCGAGGCAGGGACAAGAAGGGAGTCCATTTACCCATGTTTCAGGTGTTGATTCAGATTCATAAACACACAGGAGGTGGGATTCCCTTTGCCAAACCTGAAGTGAGCACAACAGAGGTGTCTGCATCGGAGCTCCTTGTCTAAGCTCCCGTTGTAATCCCTGGAGATGGAGGGTGGGAGTCAGCTGGTCACACACAAACACCTGGGGACATTGGAAGAGACAGAGGTGGTCCCAGGCAAGTGCCAGTGACTGCTTCTTCTGACGGAGCAACTATGACACCCCCAAACTTCTAGAGCCTGAGGTGGGGGCCAGGTGGGGAATGGCCTTGGCCATCTGAAATGACCCTAGATGCCTACTGCAACTAGAGCTCCACTCACTATGAAGCTGAGACACAAGCAGATCTGTACAATGCAAACACTGAATGCAATTCAGTGCAGACACTGGATTCAGTGACATAAAGATAGGCCATAGGCAGGGCCATGGCTGATGCCTGGAGTGTCCAGCACAATCCCAGGTCTCTAGCAAATACAGCATGGGACCTACAGGAAAGGCATGTCCTTTTGGAGTGGTTGCTGGGAAAGCACCCCAGGTCCTCTCAGGTTTCCTAACAGTGCCCAAACAACTGAATCCCACCACTGCCTTTAGGCCAAGTCCATCCCGTCTGCATCCAACAGTGTTGCATAGATGGGAGGCACATCACGCCAAGGTCTCTGCTCTAGTCTCTGCACTCTCAAACACTTCCAGCTTTTCTCTGCATGAACAACTTCTCATCTCCAGATCATGTGAACAGGACTGCTAGTGGAGTCCACAGGCTGGTTGGATCCCAGGACATCCAGGCCCAGGGAATTTTTCAGTGGCCCATGTCCTGCCTGGAGGTTGGTTCACCTCTGTCACAGACCCCAAGGTGCTACAAGTCAGCTCAGGCAGCCAACCTCTCTCCTGGCATCCCTGCACAGTCCAGTTCTGTTTCTTGATGGCCTTGGGCACTGCAGGCTTTGCTCTCTCAGTGGGAAGCTCATTCCACCATTACATTGCCATCTGCTATCTATGACAGCATGTCTCTGCTCTGAGGTGGGGCCATTGCACACACAGTGTCCTTGGCCCTTGGTAACATCTTTCACCTTGACTGGTCTGTGCTCTGTGCCACAGCTGAGGCTCTGCAATCCAAATATACACAAGTGAATGCAGCCTGGGGCATAGGCACGAGCAGACGGAGATGCACAAGGGAGATAAGGGTGATGCTTTCCTGGATCTGGAAATTGCAAATAAGGAGGAAGTGATCAGGGATAGGATAGTGTCAGCCTTGCCTACAGTGACCACGAGAAAGTGGAGTCCCAGATCTTGAGGGGAGTGAGGAAGGACAGTAGTAGAGTACAGACCCTGGACTTGAGAGGAGCAAACTTTGGCCTGTTCAAGGGACTGCTGGGGGGGAACCCTTGGTGTGCAGGAAGAACCTGAGGTGAGGGGGGTTTCTTTTGCTTCTTTTTTGGGAACAATTTCCTGTTGTGTAGAAGGAAAGACTAGTACCCAGGATGGATGTCCATGCATCTGTTCTGCATCTTCATTAGTCCTGGCATTTCTATGTATATACGGCCAGATGCAAGGCCCCCTGTACTTCCTTTTCCTCCTTTGGAAAACTCATCTGATTGATAGCAGTACAGCTTCTTGTCTCCAGTGTCTTGCTGGCCAACTCCTTTGCTCACAGCAATCAATGCACTGCGCTCAGTTCCTGCTCCGCTCCAAGAGTGATGCAATATTTGGGACCCTTCTGGTCCTTTGCAGAAGCACAGAATAGTTGAGGTTGAGGTACCTCTGGAGATCATCTAGTCCAACTCCCCTGCTCAAGCAGTCACCTGGAGCACGTTGCACAGGATCGCATCCAGGTGGGTTTGGAATATCGCCAGAGAAGGAGACTCCACCACCTCTCGGGGCAACCTGTTCCAGTGCTTTGTCACCCTTACAGAAAAGAAGTTTTTCCTCATATTCAGATGGAACTTCCTGTGTTCCAGTTTGTGCCCATTGTCTCTCGTTCTATCACTGGGCACCACCGAAAAGAGTCTGGTCCCATCCTCTCGACACCCTCCCTTCAGATACTTGTACACGTTGATAAGATCCCCTCTCAACTGTCTCTTCTCCAGGCTAAACAGGCCCAGCTCTCTCAGTCTTTCCTCATAAGAGAGATGCTCCAGTCCCCTAATCATCTTTGTAGCCCTTCGCTGGACTTGCTCCAGCAGTGCCACATCCCTCTTGTACTGGGCAGCCCAGAACTGGATGCAGTACTCCAGATGTGGCCTCAGCAGGGCTGAGGAGAGGGGGAGAATCACCTCCCTCGACCTGCTGGCAACACTCTTTCTGATGCACCCCAGGATACCAGTGGCCTTCTTGGCCACAAGGGCACATTGCTGCCTCATGCTTAACTTGGTGTCCACCAGCACTCCCAGATCCTTCTCCGCAGAGCTGCTTTCCAGCAGGTCAACCCCCAACCTGTACTGCTGCATGGGGTTATTCCTCCCCAGGTGCAGGACCCTGCACTTGCCTTTGTTGAACTTCATGAGGTTCCTCTCTGCCCACCTCTCCAGCCTGTCCAGGTCTCTCTGAATGGCAGCACAGCCCTCTGGTGTATCGGTCACTCCTCCCAGTTTTGTATCGTCGGCAAGTTTGCTGAGGGTGCACTCTGTCCCTTCATCCAGGTCATTGATGAAGAAGTTGAACAAGACTGAACCAAGTCCTGACCCCTGGGGGACACCGCTAGCTACAGGCCTCCAACTAGACTCTGCACCACTGATCACAACCCTCTGAGCTCTGCCATTCAGCCAGTTCTCAATCCACCTCACTGTCTGCTCATCTAGCCCACACTTCCTGAGCTTGCCTATGAGACCAAGCACAGTCCCCAGGGTGCAGGATCCAGAGATGGTGTGAGGGACTGAAGAACCTCCTGTCAGCCCATCTGTGTGGGCAGGGATGCGACCGGGGTTGTGTCTCACCAATGAACCTCACGGCTACCTCCTGCAAGGATGCCTCAGGGTTCTCCAAGTACAGCAGGCTCTGGTGCAGGTACCGCTCTGCTCTGCTGCTGTTCCGCAGAAGCTGGAGACAGCACAAGGCCAGGGGGCTGGTACCAAGCCTCCCCAGAAGGCCAGGCCTGTCCCTCCTCGCAGGACCAGCCTCCTCTTCCTTCCTGTTCATGACTCCCAGCTAGAGGCTGTGTGGTACCAAGGTTCAGAGGGAGCAGAGGACAGAGTGTGGGTTTCCTGAGAGGCCTGCAGAGTAGCAGAGACCAGGAGATGCCACCACAGCCAGGGCAGGACACCCTGTGTCCCCATCATCTTGGCAAGGCCCCGAGCCTTTCCCAGCCTGGAATGAGGAGATGCAGCTTGGGTCTGTCCCTCGCTGAAGGCAGAGGCAGCTCTGCCTTGTCCTTGGGGACTCAGGAAGTTGGACCTCACAGTGACATGCATTCAAAGGGACACTTGTCAGCAGCCCTTGCCCTGCTGCTCCGGCCCACCCAAGGGATGTCACCATTGCTTCCCAAAATCCCTGGTCCATACCTGGGCCACTCCTTGCATCTGGTCACTCATGTGGAGGAAGAGTGGGACCAGGCTCCTCTGCACTTGCTGCTTCATGCCCCGTTTGTTCTTCCCCACCACAATCTCCATCAGGTCTTTGCAGAGGAGGATGGAGAGCTCTCGCACGGGGCTGTCTTCCTGTGTGCAGGGAGGAGAGGAGGGGCGGCCTCAGCAATGACTCCAGGAAGCGGGCATGAGAAGAGGGTTTGCCATTGGGAGGCCTCACCCTCTCCAGGCACAACTGTCCCCTACCCCGCTGGAGGTCAGAGCTGGCAACAAACCTCTGCGGAGGCAGCCTGGAGAATGAGGGTTGTTGACAGCAGCAGGGCAAGCTTCCCTGGGCTCTGTCTCCCTGTGCCTCTGGAGGGAACTTTCTGGATTTCCCTAAGACTCCATCAGGACCCCTCGCAGGAGAGGATGACAGAAGGGGACAGCCCAGGGACATGCCTCACTCTCTAGCCTGCTCCTACCTCTTTGTTCATCTCTGCCCCAGGCCAGGCAAGCACCACATGGAGTCAAGCATGAGACAGAGCAGCCAAGGGCAGGGAGGGGCTGGTTTGATCTAGTCCCACAGTGCAGGACACCAAGGCCAGCACAGGGAATGTCACAGGGAATGTCAGAGGGACACACAGCACCCATAGCCACACATACAGACCCCCGGACACGCCAGGAGAGCCCCTGACTCTCCTACCAGCCATCCATCATCAAAGCTCGCAGAAGCTTCTCAGCCAGCCGCAGAGCAATAGGGATGGAGCCCTTCTGGTGCAGGGGGCTAAGGATGTTTCTCAGCAACATCAGGCTTCCCACACGCATGTCCCTGCCAGCATCCTGCAGCCACTCCATGATGTCTGGGAGCAGGCTCTGCATTCTCCTTGCCTGTGTGAAACACACAACTTCCTTTCAGTGAAGCAAGGCCAGACCCCCCCTGCCAAAAGTGCTCTGGGTGCTGACTTCCCATCAGGGCTCAGTGTCCGGGGCCAGGGCTCTGCCCACACCCACAGCACAGAGGCTGCAGTGCAGGGCAGAGATCTCCCAGGGGGCCCTCAGCATGCTATGGCCTCTACTTGGAGGAAGGCTGCTGCCTCGAGGCCCAGGAGCAGCCGGCTACGTTAGCCCGACCCTGTGCTCTGCCTCATCGTCCCTCTTGTAGCGTGACTTTGGCCGCAGCGCTCCCATGACTGAGGCCGTCTGGAGCTGGCTTGCTTGGTGCTGGGCCTGGATCTCTGCCTAGCACAGCCAAGATGTGCCAGCAGCAGGAGCTCTTCCTGGAGGGCATTGGTGCCTTTCTGCTTGTGCAGCCCAGCCAAGTGCCTGGCATGAAAGACTCAGGGCAGATGAACACCTCCTGTCAAGCCCCAGGCTGCCAGCATGGCTTCACCCAGCTGCCCCCTGCTCACCATCTCGGGTCTCTGCGACAGGCTCATGAGGCCTCTGAAAGCCAGCCCGCGCATCTTCAGGCTCTGACTTTGGACATAGCTCTGGAGGAGCGGCAGGACGCCATCATCCATTTGGGCAAGGTCAGGGCAATCCAGCAGCTGAAATGCACACAGCAATGAAAGACTGGCTGAGCTGGCAGGACTGCCTGCACCGGGCAGCCCTGGATCCCACCCACCTTTCAGGGAAAGGGCACCAGGCCCTGACAAAGCTCAGCGCACAGGCAGCAGGGATTGTGGAAACACCCCCAGGCCCTGCTCCCAGGCCTGGGCCTCACAGCACACTGCACACACCGCTCGCCTCCTCCTCCCGTCCTCTGAACCCTCTGCAGCCTCTGGTTCCCATCCCTTGGAGGAGCAACTGAACACAGAGCTGCCACAAAGGAGGCATGAAATCCAAGTGTTTACAAGTGGCAGCCCAGCAGAAATGAGCCAAAGTCAGGGTGACTCAGAGGAGTGCCCCAGCTCCATTGCCCCAGCTCCATTGACCAACATCACCCCACAGCCATGTGCACAAGCCAGCAGAGCATTTAGAGGCACCTGCAGAGAGTCACCACTTGCCATGAGGCCCACCTCAATGAAGAAAGCCATGGTGGGCATCAGACAAAACTAGTCCTCCCTTCTCAGCAGCCTTGCCAGCTGGTGCAAGATCCAGTGACACAGGTGTCTTGGAGCCCCCCTCACAGGTCTGGCAGCAGGAAGAAGGTCCCCACTGTTGGTCCTCAGCTGAGCAGGCAAACCTCCTCTGGGATTGCTCTGCCCCCTCGAGCCATTTCCCCCCAGCACAGGGCAAGGCAGGCCAAGGCAGTGCTTGGCACACAGCACTTGGCACACAGCTACAGCAGCCAGTGGCATTTGCTCATGGAGGGCTGCTCTTTCCCTACCACACTTTGGCATTAGAAAGCCAGGGTCGGTCATCATCAGGTTCCTTTTGGTGGGAGACCAGAGAAAAAACCTTCCCACCCGGAAGTCATGGCCTTCCCACACATCCCCTTTCCTGACCCCTTTGGATTCCTCTCCCCCTGGGCCCTTCCTGTGTTCTTCTGTGCATCTTGCACCTTTCCTGGGGCTCTGTCCTTGGTGGCAATGCAGGCAGACGGTCCCCAATGCTCTCAGGGTTGGGAGTCCAGGCCCCACAGGAGGGCACTCCAGCTCTCCGGGAGGGAACACTCCTGCGAGGGACCCTCTCCCACAACTCCTAACACCAAATGCTCCCCCAGCAGCTCTCAAAGATGAGCAGCAACGGGGCAGGGAGCTCCCATGGCTATTTTGCTGTGTGATCCCTTGTTACAAGCGTTGAGGCTGCAGCCTCTTTCTTGGAGAACTGGGGTCCCCCTTCACCCACAAGGAAGGACATTGTGCAGGGCACCCCGAATTCAGGGAAGAGGTGCTGGGGGAGAGCAGGGTGGAAAGGGCTGTACCTGGCCCTGCATGGTTAGAATTGGAAGAAGATGCCTGTCCATTGCCTACAAAAATTGTTGTAAAACTTAAAAAACTTTACCCATGCTTTAAAAAAGCAAAACAGCTAGTCGCATGTGAACTCAAAAAGAAATTTCTCTGAGATGACTATTAAAATTAAGATTTTTTTTTTTTAGGGTAGAAGCAATCCTTCTTTTTCAAACCCTTGAGCTTTGTGTTCTTTGAATTTCATACTTGACCCTATTTAAGCCTAGAAGCCTCTTTTCATACCTACAGGTGTTTATTTTGACAAAGACACCTATGTGCATTCTAGTCTGGTAGCCTAGAACATCTTCTGAGAAATTGAACTCTACTTGCCTCTTGTATTGTGACCAACCAACCAATTCCTGCCATGGAAGAAGGTTCAGGGAAGAACATAGGCTGTGATGGACCACAGCTGCCACAAAGCAAGCAGAATTTATCTCAGCACAAAGAGAACCAGAAGGTGGCCTTTTTTTTAGGACACTCCAGACTCATGCAAACACCTGAAGGCTGGAAATAAATCCTTGCCAGAGCAGAAATATTTATCGGCAGAGGGAACATGCACCCCACCTGAGCTGCAACTGGACTAGCAAGCCTTGCTGGTTTGAACCACTGGTTTGCTGCTTTCCCCCTTCCCAGAGAAATGCAATTTGGTAATGGAACACATTTGAAGAACAAAGAACTGCAAACTTGGTGTGCTTCAAAGAAAGATCAGTAGACTTTTCGCCTATGGTATCAACCTCCAAGTATGGGGTAGTAGAACAATGGAGTGGCCGACAGAAACAACAGCTGCACAAGAGTGACTCTTCTCTCATAGAATACTTCTAAGTGGGGATCCCATTTGTGGGAAGTTGTAAGGTGGCTAAATAAGTGACATACTCTTATGGGAAGGCCCATAGATAAGGGGGTTGTGTCAGTAGCTGCATGAATTCCTGTTAAAACAGAAATAAAACCCCATCAAAGTCCTGGAGGTGAGGTTGTGGTTAAACATCAGCTCAGGGATCAGTCTGGGTGACTCTGCTCTTTTCCCATGGAAAAGGAGCATGGGATGCTGTAGACAATGAAGAGAGTAAGTTAACTGTAAGTGAGGCCTGGGTTATGTCCAAGACCTGGGTGTCTTCTCTTGCAGGGAGATGGGGTGTTACTGCTGACCGTGGGAACACTGATAACTGGAAAAAAAACACCTGAAACGTGTCTCTAACAGGTTCTGCCTTTTCACATTGCCCATGGGACAACTCATGTATTGAAGCTCAGTCACAACCCATCTTTAAATCTATAGTTACAAGAGAAATACCATCTGTAATAGCACGAGGTCAAGGACTGATAGTAGGCAAAAATGTTACATTAACCCTAAGATCTAAAGTTATTCTAAACGTAGGAGCGATGAAATGTGGTAGAATGAACGTGTTCATTTAGTGAAAGTGTCCCATGACAGAGCAGCCTGCCCTGAGCTGACACACAGAGAAAAAAGTTTTCATTTACTCCTCCCTGCAAACATGCAATTGTTCCTTTGCTCTTCTCTGGAGGCCTCCTTGTTCTCCAGAGAGCCTTTCCCCAGGTCAGTGTGTCCATGCTGGCCTGCCCAGCCGTTCCAGCACCCCTCCGCTGTGCATTCCTCGGTTTGACCCTTTACCTTTGGGTGACTCCACTTGGTTTTGGGAGTCTCCACTCACTGCACATCCCAGGAACATGCTGTCTCTGGAGATACCCTGCGCTCACCTGGTGGCTCCATATTGCCTTCCAGAAGGATGGGCATCTCTCACCAGCCCTCTAAAATTTGAGACAGCCCCCAGCAGATACCGCTTGAGCACTCACTCTCTCCAGGGCCACTGGGCACCCACAAGTGAAGGCTGAATCCAGCCCTCATTCCCTCACACATTCACCCTATGAGCACATCCTCCTTAGCCCGTGGAAAACCCAGTCACAGCAAAAGGGGCTTTTCAGGGGCAATTCCCAGAGCACCTTCTTGGCTCCAGCTTGGGAAGAAGAGCCTAGTCTTCATGCAGTGTACTGATGAAATCCCCTTTATTACAGAGATGCTGTAAGGGAGGCCAGCTCTGACACAGTCTGGGCAGATTTACACAAAGCCTCTGGGTTAGATAAACAGGTTTTCTGCCTCTGGAGAATAGAGATGAATTCAGATGTTTGTGTACAAACACGTTTATCACAGATAGAATGCCCCAAACACAAACGTTGCCTGAAATCACTTGGAAATCATTTCTGAGGAGAGATGGGCAGCTTATTGCTGCTGAAACAGTACCAACCGAACCAGTTTCTTCAGTGCCTCCTTGAGCTCCTTGTTCCTCATGCTGTAGATGAGAGGGTTCACTGTTGGAGGCACCACTGAGTACAGAACAGCAACCACCAGATCCAGAGCTGGGGAGGAGAGGGAGGGGGGCTTCAGGTAGGCAAATATGACAGTGCTGACAAACAGGGAGACCACGGCCAGGTGAGGGAGGCACATGGAAAAGGCTTTGTGATGACCCTGCTCAGAGGGGATCCTCACCATGGCAGTGAAGATCTGCACATAGGACACCACAATGAAAATGAAACACCCAAAGAATAAACAGGCAGTAACCACAAGAAGCCCAGCTTCCCGGAGGTAGAAGTCTGAGCAGGAGAGCTTGAGGATCTGGGGGATTTCACAGAAGAACTGCTCCATGATATTGCCTTGGCAGAGTGGTATGGAAAATGTATTAGCAGTGTGCAGGACAGCATGGAGAAAAGCACTGGCCCAGACAGCTGCTGCCATTTTGAGACAAGCTCTGCTGCCCATGAAGGTCTCGTAGTGCAGGGGTTTGCAAATGGCAACATAGCGGTCATAGGCCATGACAGTGAGAAGAAAATAATCTGCTGAAAACAGGAAGACAACCAGGAAGACCTGGGCAGCACATCCTGAGTAGGAAATGGCCCTGGTGTCCCACAGGGAATTGGCCATGGATTTGGGGACAGTGGTGGAGATGGTGCCAAGGTCGAGGAGGGAGAGGTTGAGGAGGAAGAAGTACATGGGGGTGTGGAGGCGGTGGTCACAGGCTACGGCTGTGATGATGAGGCCGTTGCCCAGGAGGGCAGCCAGGTAGATGCCCAGGAAGAGCAAGAAGTGCAAGAGCTGCAGCTCCCGTGTGTCTGCAAATGCCAGGAGAAGGAACTCGTTGAGGGAGCTGCTGTTGGACATTTCACTCCTTCTGGGCTTTCGGGACTGTGCAAAGGAGAACAGACATTGAGAAGTTAGGAGAGACTTTTCAAGGAAAAGAAATCCAAATGTTGCAGTTCTCATCCAAGCCCCCACACTGCCTCTCTCTTTACTGAAAGGGTCTTTGTGCAGCTCCCTTGCTTGGGCTGTGCTTTGCACTGGCTGAGTGTGCTGTGAGGAGCAGGGACCTCTGCCCTTGGGCTCCAGAGCAGTCAGTCCTGCTGTCAAGCAGTAGGTACAGGGCAACGGGGGTGACCAGCTCTGACATTCACACTTTCTGTCAGGTGAAATCCACTCATCATGTAGAAGGGCTTTTCAGAATCTTCACTCTGAATTCTAAAGAATGAGGTTTGAGGAACAGAGTTTCAGGGATTTTTTATTTTCTTTTAGATGTTCTTGTCACCCCTGCGGAGTGTTCCTCAGAGGTAGAAATCCTTGGCATTTCCACTCTGAGTCCTGAGAAAAATGGATTCACTGTCCCTTGTTGCAGAGTGAGGACAGCTAGTCTGTCTGTTACTCTTGTTCCCAGCTGCCTTGTGCTTGCCACTCTTTGAGGTGGAGGATGATCACACTCATATGTTGCCCTAGAAAGAAACCAGCCCCTGCTGAGAGCACACGAGTCCAGTTTCAAAGTGCACAGCTCCAAACTTCTCATCCTTTCTCAGGGCACCTCAGGGAGCTCTCCACACTCCCCTTCTAGCCAAGGACACACAGGGCTCTTTTCAGATGCCCACATACAGCCTCCCACCACCATCTCCAAACTCTCAGCATCTCGGCACCTTCCTCATGGGTCTCTCAGATATCACAGAGGTGCTATGAGACAGCAGTGCCTTTCTAGAGGGCAGCACACAGGCTGCCAGGACACTACAAGGAAACGGTCAAAGGACTCTTAGGACTGGAGATGGGTTCTCCCTAAGGGAGAGTCAGCTCATTTCGCAGACCCACAGACTGCATTTTCTGGAGCTCCACAAGTCAGAAGGGGGCTGGGGCAACCTCATTCCCATGCAGACCCCTCTGCTGCACAACTTGCGGCACTGGTGTCAGAACTGGAACTGAAACTTCCCACCCCAGAGAGCTCAACAGCAAGAACAGGAGCAGCATGGACAGGAGGGGAAACAAGGAGCAGCACCACGATCCGGGTGCCAGGGGAGGCAAGGAGAGAGAGAGACAGATGGGAACTCAGGAAAGCCTTCACCTTACCAGCTAGGCATGTCGCCTCACAGGCAGTGGCATCACAGGGTAGTCACTCTCAGTCCCTTTGTCAGGCACCTCTCCTCTGCCGGAGGGCTGGCTGCAGAGAAGGCAGCTCATGCCCTGGACCCCATGGCTGTCAGGGCAGAGGCTCTGCTGGCGGGGAGAGGAGACACAGGGAGCTTGCTCAGAGGAAGGTGTCTGCATCAGAGGGACTGACCATGACTTGCCCAAATCCATCCTCCCATGATGATTCTGTTGGCACTTCCCTCTCACTTCCTGCCCATCTCTGCTGCCTGGGGCTGCTCCTGCTGCCTGCAGCTTTCTCTCCCCCAACATCTTTTCCCTGTCCGTACTCACAGACCCTGTCCCACCCTCTGTGTGTGCAGTTCTGCCCTACAGAAACCTCCCGGATCAGGGCACTGTCCAGGGCATCTCTGTGCTCGCAGGTCCTAAGGAGCAGGTCACATTAGCCCTGATAAGTCCATAAAGGTGATGCTGGTGCTGCTGTAGGTGGAGGTGGGGTTGAAAGGGTTTGCTGAGCTTTCTCAAAGACCTCCTGATCTCTGAGAGGGAAGGTCAGTGAGTCCCAGTTCCTTGCCAAACCACAAAACTCTTTCCTTTTTTCTCCCTGCCAGCATTAGGAAACTGAAAGCCCTGGAAGGAAAGCTCCTTGCCTTTCAAGTAGCCTTTTTTGCACCTTCCTCTGCGGTGCAGCGACACTGCTCTGAATGACAGCCCTGTGCAGACCTGGGTGCATATCCAAACTTCACAGCCCTGCAGCATCCTTGGGAGAAAGTAGCAGCATGCCCTGTCTCTGTGATGGTGTGGCAGGGAATGCCTACTCTGAAGCATCTCCTCCTCCCCCACACTGGAGAAGCCAGGAGAGCGATCCTTGAAAAACCTATCAGTCATGGGATGAAATAGGTGTAGAAGACCCTTCCAGGAACCTCTATAGCATTGCCCTGCAGCCAGAGACTTACTGTGTTCAGGGCTGTGAGGATTTCTCCCACAAGGAGCTCTCCTCTCTCCTCCCACTCCACACTGCCTTCCACTTCTCTCTGCCTTGTCTCCTCTCATGTCAGCAGCAGCAAGCATTACTCACAGCCCTGCTGCTCCTTGCAGAGAAGCTGCTCCTGCACACAGCTGTCTCTGGGCAGTGCTGCCCAGTTTCCATGAGCTTTCTCCATCCCAGGAGCCTGGCCTCACTCAGCAACAGTGTGGCCCAGTTGAGCTCATGAATTTCTCTGTCCCTTGTGCTCCCTCCTCCTGGGAAATAAACTAAATAAACTAAATAAACTAAAATAATCACTGATGATCCCTCTCTAAACAATGCAGAGAGACCAGTTACAGCATTGTCCCTTGTTTCATCAGAGGATGGTTATCTATGATAGGCGGAAACATCCCACCCTGGAAATCCATATTCCCATGTTCTTAACTAGGCAGGACACCTAGAAGCGGACAAGAAGGGAGGTCATTCACCCATGGTTCAGGTTTTCATTCAGATGAGTCAGTCTGGACATCGCATGCCCAATTAGAAGGCCCTGGGATGGAATATGATTCAGATCCCTCCTGTGAACTTCACAGGCACACAGGAGGTGGGATTCCCCTTGCCAAAACTGAAGTGTGCACAACAGAGATGTCTGCATGGGAGCTCCTTGTCTAAGCTCCCATTATAATCACTGGAGATGGAGGGTGGGAGTCAGTTGCTCAAGACACAAACACCTGGTGACAGTTGAAGGGACAGAGACTGCATCCAGTTGGGCCCCCTGCAGAAGAACGCTGTTTGTCACTTGGCGTGACTTCAGTGGCAGGCCCCAAGGTGGTTGGGGGCTGAAGCACTTGCCCGGTGAGGAGAGGCTGAGGGAACGGGCCTTGTTCAGCGCAGAGAAAGGAAAGGCTTTGCGGGGCACTCACAGCAGCTTCCCAGCTCAAGGTTACCACCAATAAAAACCAAGTTTTTGCAGTGACTCATGGCAGGAGAAGGAGAGGCAATGGCTATAAGGTGACACAAGTGCTGTTAAAATTAGCTATAAGGGAGAAAAATCAAAGAGGGTAACAAAGCATTTGAAGTGGGGTCCAGAGAGGTTATGGACCCTCTCTTCTTGGAGGCTTGCAGGATGCAGCTGGACAAGGCCCTGAGGAACTTGGTGTGAATTCGGTGTTGATCCTGATGTGAGCACGAGGTTGGACTCGAGACCTCTCAAGGTCCCCTCCAACATGAATGATTCGGTGATTCTGTCATTGCTGGTGATAGGCACTGCAATTCTTGAAGGCAGGAATACCTTTTCTGCATGTGGTTAGCATCAGACACAGTCTCTCCAAAGCCAGCCCTTCTGAGTAGTGTGAGGTTTCCTCCTGGGCCTGAAAGGTTTTAAGTTCACATCAGGATCAACACTGAATTCACACCAAGTTCCTCAGGAACCCTGAGCCAACCTGAACCTCAGCTGAACCTCAGCCACCCTGATCAGGACTAGCCCTCTAGAGCAGACCTACTACCAAGCTGCACACAGCTCCCTGCCTTGGTCTCCTCTGACCCCAGTGTGCTGACCCTGCAGGCCAGATACACCATGGACATTATCTGGAGGCTTCCTTTGGCAGATCAACGTTCCCAAAGTAGTGCATGATGTATTAGTACCAGCCAGAATTGTTTTACTTTTAATAGTGTGATACCAAGATACCATTCCACTGCAGCTGCCTGATTGGCCCTCAGCAGATGTGCTGGCCAGCAGGCTTTGGGATGTCACCAAGTGCCTCAGAGAGTCCACCCAGCAGAAATGACTGGCCTGGGGAGGGGAGGGGGTGACACAGGTGACAGGGACCCATCTGGGTGCTGTTTGTGAGGGCACCTCTGCTGCAGCCACCCCACCAGTGTGTGGCTGGCAGGCAGGCAGGCACTGCTCTTGACCACCCTGATCAGGACTAGCGCTCTGGAGTAGAACTCCCACCAAGCAGTGCACAGCTCCTCACTGAAGAATCCTCCAACCCCAGCATGCTGCCCCTGTGGCCCAGAGACACCATGGACATTATCTGGAGGCTTCCTTTGCCAGATCAACCTTCCCAAAGTAACACATGATGTATTAATACCAGCCAGAGGGGTTTTTTTTATTCTGTGATACCAAGAAGGAGTCATTCTGCAGGCTCCAATGGACACTTGGATGATGGGTGGGTGAGCTGAACTGTGCAAGGCCTGCTGCGACAGACCTGGACCACCCTACATGGAACCGACCCTCACTTGCTCTTGTCCATACCTCACTGCCAACAGGGGACCTATGTCCGAAATAGCCTCAGATCCACACTTGCGATTTCATCTCAGAGGGGCTTCACTTGCAAAGAAGAGTCCACAAGTGAGCTAATGCCCACGCTGTGCATGAGCTGGTCAGGCAGGAGCTTCAGAACCTGCAGGCCTCACCCAGCTCAGGGACACAGTGCAAAAGGTGCTCAGCTGAGTTGGACACCTGACCTGTCAGGTCAGAAATGACTGCCTTAGAGAAGAGAGGAGCATGTGGAAAGGTGAAGAACATAATTCTGAGGGGGCTGGCAAGTTACCTGCACAAAACAAATTCAGCTTTGCAAGCTGATTCTCAGCTATGACCCATGAAGTATTTCCTGCTGACTTGCAGGCAAGTGCTGGAGCATCACTACTCACTGCACATCTGGGAGAAGTGGTTTCAAAGGGCAATCATTTTCAGAAGAACTACTTTGTCTTTGGAAGTTTCCCTTATTTTCCCCATTTCAAAAGCTAATGACTGTGGCACTACCGCTTGAAAGGGCACCTCTGAGTGCTCCACCTTGGCAATACCATTTCCTTGTTAACTGTGTGGGTGAAAAAAGTCCCATGTGATCCAAACTGCTCTCTGAGGCCTCCTGCTGGATGTCAGCCCTTGCATGTCTTGTGTCACAGCCCAGGACAGCGTGCAGGGTGCAGCAGGGAGCCCCAAAACAGCGAGGCCTTCAGCAGGAAGAGCTCAAGACCCTCTCTAGGGTTCACTGGATTGGAGGGGGGTTAATTGGATGGTTAAGTAAGGGCTAATTGGAGGATGTTACTGCGTTGAAAGCAAGGAGTTTCTAGGGTCCTGCCACATGAGAAGAAAAGAGTGTCTGCACCAATTATGGATATGGGTAGTATCCCCCATTAGCCTTTGCTAATAGGAGAAGGAGGTAGCTGCCATGCCTGTAGCCTAATAAATCTTGGGGTTGGACAGATCCCAGATGATTTACCTTGAAAAATCTCCAGCAAGGAACCCTTTCTGAAAGATGAATTCCTACACTCCAAATGCTCTAAGGTCCATATTTCTATGTACCTCACAGCATATGTGGGATGTCTGGCTGTAGATCCTGGCAAGAGGTGAGGAAACACAAGGCCTGAACCTCAGCGCACAGAGGGCAGCAGGCTGCCAGCATCCCTGGCTCACACCACCAGGGCAGCCTGGGCCCTGCCAGCCAAGGCACATCCTCACCTCGCAGTGCTCCCAGTCTCTCCATCATGGTGGCACTCCCCACACACAGCACTGCTCTCTCCAGACAGCTCTTCCTGCGCGCAGCACACAGACACTGGGGCCATCGTCTGTCCCCACCTTATCCTACCCCACCACCGTGACACGCCGCACCCCCGTCCCACGCCTCATAGAGGGTTGCCAGCCAACATGCAGCTGTGCATCAGGGACACACAGGGGACAGGGCCAGACAAGGCAGCAGCCAAGACACCCCCACAGGCCCCAAAACACACCAAGGCCACCTCTCCAGACCTTCCAGTTGCTTCTAGTCCTCCAAGGCCTTGCAACAGGCATTTCCTCTCAACAGCCAGGCACAGCCCTGCTCAGGGTCACTTCCCACCTCCAGCAAGCAGACCCACAGTGCTCTCACAGGGGCTCAGAAGGCCAGCTCTGGCCTCTCGCTTTTGCCTCACCTGCCCTCAAGGCACTCACCCAACCAGCCTCCCTACTCAGGTCTCCTTTGGGGTTCAACGCAGGAGAACCAATCTCTTCGGCACCACTCCCCCTCTCTCTGCATTTGCTCCGGGGGCTCACAAATGACCACATGGCAGTACACACACAGACTGACCAGCATGCACAGGGACAGGGCACCAGTCCCACACAAGCAGGCTTCCAACAAGGAAAATGGCACAAGGCTTCTGCTGCTCTCAAGCATTTGCATTCCCCTGTCTCACCAAGGGCTGCCATTTCTCTCCCAGGAAAAGCCTTGAGACAAACCAGCAGGCTTCCACAGTGTGCGTGACACATGGACAAGCCAGCCAAGGCTTGGCCTCCAGGGTCCCACATGGCATGGCACAGGGAGAGTCTGAGAGCACCAGCAAAGTCACCCACTGAAAGAGTTGGGGTGTGGCAGAGCAAAGCTTGTTAGTCCTCAGTTTTGGTACAAGGAGCTCTCCTCTAAACCAGCACCAGGGGGCAGGCTGCAGGAAGGACCACTTCTCTCTCTTTCCTTAGCAAGCAATTGACCCCCAACACTCCACTCATTGGCACCTGGAATTTTCAGGGCTGCAGGGAGACGATCCCATCGAGGCCTCAGGGGGCACGAGTGGGAGAAAAAGAGTGGTCACAATGCAAAAGCTCTAGGAATCTCCCCTCAAAAAAGGAGGGGAAACTCTAAATGTGCTCAGGTAGAAAACACCAAGGGTCACGTGCTTCAAGCACACAGGGTCAGCAATGCCTGTCCAGAAGCCAGGAGCCTCGTTGGAGGATGGGTGTGTTCACCACCACTCCCTTGGCTCCAGCTACTCACAGCAATGCATCTAGGGCTAAGTGGGGCTCCTCACACGCACCCAAAGATTAGGCAAAAAAAAAGCGCCTTGCCCATGTCAGCAGTGGCAGCACCTGATGACACCACACCTAGCACACTCATGCCTGCACATGGGGTGCTCGCTGGGGTCAAGGGAGGTGACTGCTTTCCAGAACGTGAGGGGAAATCTCTCAGCTCTCTCCCTGGCTATGTCATCTCCATGGCAGTGACCTTATGAGCCCCCACATGACATGAGCTGAGGTCACAGTGGCATGTGCTGCATCACAGAGAGGTCTCCCCTGTGCCATGGCAGAGTCCTCACTTCCCTGCGAGGCCTGGGCACTGCTCATGCACTCCCAAATGCTGCCCTTTGGAGCTGCTCCATGGCAAGGAGTGGGGACAGGAGGCAGCAGGGTTGCATTGGGGCCCCTCACCGACAGGCAGAGGAGCAGGGACACATTGCAGAGGAGTTTTGGGTGATGAAACAGGAAGAGTTTCTTTTTTCCCCAGCTGGATAGGCGAGCTGAGGTCAAGTGAGGTGGAGGACTGCTGGACGGAGACATTCTGCCTGCACCACAGTTCCTTGTTCCCAGTGCTCCTGCAGCTCTCCACCAAGGGGAAGGGCTTTGGGAGCTCCTTCCCGAGGTGTCGTACAGAGACTGTTAATTCCAAAAATGGCTGTGGATGCCGGGCCATGAGGGTGACTGGACAGTGCTGGGGGCTGCCACAAGAGCCCTGCCTGAGGGTCCCGCCTGGCTTAGGGGACAATGTGGCAGCCAGGACTCCTGCGTCCTGGGGATGGGGATGCCCTGAGCCCCAAGGCTCCTCTGGGGCCAGCTCCATCCCCTCATGGCAGGGGGAAATCCAGGTCCAGGTTTCCCTGGGAGTGGGTCCCCCTTTGGGATCTGGATCTGGCAGGAAGGGGGGCCTGCCTCCTGGAGGCTGGGGTGTCCTGCAGCTCCTATGGGGCTCTCAAGAGCCTGCTGGAAATGCCAATGCTGGAAATGGATCCTTCACCTTGTAATAACCCCAAGGTGTCTGTTTGTTTGGGAGAACCTCTCTTCCTTCCCCATGGATCATTTACATTTCCCACTTGGCAGAGCATGTTTTGGGCTCAGAGATGTTGTCCTCAGATGGCCACAGCCCCTGTTCCTCTGTAAATGGGGGTCCAACCTCTGCAGCCAAAAGACAGCCTGTTTGGGGAAGCAGCTTGGAAGCAGGTGGGGGTGCCATCGCCACCCCACAAGTCCCTGCTGACCCCAAGCATTTTTCTCTGAGCCGTGGGGGGCAATGCTGGGGGGAGTCCAGCAGGGCCATCTGCCCCAGCCCCCTCCCAGCCCCACAGCTCCACTGCCCAGCACCGGCAGGCCCAGAGCTGCTCTGCCCCCGGCTGCCCCGTGTCCCCGGGGCTCCTCAGCCCTGCAGAGTGAGGCGCCGGGGACCAGCCCAGTCCCACAGAGAGCAGCCCCTGCCTGGCCCTCGGCCCAGCCCTGCTGGGCGCAGCACGAGGGCTGCCGAGCCACAGGGCTGCCGCAGGCAGGGGGCCGGGGCCCCAGGGGTGACAGGCACCTGCCCTGCCCTGCCCTTCCCTGCACTGGGGGCAGCAGGATGCTGCCTGCGGGCTCTGGCACCCCGGCCATGCCCAGGGCCCCTGTGCCAGTGCCACGGCCAGCACCAGCACAGGCCCCGCAGCTGCTCCCCCATGCTCCCCACAGTCCATGGGAGCAGGGCAGCCAGGAACCCCACGGGGCCCCTGCAGCAGAGCCCAGCCCCAGCAGGGCAGCAGCCGGGCCCCAGGGCCCCTCACTGCCCGCCCACATGGGTCCACACTGCCCCCAGGCCCCACAATGCCCCGCACTGCCCCACACTGCAGCCCACAGCATGGGGCCCCATCGCGAGAGAGGGGGAGGGGGCTGCCCGTGGGGTCACACAGGGCCGCAGCATTGCCATGGCATCACCCCCAGTGCTGCCCTCCAATTGGCTGGCCAGGGGAGGAGGGCGGGGCAGGGTTTGACTGGTGGCTCTGTCAGCCAATCGAGGTGCAGCATGTGGAAAACCAGCCGTGAAAATGGAGCAGGAGCCAAGCCGGAGGGAGGGAGCGGGTGTGAGCGGGGCTGGCGGGGCTGCGGGCGCCTTCAGCTGCCAGTGGGTGCCCTCCTGCCAGGGCGGGGGCAGTGGTGCTGGCAACGGGGCTGCTTTCCTGCAGGAGCTGCAGCAGGGGCTGGTGGGGCCGTGAGCACGGCACAGAGCGACCGGGGACAGAGCGGGGAGCTGCCCTGCAGCCAGACGTGGCGGCCTGCCCCGAGCAGCTGGGCCGGGGCAGCTGCTGGGGTTGGGGGCGGGAAGCTTTGCCCCTGCTGGGGGTCGGAGACCCATTTGGAAGCGTTTCCCTGAGCTGCTGCTGCCACCTCAGCCCCCAGGTGCTGCTCGGAGCTGCGTTTGGGAGCTGCTGGGCAAAGTGTGAGCAGGCTGCTGGTGTCCTCGCGAGGGGCCCTTCCCAGTGTTTTAGGCAAACACGACCACTCCAATTGGTTTGCATAAAATCCAATTTAATGGAATAATTGAGCAAGTTACAAGTAAGCAAAACAGCTCTGGGCGGCCGGGGAGTCTCCTGCTCCACCAACGGCACGCGCAATCCCCCCCTCACAGTCTCCTTATATGCGATTCCAGTTCCAGGTATACGGGGCACCTCCTGTAACTTCTGCGGTTGCGCCAGCTGTTGCTAGGGGGTCTTCTTCAGCCCTCTGGTGGTCGTGGGGATGAAGGCTGGAGTCTTCCTCTGCATTGTGCGCCATATTAGGCTATCTAAACTAACATTGCTGCTTTGCTAGCTCAACTCAGTTATCTCAGGCGAGGTACATGCCGCCCACCACAGGATGTTCCCACAGATGTTCCCAAGGCTGTTTCTCACTGATGTAACAAATTAGTACATACCACAATACAAGATGTTCCCAAGGCTGTTTCTCACTTTGATGCAACAAATTAGCACATATCACACACCAAATCCCATTTGCTTTCCTTAGAGAACTAGCTGCAGACAGACACAGAAGGTTTTCTCTTAATTGCAGAGAAACAAAAATAAACTTGATCCAGTGTCATAAGAAAGAAAATACAATCCTCAACTGTGCACATGCCCAGAGAGTCTGATGCAAAGATGACTTTAGAAATGATCAATTAAGCAGGACATGTGGAAATATGTGAAAGGTTACTGAGATTAAATCCACAGCATAAGAGACAGAGCAGTGGTAATGCAAGTTAATGGGCAGATCGATATTTCTTCTCCCGAGACGAACACCCTTCCTGAAGATTTCCACTCTTTCATCACAGGAAAACATTGACATTAAAAATTAGCCAATCTTTTGAGCTGATGAAAGTGTGCTCCTATTTTTGAAATGTTGAAAACAGTTTTTCACCTTTCCAGGCGCAGCTCAGGGGTCCAACCACAAGCACCCAGGGGCACTTGGAGAGGCCCCGGTGTCTCTGAGAGACCTGCCTGGGCCTGGCAGCTCTCACAGGGGACCTGCGGGAGACCGGAGCACCTCGGAGCTGCAGAGGGAGGCTGGGCAGAGGGGACCAGGGCACCTGCAATGGCACCAGCTGTCCATGACCCTGTGACTGCATCCCACCCCTGCTCTGAAAATCTCTTTCCTTTTTTTAAAAAAAAAGGAAAAAACAGAGCATTCCCCTAAAGAACCACTACATTAAGAAAAAGAAAATAAATCAAGAAAGATAATAGGAAAACAAAAAAAATTAAAAGTTGGAAAGTATAACAAAACATTTCTTTGCTTTAAATCTTTTTCTTAATTTCTTTCATGTTTCATTTTTAATGACAATTTCAAAACATTTCTGTTATAATCTGGCCTGCACCACTAAACAAGATATTTTTGTGTCTCACACAGAGCCTGGTGCTCAGAAAACCACCCCCTGCCCATGGCTGTCCATGCCATTCCTCACTCTTTGCGCAGAGCACGTCACACTATGAGGTGTCGAGCTCTCTCGACTGGTGAGGAAAGCAGGGCGACCAGCTTCAAGGAAATGCTCTGCTTCTGGATGGCCAAATTTACACAAATCTCAGCATACCTGTGTTACCATGATGTTTTAAAAGAGTCCCTAAAACATCTCGCCACACTCCCTTTTCATTGTGCATGCAGGCATTCATCTTATGGCAGAAGGCAATCAGGTTGGTCAGGCATGGTTTCCATTTCCCCTTGGTCAACACATGATGCCTCTTCCAGGCCTTGCCCTTCATATGCTTGGAGATGGTTTCCAGGAGGATTTGCTCCATCACCTTCCCAGGGATTGAGATGAAGATGACCAGCCTGACATTCCCCAGATCCTCCCTATTGCCTTTCTGGAAAACAACTGTGATGCCTGCCTTTTCCCAGTCATCAGGAACCTCCCTGAGTACCATGACATTTCATAGACGATTGGGAGCAGCGTTGCAATGACTCCAGCCACCTCTCCCTGCCCCCTGGGGTGCTTCCCGTCTGGTCCCGTCTGGTGGGACTTGTGTGTGCCCACTGGGCAAAACTCCTCCCCAGCTGCATTTTCCACTATCATGGGTGAGGCTTTGCTAACACAGATGCTGCCAAAGGACTCGGGGGCCAGGGAGGTCTGGCAGTAGACAAGACCAGGAAAAGACCAGGGAAAAGAGGCAATGAGCTCCTCAGCCTTTCCCCTCTCTTTGTCACTACGTGCCCTGCCCCACTGAGCAGGGAGACCACATTTTCCTTGTGTCGCTGCCTTGTGCTGCCAGCGTCCTTGCAGAAGCCCTTCAGGTTACCCTCCTCATCCCTTCCTAGATCCAGCTCCAGCTCCAGCTCCAACTCCAGCACCAGCTGAGCTTTGGCTTGCCTAACTCCATCCCAAATGAGATGAAATCTTCTCTGCTGCAGTCCAGGGTGACTCTGTTATTCCTCTTACCTCTCCACCATCTCAGGAATGAGGAGGGAGGAGGGAGGAGGAGGTGTTCACCTGCCTTCTTTTAGATGGTCACATAAAGCACAAAGCACTCCTGTCCCAGAGACATTTGCTCTGTGCTTGAAATGGGGCCTGAGTTCATTGGCTTTCAGGATAATTCAGGTTGAAGGGACCACAGGAAGCGTGCAGTGCAACGTGCTGCTCAAAGCAGGGTCAGATAGAGGGTCAGAAACCAAAAAATGCCTCTGGCAAAGGACTTCAGGGGTGACAGAGAAGGAGAAGACAGTAGAGGGCTGATGGGGTGATCCCATGGACAAAAGGTTTTCCTTTTTCCCCTTCTCCCGAGAATGAAATGTTCAGCTCTCCAGAGAGAAAAAGCTGGGACATGAACTTCACCACTAGCATGCAGGTGGAGCGTCCCTTACAGTCAGAGGTTGGTGCAAAGGCCACCACCCCAATGGCACCAGACCCCCAGGCATGCCTGCTTTGGTTCTGGGCACCCTGCAGCCCCAGGCAGGAGGTCTGAGGGGAACAGAGTGGGGTGTGCAGCCTGCAGCCCTGGCCACCCAGCAGGTGTGGTGGGACCCTGCTCCTCTAGATGAGACTGGGCTCTCCTGCATTTCCCCAGTATGGAGCTGCATCCCTTCCAGCTGGGAATAAAGCCCAGCAGGGAGGGCCAACACGGGAAACATGATCTCTGTTCTGGGGTATGAAGGGAGAGGGGAGGGCAGAGGGGGATCTGCTCGTGCCCTGGGCAGTGATTGCCTCCCTGCAGCCAGGACAGCCCTGCTGATGCCCTGTAACCTGTGAGTCCAGGAGGTGGGACTGCAATCTGCTCTGAATCTGAAGATTTCTCAGCTCTTCAGAGCCAGGATGCAAAGCACCGGTCTGGGGACACCTCAGCAGTCGAAGGGCCTGAATGCCTCGTGTGTTCCTGAGAACTTCTCTGTAGTATCCCCGCACTGTTTTGACTCCTGCTGCCCATGGAGCAGAGACTGCTTTTGAGGATGAACTCGCTCACTGTGTGACTCTGAGGACAGGCTTGACCAGGCAGTACAAGTGCCAGCAAGGCCTCAACCCCACAACAGTGTCCTCTGCCCCTCACTCTGCTTTCCAGCCCCTTCCTCCTAGAGGATTTTTGTTGGGAGGGACCAGCAGAGATCTCCAGGAGCATGATCTGCTCTGAGCTGGGCTAACTTGACAGTTAGATGAAGTTGGTAGGTGCTTTCTCCGGGAGAGTTTTTTTAAGATCTCCTGTCCCCTACCGCAGTGCTACTCAATACCATGGGTATTTATTTTTTCCTTAATCTCGTGAGGAATTTCCCTTACTGCATCTTCTCCTTGCTTTCTCTTGTCGTTTCCTCCCCTTGGCCCCCACCCAGACCATCCCATCTATTTTGACTGAGGACAATCCCAGCCTCACCTCCAAGCACAGCCTTACTGGGATCTCCTGGGACCACGCAGGCAGTCTGTGGTGGCCAGCTGCAAGCAGAGCTAAGCACTGCAGGTCCCTATGTAGTCTCAGATGAGAATGTATAGAAACATAACATGACCGAGGGCAGAGCCTGTGGGCCAATGCCAGGGAAGAGTCAAGGGAAGCTGGCATGAGAAGAGAAGACCTCCAGCAGCTCCTCTCCACACCTGCACAGGGAGTGGTGCACCCAGCAGTGCTCCTGAGAGAGGACGGTGACACAGGACAGGGGGCACTGTGAGCTGCAGTGCTGAGCACTGACCATCTGTGCTGGGTCTGGGAGTCCTGACAGGTGGTGCTGGTGGCTGTAGACCTTGAGAAACCCCCCGATCCTGCTAGCAGCAGTGAGTCCCCTCCATGACCGTTGGGAGCTTCTGGAGTGTCGTGGCTCCCATCTGTGTCTCATCCCTCCACTGGCCCAGCCCTGCTGCCCTGCATGTGGCCCCACAGCCCCCCTGTGCAGGCATCACACAGGACAGGGTGTGTTCTGGGATGGGGAAACATCCCCCCAACATAGTCCCTATGATAGTCCTTGGTGCCCTGTCTCCCTCAGCTCTCCTGCCTGACAGCCTCCCACCAGTCCCCAGACCCTGCCCAGACCTGATCCTTTCCACCGGGATCAGCAGAAGGCCATGCTCTGGGGTCTGATGAGGTCTGAGCCCACAGAGAGGCCAGGCAGGGCAGCCATTGCCACCACACACATGCTGAGGCCAGCAGGCAGACGGAGCGGGTCACATTCAGAGATCACCCCTCTCCAGGACCAGAGGGAATGGCCAGTGCTGGAAATGACTGGTATGAGGGTCTGGGTGTGTGAGGAGATTCCTGGGGCAGTTTCTCCTCTCTGTTCATGCAGCAACAAGCTGGGCTGCATCTTTGCACTGAGGCACCCTGCTTGAGGGACACCCATGAGAGGAGCATGGTCTACAGGCCCAGCAGATGGCCCCAGGACCTCCTCTGCATGCTCCCTGCCAGCCCTGCAGAGGACCCAGCAGAGGGCTCATCCTCCCAGGGCTCACAGCTGGACATCCAGTCCTCCAGGTGTGCATGGAACCTTGTTTGTGGGTAACTTTTGGGGTTAGGACCAGCGTGGGGGGGTAGGGGAGATTGTCTCAAGGAAATGTGCTGGGGACAGGGTGTGAGGGACAGCAGCTTTGGAGGAAGAGCCCAGCCTTCAGGCACTGCACCTGCAAGAACCTATTTTATTACAAAGATATTGTGAGGAAGTCAGCTCTGACCCAGTGTTGGACACAACTTTATATGGGCACCAGGTGGGACAGAACAGTCTCAGGAAAGGTGGAATGAATCCAAGCATTTGTGTAGCAACATAACAAGTACTACTAATAATAGTAATAACATAATAAAAATAAAGTGAACAAACAAAGCTCAGTCCTGGTACGGGATTCAGGGGGAGTCATTTGTGGAGAGCAATGGCAATGTTACCACTGCTGAAAAATGTCCAGGAAATCACTTTCCTCAGGGCATCTTTGAGCTCCTTGTTCCTCATGCTGTAGATGAGGGGGTTCAGTGTTGGAGGTACCACCAAGTACAGAACAGCCACCACCAGATCCATAGCTGGGGAGGAGAGGGAGGGGGGCTTCAGGTACGCAAACACATCAGTGCTGATAAAGAGGGAGAACACAGCCAGGTGAGGGATGCACGTGGAAAAGGCTTTGTGCCGGCCCTGCTCAGAGGGCATCCTCAGCACGACTGTGAAGATCTGCACGTAGGACAGCACAATGAAAATGAAACAACCAAAGACTAAAAAGGCACTAACCACAAGAAGCCCAACTTCCCTGAGGTAGGCGTCTGAGCAGGAGAGCTTGAGGATCTGGGGAACTTCACAGAAGAACTGGTCCAATGTGTTGCCTTGGCAGAGTGGTATTGAAAATGTGTTAGCAGTGTGCATCACAGAATAGAGAAAACCACTAGCCCAGACAGCTGCTGCCATTTTGATGCAAGCTCTGTTGCTCATGAGGGTCCCATAGTGCAGGGGTCTGCAGATGGCAACGTAGCGGTCATAGGCCATGACAGTGAGAAGACAATACTCTCCTCCTAACAAGAGGGCAACCAGGAAGACTTGAGCAGCACATCCTGAGTAGGAAATGGCCCTGGTGTCCCACAGGGAATTGGCCATGGATTTGGGGACTGTCGTGGAGACAGTGCCAAGGTCGAGGAGGGAGAGGTTGAGGAGGAAGAAATACATGGGGGTGTGGAGGCGGTGGTCGCAGGCTACTGCTGTGATGATGAGGCTGTTGCCCAGGAGGGCAGCCACGTAGATGCCCAGGAAGAGGGAGAAGTGCAAGAGCTGCAGCTCCCGTGTGTCTGCAAATGCCAGGAGGAGGAACTCATTGAGGGAGCTGCTGTTGGACATTTTGCTATGTCCAGGCATGGGGGACTGTCCCAAGAAGAAAAGATATTGAGAAGTTAGGAGAGATTTTTCAAGAAAAATAAAAACAACTGTTGCAGTCCTCATCCAAGCACCCACATAGCTTCTCTCTTTATTGGGAGGCCCTTTGCCCAGGTCCCTTGTCTGAGCTCTGCTTTACACTGGCTGAGTGTGCTGTGAGGAGCAGGGACCTCTGCCCATGGGCTCCAGAGCAGTCAGTACTGCTGTAAAGCAGTGAGCACAGGGAAACGTGTGACTAGCTCTGACATTCACACTTTCTGTCAGGTGAAATCCACTCATTGTGTAGAAGGGCTTTTCAGCATCTTCACTATGAATTCTAAAGAATGAGGTCTGAGGAACAGAGTTTCAGGGATTATATAGGAATTTTATTTTCTTTGAGATGTCCTTGTCACCGCTGGGCAGCGTTCATCAAAGATAGAAATCCTCGGAATTTCTACTGAGTCCTGAGAGGAAAGCATTCCTTGTCATTTGGTGCAGAGTGAGGACAGCTAGTCTCTCTATTAGTCTCGTTCCCAGCTGCCCTGCGCTCGCAACCTTTTTGAGGCGTGGGATGATCACACTCATATGTTGCCCTAGAAAGAAACCAGCCCCTGCTGAGAGCAGACGAGTCCAGTTTCAAAGTGCACAGCTCCAAACTTCTCACCCTTTCTCCGGGCACCTCAGGGAGCTCTCCACACTCCCCTTCTAGCCAAGCGCACACAGGGCTCTTTGCAGATGCCCACATACAGCCTCCCACCACCATCTCCATACTCTCAGCATCTCTGCACCTTCCTCATGGGGCTCTCAGATATCAAGGAGGTGCTATGAGACAGCAGTGCCTTTCTAGAGGGCAGCACGCAGTCTGCCAGGACACCACAGGGAAACGGTCAAAGGACTGTTAGGGCTCTCCTTAAGGGAGAGTCAGCTCATTTCCCAGCCCCACGACTGCATTTTTTGGAGCTCCACAAGTCAGAAGGGGGCTGGGACAACCTCATTCCCATGCAGACCCCTCTGCTGCACAACTTGCAGCACCCATGTCTGAACTGCAGCTGAAATCCCCTGCCCCAGAGAGCCCGAGAGCAAGAGGAGCAGCATGGACAGGAGGGAAAACAAGGAACAGAACCAAGATCCTTCTGCCAAGGGAGGCAAGAAGAGAGAGACAGATGGGAACTCAGGAAAGCCTTCACCTTACCAGCTAGGCATGCCACCTTGCAGGCAGGGGCATCGCAGGGCAGTCACTCTCAGTCCCTTTGTCAGGCACCTCTCCTCTGCCAGAGGGCTGGCTGCAGAGAAGGCAGCTCATGCCCTCGACCCCATGGCTGTCAGGGCAGAGGCTCTGCTGGGTGGGAGAGGAGACACAGGGAGCTTGCTCAGAGGAAGGTGTCTGCATCGGAGGGACTGACCACTGACCATGACTTGCCCAAATCCATCCTCCCATGACAATTCTGTTGGCACTTCCCTCTCACTCCCTGCCCATCTCTACTGCCTGGGGCTGCTCCTGATGCCTGCAGCTTTCTCTTTCCCAACATCTTTTCCCTGTCCGTACTCACAGACCCTGTCCCACCCTCTCTCTGCACAGTTCTGCCCTACAGAAACCTCCCGGATCAGGGCACTGTCCAGGGCACCTCTGTGCTCATGGGTCCTAAGGAGCAAGTCACATTAGCCCTGATAAGTCCATAAAGGTGCTGCTGGTGCTGCTGTAGGTGGAGGTGGGGTTGGAAGGGTTTGCTGAGCTTTCTCACAGCCCTACAGATCTCTGAGAGGGAAGGTCAGCGAGTCCCAGGTCCTTGCCAAACCAGAAAACTCTTTCCTTTTTTCTCCCTGCCAACATTAGGAAACTGAAAGCCCTGGAGGGAACGCTCCTTCCCTTTCAAGTAGCCTTTTTTGCACCTTCCTCTGTGGTGCAGGGACACTGCTCTGAATCACAGCCCTGCGCAGACCTGTGTGCATATCCCAGCTTCACAGCACTGCACCATCCTTGGGAGAAAGTAGCAGCAAGCCCTGTCCCTCTGACAGCATGGCAGGGAGTGCCTGCTCTGAAGCATCTCCCCCTCCTCTGCAAAGGAGAGCAATCCTTAAAAATCTTTCAGTCATGGGATAGAATAGGTGTAGAAGACCCTTCCAGGAACCTCAGTAGCATTGCCCTGCAGCCAGAGACTTACCGTGTCAAGGGCTGTGAAGATTTCTCCCACAAGCAGCTCTCCTCTCTCCTCCCACTCCACACTGCCTTGCAATTCTCCCTGCCTTGTCTCCTCTCATGTCAGCAGCAGCATGCAGTGCCTGGAGCCCTGCTGCCCTTTGCAGAGGAGCTGCTCCTGCACACAGCTGTGTCTGGGCAGCACTGCCCCGTTGCCATGAGCTTCCTCCATCCCCAGAGACTGGCCTCACTCAAGTACAGAAGCCCAGCTGAGTTCATGAATTTCTCTGTCCCTCGTGCTCCCTCCTCCTGGGAAATGTTCACTGCAACAAGCTAAAATAATCACTGATGGTCCCTCTAGAAACAATGCAGAGAGACCAGTCACAACGATGTCACTTGTTTCATCAGAGCATAGTTTCATCAGAGGATGGTTGTCTATAACAGGTGGAAACATCCCACCCTGGAAATCCATATTCCCATGTCTTAACTAGGCAGGACACCTAGAAGCGGACAAGAAGGGAGGTCATTCACCCATGGTTCAGGTTTTGATTCTGATGAGTCAGTCTGGACATTGCATGTCCGTTTAGAAGTCCCTGCGATGCCGTGGGATGCAGATCCCTCCTGTGAACTCCACAAAAAACACACAGGAGGTGGGATTCCCCTTGCAAAAAAATGAAGTGGGCACAACAGAGGTGTCTGCATGGGAGCTCCTTGTCTAAGCTCCCATTGTAATCACTGGAGATGGAGGGTGGGAGTCAGTTGCTCCACACACAAACACCTGGTGACATTGGAAGAGACAGAGGTGGACCAAGGCATGTGCCAGAGTCTTCTTGCTCGTATGCAGCAACTATGACACCCCTATCCTTCTAGAGCATGAGTTGGGGGCCAGGTGGGGAATTCCCTTGGCCATCTCAAATGACACTAGATGCCTCCTACTACTAGGGCTCCACTCACTCTAAGGTTGAGACATAGGAAGATCCCAATGTTCCAAACAGCTAATGCAATTCAGTGCAGACGCTTGATTTAATGGCATAGAAATAGGCCTGCAGGGCCATGTCGGATGCCCGGCGTGTCCAGCACATCCACATGTCTCTAGTAGTTCCAGCATGGGACCTACAGGAAGCCATGCATTTTTTGGAGTGCTTGCTGGGCAAGTGCCCCAGGGCATCTTGGGTTTCCTACCTGTGCCCAAACAAATTAATCCCACCACTGCCTTTAGGCACAGTCTGCACTGTCTACATCCAAGAATGCTGCACAGATGGGAGGCACATCACACCAAGGGCTCCACTCTAGTCTCTGCACTCTCAAACCCTTCTAGCTCTCCTCCTCCTGAACCCCTTCTCACCCCCCAGGATGATATGAACAGGGACTGGGCTAATGATGTCCTCAGGGTGGCTGGATCACAGAACCAGGCACCTCTTCAGTGGCACTTTGTCCTTCCTGGAGATTGGTTCACTTCTGTCACAGGCCCCAAGGTGCTGCAGAGTCAGCTCAAGCAGCAAACACCTCTCCTGTCATTCCTGCATGGCCCAGCTCTGTTTCTGCCTGGTGTTGGGCACTGCAGGCTTTGCTCTCTCAGTGGGAACCTCCTTTCACCATTACATTGCCACCTGCTATCTATGCCAGCATGTCACCACTTGCAATCAAAGCCTTTGCATGGATACGGTCCTTGGTAACATGTTTCCCTGTGACAGATCTTCAGTCAGTGCCACAGCTGATGCTCTGCTGCCCAAATGTATGCAAGTATATGCAGCCTGTGGTGCAGCCAGGAGCAAATGGAGATGCACAAGCTGTCAGAAGACTGCCACATGGTTGGAATAACTGAGGTGTGGTGGGATCACTCATATGACTGCAGTCCTTCAGTGGCAGGGTGCAAGTTCTTCAGGAGAGACCACCAGGGAAGATGAAGGGAAAAACCTGTGTGTGAAGGGGTAGCTTGGATGTATGGAGCTCTTCCATGGGATGGACAAAGGGAGGCCCTCTGAAAGGCAGAGGAGCTCAGGAAAGCCAACAGGTCATTAAACACCTTTCAAGCACAAGCATGCTCCATAACAAACACTTTGTAAAATTAGTAGAGACCTGTGGACCCCAGCATGGCTAAACAGGGAGCTCCCACGTGAGCTCCAGGGCAATAAGGCAGCATACGGAAAGGGGAAGAAGGCAAAGGCTGCAAAGGAGGAATTTAGAGATATTGTCCAGCAAAGTCGGGAAGGTGTTAAGGAAGCCATAGGTCTCCTGGGATAGTGACACTTGCAGGGGATGTGAAGGACAGGAAGAAGAGCTGCTACTGCTTCAGTAACAGTAAAAGAATACAACAGGAAATGTGATGGCACTGCTGACTGTGGCAGGGATTCTAGCAAAAGTGGATGTAGATAGTTCTGGGGAAGTCAAGTCCTCCCTGGCTTCAGTCTTCACCACCAAGGTCTTCTGAGCTGTTGTGCCTAGATTCAGGACTGCTGAGGGGAAAAGCAACCTGCAGTGTCTGTCTCTAGAACTCAACCCCTACAAGTCTATGGGATTGGATGGCTGGCATCCATGGACGTTGAGAGAGCTGGCTGCTGTGACAGCAAGGCTGCTCTCTATCTTCTTTGAAAGGTTGTGGACATCAGGGATGGGGGGAGTCCCAAAGACCAGAAGAAGGAATATGTTGTGGTCATCTTCAAAAAAGGGCCCCAAGGACACACCAGGGAGCTGCAGGCCATTCAGCCTCACATTGCTGAGGGGTGTGTAATGGAGCCAGTCCTCTCAGATCACAGTTGTGGGCACATGGGGGAGAAGAAGGTGCCTGGGAACAGTCAGCAAGGAGTTACCCAAGGTAAATCACTCCTGACCAACCTGATTGATTGCCTTCTGTGATAAAACACCAATACTTGTGGAGGAGAGGAGAGTGGTGGATGTCCAGTAGGCATCCAGGTGGGCAAAAAACTGCTTGGATGATCGAGATCAGAGGGTTTTCATGAATGGATCATGCTTTACCAGGAAGCCAGGTAAAGGTGGGGTATACAGGGGTCTATACTCCACATCCTGTCCTGTTTGAGAGGTTCATTAGTGACCTGCAGAATGGAAATCTGATCACTTCTGTAGATGACACATAGCTGGGTGGAACAGTCATAAGCAAAAGGGCTGCCATTCAGAGGGACCTCAGCAGGCAGTAAGAATGGGCTGTCAGGAATTTTGTGAAGGTCAACAAGGACAAATGCCAGGTCCTGCACCTGGGATAGAGCAACACCCTGCAGTGACAGGGGCTGGGGAGCACCCGGCTGGGCAGCAGCTCTGTGGAGAAGGACGTGGGAGTCTTTGTGGGCAGGGAGCTGAACGTCAGCCAGCAGCATTCCCTGGCAGCAAAGGAGGCCGCAGTGTCCTGGGCTGCCTAGCCAGGAGATCAAAGGAGGTGATTATCCCCCTCTACTCGGCATCGTTAGAGCCCATCTAGGTACTGCATCCAGTTGGGCCCCCTGTAGAAGAACGCTGTTTGTCACTTGGCGTGAGTTCAGTGGCAGGCCCCAAGGTGCCTGGGAGCTGGAGCACTTGCCAGGTGAGGAGAGGCTGAGGGAATGGGCCTTGTTCAGCCCAGAGAAGGGAAAGGCTTTGTGGGGCACTCACAGCAGCTTCCCAGCTCAAGGTTACCACCAATAAAGAACCAGGTTTTTGCAGTGACTCATGGCAGGAGAAGGAGAGGCAATGGCTATAAGGTGACACAAGTGCAGTTAAAATTAGCTATAAGGGAGAAAAATCAAAGAGGATAACAAAGCATTTGAAGCGGGGTCCAGAGAGGTTATGGACTCTCTCTTCTTGGTGGCTTGCAGGACGCAGCTGGACAAGGCCCTGAGGAAATTGGTGTGAATTCAGTGTTGATCCCCATGTGAGCAGGAGGTTGGACTTGAGACCTCTCAAGGTCCCCTCCAACATGAATGATTCGGTGATTCTGTCATTGCTGGTGATAGGCACTGCAATTCTTGAAGGCAGGAATACCTTTTCTGCATGTGGTTAGCACCAGACACAGTCTCTCCAAAGCCAGCCCTTCTGAGTAGTGTGAGGTTTCCTCCTGGGCCTGAAAGCTTTTAAGTTCACACCAGGATCAACACTGAATTCACACCAGGTTCCTCAGGAACCCTGAGCCAACCTGAACCTCAGCTGAACCTCAGGCACCCTGATCAGGACCAGCCCGCTAGAGCAGACCTACTACCAAGCTGGGCACAGCTCCCTACCTTGGTCTCCTCTGACCCCAGCGTGTTGCCCCTGCAGGCCAGAGACACCATGGACATGATCTGGAGGCTTCCTTTGCCAGATCAACCTTCCCAAAGTAGCACATGATGTATTAGTAAAATCCAGAGAGTATTTTATAGTGTGATGCCAAGAAGGAGTCATTCTGCAGGCTCCAATGGACACTTGGATGATGGGTGGGGGAGCTGAACTGTGCAAGGCCTGCTGGGACAGCCCTGCACCACCCTACAAGGAACTGACACTCACTTGCTCTTCTCCACACCTCACTGCCAACAGGGGACCTTTGTCCAAATCAGCCTCAGATCCACACTTGCGATTGCATCTCAGAGGGGCTTCACTTGCAAAGAAGAGTCCACGAGTGAGCTAATGCCCAGGCTGTGCTCGAGCTGATCAGGCAGGAGCTTCAGAACCTGCAGGCCTCACCCAGCTCAGGGACACAGTGCAAAAGGTGCTCAGCTGAGTTGGACACCTCAACTGTCAGGTCAGAAATGACTGCCTTAGAGAAGAGAGGAGCATGTGGAAAGGTGAGGGACATCATTCTGAGGGGGCTTGCAAGTTATCTGCATAAAACAACTTCAGCTTTGCAAGCTGATTCTCAGCTATGACCTGTGAAGTATTTCCTGCTGACTTGCAGGCAAGTGCTGGAGCATCACTACTCACTGTAGTAGGCACATTGGGGAGAAATGGTTCTAAGGGCCAATTATTTTCTGAAGAAGTACTTTGCTTTTGGAAATTTTCCTTATTTTGCCCACTTGAAAAGCTAATGACTGTGGCGCCTCTGAGTGCTCCACCTTGGCAAGACCATTTTCTTGTTAACTGTGTGGGTGAAAAACGTCCTAGGTGATAAAAACTGCTCTCTGAAGCCTCCTGCTGCATGTCAGCCCCTGCATGTCTTGTGTCAGAGCCCAGGGCAGTGCGCAGGGTGCAGGGCACAGCAGGGAGCCCCAAAACAGCAAGACCTTCAGCACAAAGGGCTCAAGACCCTCTCTAGAATTCACTGGATTGGAGGGGGGTTAACTGGATGGTTAAGTAAGGGCTAATTGGGGGATATTACTGCATTATAAGCAAAGAGTTTCTAGGGTCCTGCCACATGAGAAGAAAAGAGTGTCTGGATACAGGTACTATCCGCACTTAACCTTTGCTAATAGGAGAGGGAGGCAACTGGATGCCTCTAGCCTAAAAAAAATCTTGTGGCTGGACAGATCCCAGAAGTGTTAACTTCAAGAATCTCCAAGAAGGAACCCTTTCTGAAAGATGACCTCTCCTACTCCAAATACTCTAAGCTGCATATTTCTATGTATTTCACAGCATATGTGGGATATCTGGCTGCAGATCCTGGCAAGAGCTGAGGAAATGCCAAGGCCTGAACCTCAGTGGGCAGAAGGCAGCAGGCTGCCAGCATCCCTGGCTCACACCACCAGGGCAGCCCGGGCCCTGTGAGCCAAGGCACCTCCTCGCCTCGCAGAGCTCCATATCCCCCCATCCTGGCTGCACTCCCCATGCACAGCACTGCTCTCTCCAGACAGCTTTTCCTGCGTGCAGCACACAGACACTGGGGCCATCGTCTGCCCCACCTCAGCCTACCCCTCCACTGTGACACACTGCACCCCCATCCCGCGCCTCATAGAGGGTTGCCAGCCAACACGTGGCTGTGAATCAGGGACAGAGAGGGGACATGACCAGACAAGGCAGCAGCCAGGAAAGCCCACAGGAGCCCCAAAACACACGAAGGCCACTTCTCCCGACCTTCCATTTGCTTCTAGTCCTCCAAGGCCTTGCAACAGGCACTTCCTCTCAACCACCCTGCTCAGGATCACTTCCCACCTCCAGGAAGCAGACCCACAGTGCTCTCCCAGGGGCTCAGCAGGCCAGCTCTTGCCTCTCTCTTTTGCCTCACATGCCATCAAGGCACTCACCCAAACAGCCTCCCTACTGAGGTCTCCTTTGGGGCTTCAATGGAGATGGAGCAGTCTCCTTGGCACCACTCGCCCTCTCTCTCCATTTGCTCCGGGGGCTCACAAATGAGTACCTGATGGCACTCACACACACACTGACCAGCATGCACAGGGCCAGGGCACCACTCCCACACAAGCAGGCTTCCAACAAGGAAAATGGCACAAGGCTTCCGCTGCTCTCAAGCATTTGCATTCCCCTGTCTCAGCAAGGGCTGCCATTTCTCTCCCAGGCAAAGCCTTGAGACAAGCCAGCAGGCTTCAGCAGTGCGAATGACACATGGAGAAGCCATGGCTTGGTTTCCAGGGTCCCACATGCATTGGCACAGGGAGATTCCAAGAGCACCAGCAAAGTGACCCACTGAAGGAGTTGGGGTGTGGCAGAGCAAATCTTGTTAGTCCTCATTTTTGGCACAAGGAGCTCTCCTCTAAACCAGCAGCAGGGGGCAGGCTGAAGGAAGGACCACTTCTCTCTCTTTCCTTAGCAAGCAATTGACCCCCAATGCTCCACTCACTGGCACCTGGATTTTTCAGGGCTGCACGGAGACGATCCCATCAGGGCCTCAGGGGGCACGAGTCGGAAAACAAGAGTGGTTACAATGCAAAAGCTCTAGGAATCTCCCCTCGAAAAAGGAGGGGAAACTCCAAAAGTGCTCAGGTAGAACATGCCAAGGGTCACGTGCTTCCAGCACACAGGATCCACAATGCCTGGCAAAAGGCAGGAGCCTCGTTGGAGAATGGCTGTGCTCACCACCACTCCCTTGACTCCCTAGCTACTCACAGCAATGCATCTAGAGGTAGATGGGGCTCCTCACACCCACCCAAAGACCAGGCGAAAAAAACACTCCTTGCCCTTGGCAGCAGTGCCAGCACCTGATGACACCATACCTAGCACACTCATGCCTGCACATGGGGTGCTCTCTCACTGCCCTGCTGCAGCACAACAAGGTCACACCACAGCAGAACGGTGGAGGAACTTGCAGAGACTGCAACGGGAAGGAAGAGAGACCTGGGCTGTGCATTCCTTGCAGGGCACTCTGGCCTTGCCTTGCCTACTCAAAGGGACTCCTTGTCTAGGGAGCTTGTGCACAGGAAGGCATCAGCCCCCCTTGAGAGTCATCTCCCAAGAATACACCTGCCATCTCCAAAGACCATCTCTCCACAAGGCCTTCACTCCTCCAAAGAGCTTCCAGCACGCTAACGCCTAGCCGGCCATGAGCAACCCCCACAGCCTCCTCCTCCCTCAGCAAACACTGCTGCAGAGGAAAGCTCTCACTAGGAAAAGTATATGAGAGGAAAGCAGGGAAAAAGCAGGCTTGGTTCGCATCTCAGAACAAGCAGAAACACTCCCTGGCCTTTAGTCAGCACCCTGCCTGCACATCCTGGCAAGAGCTGAGGAAACGCAAGTCCTGAACCTCATTGGGCAGAAGGCAGCAGGCTGCCAGCAACCCTGGCTCACACCACCAGGGCAGCCTGGGCCCTGCGAGCCAAGGCACCTCCTCACCTCGCAGCGCTCCCCAGCTCCCCAGCCTGGCAGTGCTCCCCACGCACAGCACTGCTCTCTCCAGACACCTCCTCCTGCCTGAAGCACCAACACACTGGGGCCACTGCCCTTCCCCACCACAGGGCACCACACCACTGTGACATGCCGCACCCACTGCCCCACGCCTCACAGAGGGTTGCCAGCCAACATGGGCATCTGCATCAGGAACACACAGGGCACATGACTACTCATGACAGCAGGCAGGTGATCCTCAAGGGCCCCAAAACATACACAGGCCAACTCCACCCCTTCCATTTGTTTCTAGTCATCCAAGGCCATGCAACAGGCACTTCCTCTCAACAGCCAGGTACAGTCCAGGTCCCCTTCAGTCCCCACTTCGAGGCACAGAGATGCCATTCAGACCTCGAAGGAAAATCTCACAGCCCCTGGGGTTTGGATGGGGCAGAATTTCTACAGCACATGAACACTCGAAATCAGAGATTCCTAACACCACTGCTCACATAACTGCTGGATTCATTTAGCAGCCTAAAATTTCGAGCTGGACTCCCTGGCCACCCACAGCAAGTTGTAAGAAGTGCAAAGTCAAACTCCATGTCTACGTTTACCAGAGAACACCATCCTCATTTGAAATGTAGCACTACGAACTCATGACGGTGGAGTGGAATAACATTTGTGTCACATGATGTGGAACATTATCATCTACTTCTGCTTGATTAATGAGTTGCATTGCTCTATTGCTGTAGAGCTCTGCAGGCATCACTCCCTCCTCTGGGCACACTCAGCAAACCCAGAAGTGACCTCACCACCATCATCCAAGCCATGTGCCTTCTCCTGCCCTATCAGCTGCTCAGGTATAGCGACCTCACAAGCGCTTACCCCCAGCATGTGCCTGCTGCTGGACTATGGGCTTCAGAGCCAGAACTTTCCTCAAGGTAACTTCCCCAGCCATTTGCTACTGCTGGCCTATCAGGTACTTTGACAAAAGAGACTTCCCAATCAATGTCCATGCCTATCTGTGTGCTGCTGGCCTATCAGGGACTCAGAAGGAGATGACCTCACAGTCACCACCACAGCCATGTGTCTGTCACTGGCCTACAAGCCTTTGAGACAGCAGTTACCTCACTACAGCTTCCCCAGCCATGAGCCAAATGCTGACCTATCAGCTGCTCAGGCAGAAGTGAGCTCCAAAGCACATGTCCCATCCGGGGACCTGCTGCTGCCCCATCAAGAGATCAGCTGGAAGTGACCTCACAAGCACCTTTCCAGACACAGGTCTGCTGCTATCCAATCAGTTCATCACTCAGAAATGACCTCACCATCAAAATCCAAGTCTTTTTCCTGAAGCTGGCCTATCAGGTCCTTGGGCAGAAGTCACCTCATCCTCACCAGCCGAGCCACGTGCCTCCTGCTGGCCTGTCAGCTGCTGACACAGAACTGATTTGACCCTGGTGATTTCCTGGCACAGCTCTCGCACACAGCCGTGACCTCCCTGCCCACACCCCAGCCACGCGGCTGCTGCTGCCTGCAGCTGCCCCTGCCCTGCCCCAAGGCTGAGGCAGCTCCTGAGCGGCCTCCCTGCCTCACCCTGGGGCCTCACAGCCATCAGTGCAGCCCCACCCTCCTGCCCTGGCCAGCCAATAGGAGGGCAGCACTGGGGGCGATGCCATGGCAATGCTGTGGCCCTGCGTGACCCCTGCAGGCAGCCCCCTCCCCTCCCCCTCGGTGGGGCACCATGTTGTGGGCAGCAGTGCAGGGCAGCGCGGGGTGTCGCAGGGCCTGGGGGCAGCACGGCCCTGTGTGCCTGGGGGGACCTGCTGCTGCCCCTTCAACTACTCAGCTGGAAGTGACCTCACAAGCACCTTTCCAGCCACAGGTCTCCTGCTATCCAATCAGTTAATTACTAAAAAATGACCTCATCATCACTGCCCCCCCACGGCTCAGAGAAAAATTTCTGGGATCAGCAGGGACTTGTGGGGTGGCGATGGCACCCCCACCTCTTTCCAAGCTGCTCTCCCAAACAGGCTGTCCCTTGGGTGCAGAGGTCTGACCCTCATTTGCAGGAGGACAGGGGTTGTGGTCTTGTGAGGACAAGATCTCTGAGCCTAAAGCATGCTCTAAGTGGGAAGCATAAATGGATCCACAGGGAAGGAAGAGAGGTTCTCCCAAACAAGGAGACACCTTGGGGTTATTACAAGGCGAAGGATTCATTTCCAACATGGGCATTTCCAGCAGGCTCTTGAGAGCCCCACAGGAGCTGCAGGACACCCCAGCCTCCAGGACACAGGACCCCTTTCCTGCCAGAGCCAGATCCCAAAGGAGGACCCACTCCCAGGGAAGCTTGGATCTTGATTTCCCCCTGCCATGAGGGGATGGAGCTGGCCCCAGAGGAACCTTGGGACTCAGGGCAGCTGCAGCTGCAGGACCCAGGAGTCCTGTCTGCCACATTGTCTATCCCTTGAGCCAGGCAGGACCCTCAGGCAGGACTCTTGTGGCAGCCCCCAGCCCTGTTCAGTCACCCCCACAGCCAAGGAACCACAGCCATTGTTGCAGTTAACAGTCACTGTGCAACATCTCAGGAAGAAGCTCCCAAAGCCCTTACCCTTGGTGGAGAGCCACAGCAGCATTGGGAACAAGGATTTGTGGTGAAGGCTGATGGTCTTGGTCCATCAGTCCTCCATCTCGCTTTCCCTCTTGCCCTCAGCTCACCTGTCCATCTGGGGAAAAATGACGCTCTTCCTGTCTCATTACCCTAAAACTCCTCTCCAGCATGTCCCTGCTCCTCTGCCTGTTGGTGAACGGCTGCAACGTGGTCCCGCTGCCTCCTGTCCCCACTCCATGCCGTGGAGCAGCTCTGAAGGGCAGAGGTGGGGAGCATGTGAGCAGTGCCCAGCAGTGCCTCGGCATTGCAGGGAAGCACCAGAGAGACCTCCCTGTGGTGCGGCACATCTCACTGTGACCTCAGCTTGTGTCGTCTGGGGGCTCAGCAGGTCACTGCCATGGAGATGCAGCACCCAGGAAGAAAGCAGAGAGATTTCCCCTCGTCCTGGAAAGCACTCCTTCTCCATGTCTCAGTTTGTCAGGACATAAAATAGGAGTCACCCATCACCACCATGTGCCAGTGGTGGGGTGGCCTGTGGTGGGGACAGGCGGTGGCCACAGTGTGTTGGTGCTGCAGGCAGGGGGAGGTGTCTGGAGAGAGCAGTGCTGTGTGTGGGGAGCCCTGCCAGGCTGGTGAGCTGGGGAGAGCTGTGAGGTGAGGAGGTGCCTTGGCTGGCAGGGCCCAGGTTGCCCTGGTGGTGTAAGCCAGGGATGCTGGCAGCCTGCTGCCTTCTGTGCGCTGAGGTTCAGGCCTTGAGTTTCCAAAGCTCTTTTCAGGATGTGCAGCCAGATATCCCACATAGACTGTGAAATACATAGAAATATGCAGCTTAGAGTATTTGGAGTAGAAGAGGTCATCTTTCAGAAAGGGTTCCTTCTTGGAGATTCTTGAAGTTAACACTTCTGGGATCTGTCCAACCACAAGATGTTTTTTAGCCCTAGCAGGCAAGGTTTTTAGGCTAGAGGCAGAGCAGTTGCCTCTCTTTCCTACGAGCAAAGGCTAATGGGGATACTACCCATATACATATTTGGTGCAGACACTCTTTTCTTCTCATGTGACAGAACCCTACAAACTCTTTGCTTATAATGCAGTAGTATCCCCCAAGTAGCCCTTACTTAACCATCCAGTTAAACCCCCTCCAATCCAGTGAATTCTGGAGAGGGTCTTGAGCTCTTCCTGCTGAAAGCCTTGCTGTTTCGGGGCTCTCCCCTGCACCCTGTGAACTGCCCTGGGCTCTGACACAAGACATCCAGGGGCTGACATGCAGCAGGAGGCCTCAGAGAGCAGTTTGGATCATGTGGGACTTTTTTCACCCACACAGTTAACAAGGAAATGGTCTTGCCAAGGTGCAGCTCTCAGAGGTGCCCTTTCAAGCGGCGGTGCCACAGTCATTAGCTTTTGAAATTTGGCAAAATAAGGGAAACTTCCAAAGACAAAATATATCTTCAGAAAATAGTTGGCCTTTGAAACCACTTCTCCCAGATGTGCAGTGATTACAGTGAGTAGTGATGCTCAAGCACTTGCCTGCAAGTCAGCAGGAAATACTTCATGGGTCATAGCTGAGAATCAGCTTGCAACACTGAAGTTGTTTTGTGAAAATAACTTGCAAGCCCCCTCAGAATTATGTCCCTCACCTTCCCACGTGCTCCTCTCTTCTCTAAGGCAGTCATTTCTGACCTGACAGTTCAGGTGTCCAACTCAGCTGAGCACGTTTTGCACTGTGTCCCTGAGCTGGGTGAGGCCTACAGGTTCAGGAGCTCCTGCCTGATCAGCTCAGGCACAGCCTGGGCATTAGCTCACTTGTGGACTCTTCTTGGCAAGTGAAGCCCCTCTGCGATGAAATCGCAAGTGTGGATCTGAGGCTGATTTGGACAAAGGTCCCCTGTTGGCAGTGAGGTGTGGATAAAGCAAGTGACGGTCAGTTCCCTGCAGTGTGGTGCAGGGCTGTCCCAGGAGGCCTTGCACAGTTCAGCTTCCCCACCCTCTCATCAAAGTGTACATTGGAGCCTGCAGAATGACCCCTTCTTGGTATCACAGTATAAAAAAAACTCTCTGGCTGGTACTAATACATCATGTGCTACTTTGGGAAGGTTGATCTGGCAAAGGAAGCCTCCAGATAATGTCCATGGTGTCTCTGGGCCACAGGGGCAACACGCTGGGCTCAGAGGAGACCTAGGTGAGGAGCTGTGTGCAGCTTGGTGACAGGTCTGCCGCAGAGGGCTAGTCCTGAGCAGGGTGGCCATGAGCCGTGCCTGCCTGCCTGCCGGCCGTTGGCTGATGTGGTGGCTGCAGCAGATTTGCCCTCACAATCAGCACCCAGACGGGTCCCTGTCACCTGTGCCACCCCCTCCCCTCCCCAGGACAGCCATTTCTGCTGGGTGGACTCTCTGAGGCTCTGGGTGACATCCCAAAGCCTGCTGGCCAGCACATCTGCTGAGGGCCAATCAGGCAGCTGCAGTGGAAGTGAGCTCACAATCAGCACTGCAGCCATGTCCCCTTTGCCTGCCTCTCCCCATCCTCCTGCCCATATATCATCTCTGGTGGGATGACTGGTGGTGTGATTCTCTTCTTGTCCTCAGAAGGGCTCCTACCAGAACCCAGCCTATGAGGTTGCTGTACAAGAGGTGACCTCACCATCAACACTGCACATGTGGCACTTCTTTGATATTTTCCCATGCCCCTCTTCTGAGTTGTCCTCTCTTCTGGGCCCCACATTCAACATCCCGGCTGTCTCCCCTTTACTGGCACCTCCCTCTCTCCTGTCCTTATGGAATTAAGCACACATGGTGGGACAGCTCACAGGGCAGGGTGAAACTAGGCTCCTGGGGAAGGCAGGCTGGGATGTTGAGGAGGTGCAGGTGTGCTCTGTGCAAAGGGGTGGCTGGAGTGCACAGGGCTTTGCCTTGGAGCAGATGATGAGCCAGCTGAGACCTTGTGGTAAGGATAAGAGGACACACCAGTGTGGGTGACATTCTGGTAGTGTTTGCTAATGGCTGCCTGAGGAGGGAAGGGAAGCAGCTGAAACCTTGTGTAGGCAGCTGGGGGAAGCCTCATGGTCACAGATCCTGGTTCTCACAGGGTAGTTTAACCACCTTGAAATCTGCTGGCCCAGGCACAAGCACAAGCAGTCCAGGAGATTCCTGGAGAATGTTGAAAACAATTTCTTGGCACAGGCAATCAATGAGGCAACAGCTGGACTCTGTCAGTCACAAGCGAAACAGAACCAGATGGGGATGTAAAGGCTGATGGCAGCCATGGCTGCAATGATCATGAGATGGTGGAGAAGTAAGACAAAAAGGCGAAGCATGGCCCAGGGCTGCAGGAGAGCCGATTTCAGCTCCTTCAGGGTGTGCTTGTCAGGATCCCACAGGAGGCTTCCCTGGAGGGCAGAGGGGCCATGAGGCCTCTGTAAAGACAGAGTAGGCAGAGGAAGAGATCACAGAGAGGCAGAAGAAGAGAGAGGAGACATGTGAGTTTGAATAGAGTATTTTCTCAGAACCAAGTTTCTCCATTCAGAGCGTTGGTAGGAAATGAATCGTGTTGACTAACTGTACATCTATGTAAATATATACACTCACATAGAGTAATTTCTGTAGTGCATGCATACAGTGCTGCCAATCAAAAAGAAAGAAAATATTCATTACAATTGATAAAGAATGTTTGAAGTTCTGAAAATGAAGATTTTTCCATTCTTGCATAGAGCTATTTTTTGCATAGATTTCACCCAGTGACGAGAACTTTACATTCAGGCCCTTATCGACACACATAGAGGCCATTGCTGCCTGAGATGTTCCCGTGTGGCGCCGGGAAATGTGACCCAGGAACTCTGGGAACCCTTCTGGAGCATGGCTGGTCAGCAGGAGAAGCATCTCAAGACCTCTCAGTGGGACAACTTTTTTCTTTCAATCAATTAGAAAGGGAAGTGCAGACACCTGGGTTAGCCAGAGACATCTGCACAGAAGGGGTCTGGCATCGAGCAAGCTAATTCCCATCCCTGTTGTTGGCTAAAATGGAGTCGTGTTTCATGACCATGCAGGGAATGAAAAGGGTTTGTGGCTACATGTTTGGGGAATCCTTTAAGATGTCAGTGTAACAGAGGTATGTTGAGATTGGTGCAATTTTGGCCATTGATAAATGGAATATTTAATTGAAGCTGATCAGGCTGCTTCCCTCTATCAGTTGTAAGACCTCAGCACCTCATGGTATGACTCGCCATGTGCAAACATCAAGGAATGTCAAAGAAAATCCTGGGCAGGGAGTGGTTTGAGGGGCGCTGGACTTGTGTGAGACACAAAAATATTATTTTTATAGTGTGGACCCTATTATAAAAGAAATCTTTAGAAACTGTCAATAAAAATGAAAGAAGAAAGAAATTAGATAAATTATCTAAAGCAAAAAAAAAGTTTTGTTACACTTTACAGCATTTGAAACTTCTTTGTGTTCTTATTTTATTATTCTTATTATCACTGTGATCTTATTTTCTTCTTGTATTTTTTTTGTTTAGTTCTTTTTTGACACACTGGCCTTTTGGGAAAATTCTTCTTCTTTCTTCTTTCCTTTTTCTTTTTTTTTTTTTTTTAAGGGGAAGTCATTTTCAGAGCTGGGGTGGGATGCAGTCACAGGGTCATGAACAGCTGGTGCCATTGCAGGTGCCCTGGTCCCCTCTGCCCAGACTCCCTCTGCAGCTCCAAGGGGTTCCAGTCTCCCGCAGGTCCCCTGCGAGAGCTACCAGGCCCAGGTAGGTGCCTCAGAGACACCGGGGCCTCTCCAAGTGCCCCAGGGTGCTTGTGGTTGGACAGCTGAGCTCTGCCTGGAAAGGTGAAGAACTGGTTTCACCATTTAAAAAATAGGAGCACACTTTCAACAGCTCAAACAATTGGCTAATTTTCCTGTCAATGTTTTCCTATGTTGAAATAGTGAAAATCTTCAGGAAGGGTATTAGTCTGGGGAGAAGAAATATCGATCTGCCCTTGACCTTGTGTTTCCACTGCTCTGTCCATTGGGCTGTGGATGTAATCTCAGTCATCTCTCACATATTTCCACATGTCCTGATTAAACTGGTCAGTTCTAAAGGCATCTTTGCATCTGGACATATGCATTTTCCATACTTTCCAGTTTTCCTTTTCCCCTTGCTCTTTATCCTTTCAGGTACCTCTCAACTCTCCAGTTGCTGCTCTAAGCTGCTGGGAGTCTGAAGCTTGCCTCGTCTTTCAGCAGTCTCCTTGTCTCTTTAGCCAGCTCCTTTGTTGTGTTTCTTGTCTATCCCTTCCAATCTATCTGTGGAAAACATTTCAAGGAAGGTTACGTCTTGTGGGCAGTGGACCTCACTGGAGGCAGCTTAGACTTGACATACAGCCGACAAGTTGGGGTTTTTTTCTATCTTTTATTAAACTGTTCCAAATTATAATTTCTTTGTTTGCTCTTAAGACAAACCCTTCTGTGTCTGCTTGCAGCTAGTTTTCTAAGGAAAGCAGGTGGGAACTGGTGCACATGAGCTGTACCATTCAGCTACAGACATGAGTGGCAAAAGGTTGGATTTTCACAAGAGTGATGTGAAGTCCCCAGTGGCTGATGAGGGCAATGGCAGGACTGGGGAGCTGGGGAGGAAGGTTCTCCATACATGTCTCCTATCAAAAATACTGCTTTGCCTCCATGCCCTGACTTCATTAGGAGACACTGTGGGTCAGTATGAATGTGGAGAATGACTTATTCTGGAAACTGAAGAATCAAGAAAGCTTAAGAAGCAGACATCTTTCTTTTTCAGGTGCTCATTGGCCTCTTTCTCTTCTAAATACGCTGCTGCAAACTTTCCAATTAACCACACAAGAATTGACGAGCTGAAGAAAATTATGGAAAGAGGCATGGCTGCTTGGGGTTTTTTTGCATTTTAATGACCCCTCGGGTGTATTTGGTGCTAAGTCCATGAACCTCAGATGCTGAGAAGAGACTGAAGCAACCTCTCAAGAAGCCAATCCCAAGTTTCTTGGAAAGATAATGAGTCCCACTGAGGGCCATTACCAAGAAAGTCTCCCCAGGGGCTGATTAGAGCAGAAAGTTGGAGGCCCTGACTGCAGGTAGGCAAAGGCAACATGAGGGTGGCTGTGATGCCAAGTCAGCCTTGCTATGTGTTATCAAGCATAGTGACCAGGCACTGACAACAAGCCCCTGGGTAGGGTGATGCTTTCCATCCCACATTGCTCAGGGCTCTTCTTGTGGGCAGTGTGTGGGTGGGGTGCACAAGGCTAAGTGCAGGACCATGATACGGCACCTGCTGGGCTCCCAAGGGACAAGGAGGCAGCAAGGCCACAGTGCTTTAAGGAAACAGTGTCTTCTTGGGGGGGCCTCAGAGTCAGAGACACCAGCCATAGCCAAAAGGACAAAACCTAGCTGTGCTGGGAGCTTTCAGCCTTGGCAGTGCCCTCAGTCATCTCCACCACAGGCTGTCCTATGCCTTCCCACGCCTGTGCCTGTTTCCCTGCAGACTGTACACACCCAAGCTGCTTCCCCACCTTGCTCTCACCCCCCGATCTCTCTACCTCTTCTGATGTCTTCCTGTCCTCGCTTGCTTTTCCTTGAAACACAAAGCCAGGGGCTGATCACAGGCTCCCTCTGGGTGACCTGTTGCACCTCAGCACTACCCTACGAGTGACATTCTTTTGACCTGAAATCCAGTCTGAACCTCTCAAGATGCAGTCTGTGGCTCTTTCTCCTTCGCATGCTGTTTCCCTATACTAAGAAAAGCTCCATCATCTCTGAAACCAACCTTCGAGCAGTCACAGTCTATGACTCTACTGCCCTTTGCCTCCACTTCAGCAGGCTAAGGAAAACCAGGTCCCTCAACCTCTCCTCATGAATGTGTTTATTTCCACTTAGGCACAGGACTTGACACTTTTCTTGGAAATCTTCCTGAGGTATCTGTTGTCCAAATCAAAAAAAAAAAAAAAAGAAAAAGAAAAAAGAAAAGCAACCAACTAACGAACGAAACAAACCACACCAGCGCCAATGAGTTCAGGATGAGCAGGGGTGGGGCGGGCTGTATGGTACTGGATCAGGGTGATAAAAGGGACAGAGTTAGAAGACATGGGGAAAAAAACAAGGCAATTCAAAGTGAAGCCAAGGATTGATCAGGGCTCTCTTGGGGATTCCTGCCAAGAAGCCCTGCATCTGAATAATTCTGACTGGAGGAGGAGAAGAAAGCTGGCCTGCTTCCACTGTCACAGGGCACCTGTGTGCTTTCCCTGACATCCACAGGAGAAGATTGAGAGTGGGAAGAACCATGGACTCCTTCAGGGTGGAAGGGACCTCAGGAGTTCTCTAGCCCAATCTCCTTGCTCAAAGCAGGGTCGGCTCTGGGGTCAGGCCAGGTTGTTCTGGGCTTCATCCAGTTTGGTCTTGGAAACCTCCAAGGCAGGAGACTGCACAGCCTCTCTGGGCAACCTCTTCCAATGCTTGACCACCCTTGTAGAGGAAAAGCTTTTTCTTATCTCCTGCAGGAACAACTTTTCTTCCAACTTATGCCCATTGTGTCTTGTCCTCCCACCGTGCACCCTAATGAAGAGCCTGGCTCCATCTTATGGATGATCTCCTCGTAGCCATTGGAAGGGTGCTATGAGATCCCTCCAAAGCCATCTCTTCTCCAAGCTGAAGCAGACCCATTTCCTCACACAGCAAGTGCTCCGATACCTTGACTACTGTGAGGGCCCTCAGCCAGACTCGCTCCCAGTTATCAACCTCTTTCTTTTCCTGGAAATCCAAACCTGGATGCAGGGTTCTAGATGTGGTCTAATGAATACTGACTTGAATTTCATGAGGTTCCTGACAGCCCATTCCTCCTGCCTCCTTAGGTCCCTCTGAATGGCAGCCCTCAAGCATATGAGTGCCCCCCCTACACCCACACCTCCAGTTAGGGATCATCTACAGGCATGAGGAGTGTTGCATCCTCAGTGTAACCAATACAGATGATAAACAGGACAAGTTCCTGGAGAGACCCTGTGGTGTTCCACTTCTCCCTGGCCTTCAGGAAGAGTACTACCCATTCACCACTGCCTTCTGAGCTTCTGATCATCCAAGCAGCTTTTTACCCATCCAGTTGTCTGCCCTTCTGGACTGTAACGTTCTAACATGCATGCAAGAATATTGTGGGAGACAGTGTCAAATACCTTGCTAAAGTCTAGTTAAAGGACATTTACTCTTCTCCATCCACAAATAGATTTTTTTTTTTAATCACAGAGGTCAACCGGGTTGGTTAGGCAGAATTTACCCTGGGTAAATGCATGCTAACTGTTCCCAGGCACCTGCTTTTCCTTCCTGTGCCCAGAAATGTGATCTGAGAGGGTTTGCTCCATGACTCACTGCTCACCAAAGGGAGTCTGAACTGCCTGCAGCTCCCCAGGTTGCCCTTGTGGCCTTTTTGGAAGATGGATCTAACAGTTGCCTTTCTCCTGCTATCCCATCCCTGATCCGTTCCTCCTTCTTTGAAATTTCCAAAAACAAGAAGGCATCACCCTTATCAGCCCATCTGGGAGCTGTGCAAAGAAGTTGTCCTTGATGCCCTCCAGAAACCTCCTGGCCTGCTTCCATCTGCTGTTTGCCCTTATGCTTCATGTCAGGGGGATTAATGTCCCCGTGACAAGAACCAGGGCCTGTGATCCACAGACTTGCTCACGTTGCTTAAAGGAGACTGCATCCACCTCCTCACCCTGATTAGGTGGTCTGTAGCTCCCACCATGATGTCACCCCTACTGTGATGCTCACCCACAAGCACTCACCCAAACCCTTGCCTCTCCCAAGGAAGAGCTCCACACATCCAAGCTGCCCCTCCCACAAAAGGCATCCTCCCTCCTCATCTTCACTGACAGTCCCTCCTGAAGAGAGTGTACCCTACAAGCATTGCCCTCCAGTCATGTGAGTGATCCCACCACATCTCAGTCATTCCAAAGATGTTTTAGTCCTGTGACAGCTTGTGCATCTGCATCTGCTCCTGCTTCTATCCCAGGCTGCATACATTTGCATATATTTGGGTTGCAGAGCACCAGTTATGCACAGAGAGCAGACTGGTTGTGGTGAAACCTGTTACCAAGAGCCAAGGACACTGTGTGTTCAATGGCCCCACTTCAGAGCCATGCTGGCATAGACAGCAGGTGGCAATGTAATGGTGAAAGGAGGTTCTCACTGAGAGAGCAAAGCCTGCAGTGCCCAAGGCCAGGGAGAAACAGAGCTGGGCTGTGCAGGAATGCCAGGAGAGGGGTTGGCTGCCTGAGCTGACTCTGCAGCACCTTGTGGCCTGTGACAGAGGTGAACCGATCTCCAGGCAGGACAAGGTGCCACTGAAGAAGTCCCTGGGCCTGGGCAGCCTGTGATTTGGCACATTGAAGTCATCTTTAGCCCAGTCCTGGTTCATATCCTCTTGGGGGGTGAGAAGAGGTTCAGGCAGAGAAGAGCAAGAAGGGTTTGAGAGTGCAGAGACTAGAGCAGAGACCTTGGACAACCTCTGTCTCTTTCAATGTCACCAGGTGTTTGTGTGTGAGCAATTTACTTCCACCCTCCATCTCCATTGATTATAACGGGAGTTTAGAGAAGCAGCTCATGTGCAGACATTTGTTGTGCACACTTCAGCCTGGGCAAGGGGAATTCCACCTGCTGTGTGTTTGTGCAGTTCACAGGAGTTTGCTGAATCCCCCTCCAACCCGGGGGGCTTCCAAACCAGAATGAGATGCCCAGATTGACTCATCTGAGTCAGCACCTGAACCGTGTGTCAATGAGCTGCCTTCTTGCTCCTTTCTACATGTCCTGCCAGGTTAAGAGATGGGAATCGGGGCTTCCAGAGTGGGACATTTCCACCTCTTGCAGATAACCATGCTCTGATGAAACAATCTGTAATGCTGGAATCCGTCTTCCTTCAGTGCTTAGTGAGGGCCCACTGGTGATTATTTTAGTTTATTGGAGTGAACATTTCCCAGGAGGAGGGAGCACAAGGGACAGAGAAATTCATGAGCTCAACTGGGCCACACTGTTGCTGAGTGAGGCGAGGCTCCTGGGATGGAGAAAGCTCATGGCAAGTGGGCAGCACTGCCCAGAGACAGCTGTGTGCAGGAGCAGCTCCTCTGCAAAGAGCAGCAGGGCTGCGGGCACTGCCTGCTGCTGCTGACATGAGAGGAGACAAGGCGGAGAGAAGTGGAAGGCAGTGTGGAGTGGGAGGACAGAGGAGAGCTCCTTGTGGGAGAAATCTTCACAGCCCTTGACACAGTAAGTCTCCGGCTGCAGGACCATGCTACTGAGGTTCCTGGAGGGGTCTTCTAAACCCATCCCATCCCATCACTGTTAGGCTTTTTAAGGATCGCTCTCCTGGCACATCCAATGCATAGGCAGAGGAGGAGATGCTTCAGAGCAGGGATTCTCTGCCACACCATCACAGGGACAGGCCGTGTAGCTCCATTCTGCCAGGGGTGGCTTTTGGAGTGTGAAGCCAGGTAGCACACAGGGCTGTGCAGGGCTGTGATTCAGAGCAGTGTCCCTGCACCCCAGGGTGCTGTGTGCCTGGGGCACTGACTCTGCTGCATGTGATGGTCAGCCATCACCCTGCCCGGGGATCCCCCCCCCCATCACTACGGCAAGAAACTCTGGGAGAGAGGACCGACCCCTAGCAGGGCAGGTTCATTCTCCTGCTGAGAGGGTGCTGCGTGGGTCAGGGCTGCTCAGAGGTCTTGCTCATGCATGGGAAATGTGCAAGGGGTCTTTTCAAGAGGAGATCAAGAGAAGGGCTACTAGAAAGGGAAGGAGCTTTTCTTCAGGTGTCTGCACTTTCAGTTTCCTAATTTTGGCAGGGAGAATAAAGGAAAAAATTTTTGGTTTTGCCAAGGAAGTGGGACTCCTAAACCTTCACTCTGAGAGATTAACAGGTCAGTGAGAAACCTCAAGAAGTTGCTTCATCCCCACCGTTCCCTACAGGCAGCATCAACATCACCTTTGTGGCCTCATAGGAGTTTATGTGACCTGCTCCTTAGGACGTGCATGCACAGAGATGCCCCTAGACAGTGCCCTGATCCGGGAGGTTTCCTTAGGGCAGAACTGAGCACACAGCGGGTGGGATGGAGTCTGTGAGCACTGAGCGGGAGAAGATGTAGTGACAGAGAAAGAGCTGCCAGCAGGGACAGCTCCAGGCAGCAGAGATGGGCAGGGAATGAGAGGGAACTGCAGGGCATGAGCCACCTCCTCTGCAGCCAGACCTCTGGCAGAGGAGTGGAGCATCTCTCCTGTTATGGGCCCATTTCATGCTGCCTGACAAAGGGGCTGAGAGCGACTGCCCTGCGATATCACCATCTGCGAGGTGGCATGCCCAGCTGGGTAAGGGGAAGGCTTTCCAGAATGCCTCTCTGTCTCTCTCCTTGCCTCCCTTGGCAGTAGGATCATGGTGCTGCTCCTTGTTTCCCCTCCTGTCCATGATGCTCCTGTTCTTGCTCTTGGGCTCTCTGGGGTGGGAAGTTTCAGCTGCAGTTCAGACATGGATGCTACAAGTTGTGCATCAGAGGGCTCTGCACTGGAATGAGGTTGCCCCAGCCCCCTTCTGACTTTTGGAGCTCCAGGAAATGCAGTCTGTGGGGCTGGGAATTGAGCTGACTCTCCCTTAAGGAGAGCCCATCTCCAGTCCTAAGAGTCCTTTGACGGTTTCCCTGTGGTGTCCTGCCAGGCTGCCACCTGCCCTCTAGAAAGGCAAAGCTGTCTCATAGCACCTCTGTGATATCTGAGAGACCCATGAGGAAGGTGCAGAGATGCTGAGAGTATGGAGATGGTGGTGGGAGGCTGTATGTGGGCATCTGAAAACAGCCTTGTCTGTCCTTGGCTAGAAGGGGAGTGTGGAGAGCTCCCTGAGGTGCCCGGAGAAAGGGTGAGAAGTTTGGAGCTGTGCACTTTGAAACTGGACTCGTCTGCTCTCATCAGGGGCTGGTTTCTTTCTAGGGCAACATATGAGCGTGATCATCCTCCAACTGAAAGAGAGAACTGCAACATTTGGGGGTTTCTTGGCTTGAAAAGTCTCTCCAAACTTCTTAATGTCTTTTCTTCTTTGCATAGTCCCTCATGCCTGGAGATAGCAAAATGTCCAACAGCAGCTCCCTGAACGAGTTCCTCCTCCTGGCATTTGCAGACACGCGGGAGCTGCAGCTCTTGCACTTCTCACTCTTCCTGGGCATCTACCTGGCTGCCCTCCTGGGCAATGGCCTCATCATCACAGCCGTAGCCTGCGACCACCGCCTCCACACCCCCATGTACTTCTTCCTCCTCAACCTCTCCCTCCTCGACCTTGGGTCCATCTCCAACACTGTTCCCAAATCCATGGCCAATTCCCTGTGGGACACCAGGGCCATTTCGTACTCAGGATGTGCTGCTCAAGTCTTCCTGGTTGTCTTCCTGTTTTCAGTGGAGTATTCTCTCCTCACAGTCATGGCCTATGACCGCTACATTGCCATCTGCAAACCCCTCCACTATGGGACCCTCATGGGCAACAGAGCTTGTGTCAAAATGGCAGCAGCTGCCTGGGCCAGTGGTTTTCTTAACGCTGTTGTGCACACTGCTAACACATTTTCAATACCACTCTGCCAAGGCAACACAGTGGACCAGTTCTTCTGTGAAGTTCCCCAGATCCTCAAGCTCTCCTGCTCAGACTCCTACCTCAGGGAAGTTGGGCTTCTGGTGGTTAGTGGCTGTTTAGGTTTTGGTTGTTTCATTTTTATTGTGCTTTCCTACGTGCAGATCTTCACAGTTGTGCTGAGGATGCCCTCTGAGCAGGGTCGTCACAAAGCCTTTTCCACGTGCATCCCTCACCTGGCCGTGGTCTCCCTCTTTGTCAGCACTGGCATGTTTGCCTACCTAAAGCCCCCCTCCCTCTCCTCCCCAGCTCTGGATCTGGTGGTGACTGTTCTGTATGCGGTGTTGCCTCCAACAGTGAACCCCCTCATCTACAGCATGAGGAACAAGGAGCTCAAAGAAGCCCTGAGGAAAGTGATTTCATGGACATTTTTCAGCAGTAGTAACATTGCCATTGCTCTCCACAAATGACTCCCCTGTGTCCCGTACCAGGACTGAGCTTTGTTTGTTCACTTTATTTTTATTATTACTATTATTACTGTTGTTATTATTTGTCACCATGTTGCTACACAAATGGCTGGATTCTTTCTGCCTTTACTGAGACTGCTCTGTCTCACCTGGTGCCCATAGAAATTTGTGTCCAACACTGGGTCAGAGCTGACTCCATCACAGTATCGTTGTAATAAAGTAGGTTCTTGCAGGTGCAGTGCCTGAAGGCTGGGTTCTTCCTCCAAAGCTGCTGTCCCTTATGCCGTGTCCCCAGCACATTTCCTTGAGACAATCTCCCCCACCCTGCATGCTGGTTCTCACCCCAAATATCACCCCCAGACTAGGCTCCATGCCCAGCTAGAGGACTGGATGTCCAGCTGTGAGCTCTGGGAGGATGCGCCCAATGCTGGTTCCCCTGCAGGGCTGGCAGGGAGCATGCAGAGGAGGTCCTGGGGCCATCTCCTGGGCATTTAGACCATCCTCCTCCCAAGGGGGCCTCAAGCAGGGTGCCTCAGTGGAAAGATGCAGCCCAGCTTGTTGCTGCCTGAACAGAGAGGAGAAACTGCCCCAGGAAACTCCTCACAGACCCAGCCCCTCATACCAGTCATTTCCAGCACTGGCCATTCCCTGTGGTCCTGGAGAGGGGTGATCTCTGAGTGTAACCCACTCTGTCTGCCTGCTGGCCTCAGCACGTGTGTGGGGGCAATGGCCACCCTGCCTGGCCTCTCTGTGGGCTCAGACCTCATCAGACCCCAGAGCATGGCCTTCTGCTGATCCCGGTGGAAAGGATCAGGTCTGGGCAGGGTCTGGGGACTGGTGCGAGGCCGTCAGGCAGGAGAGCTGGGGGAGACAGGGCACCAAGGGCTGTCATGGGACCATGGTGGGGGGATGTTTCCCCACCCCAGAACACACCCTGTCCTGTGTGGTGCCTGCACAGTGGGGCCGTGGGGCCACGTGCAGGGCAGCAGGGCTGGGCCAGTGGAGGGATGAGACACAGATGGGAGCCACGACACTCCAGAAGCTCCTGGCAGTCATGGAGGGGACTCACTGCTGCTATCAGCATTGGGGGTTTCTCAAGGTCTGCAGCCACCAGCACCACCTGCCAGGACTCCCAGACCCAACACAGATGGTCAGTGCTCAGCACTGCAGCTCACAGTGCCCCCCATCCTGTGTCACCGTCCTCGCTCAGGAGCACTGCCGGGTGCATCACTCCCTGCCCAGGTGTGGAGAGGAGCTGCTGGAGGTCTTCTCTTCTCATGCCTGCTGCCCCTGGCTCAGCCCTGGTGTCACCCCACAGGCTCTGCCCTGGGTCATGTTATGTTTCTATACATTCTCATCTCAGACTACATAGGGACCTGCAGTGCCTAGCTCTGCTTGGAGCTGGCCACCACAGACTGCCTGCGTGGCCCCAGGAGATCCCAGTAAGGCTGTGCTTGGGGGTGAGCTGTGATTGTCCTCAGTCAAAGTAGACGGGATGGTCTGTCTGGGGGCCAAGGGGAGGAAAGGACAAGAGACAACAAGGAGAAGATGCAGTAAGAGAAATTTCAAATGAGTTGAAGGAAAAAATAAAGAAATATCCATGGTAGTTGAGCAGCACTGGGGCAGGGGACAGGAAATCCTAAAAAAAACTCTCCTGGAGAAAGCACTTACCAACCTGATCTAACTGTCAAGCTAGCCCAGCTCAGAGCAGATCATGGTCCTGCAGATATACAGTGGTACCTCCGAACCCAAATCCTCTAGGAGGAAGGGGCTAGAAGGCAGAGTGAGGGGCAGGGGACACTGTTGTGGGGTTGAGGCCTTGCTGGCATTTGTACTGCCTGGTCAAGCCTGTCCTCAGAGTGACACAGTGAGCGAGTTCATCCTCAAAAGGAGTCTCTGCTCCATGGGCAACAGGAGTCAAACCAGTGCAGGGAGACTGCAGAAAAGTTCTCAGGAACACACCAGGCAGTCAGCCACTTTGACTGCTGAGGTGTCCCCAGACTGGTGCTTTGCATCCTGGGTCTGAAGGGCTGAGAAATCTTTGGAGCCAGAGCAGATCGGAGTCCCATCACCTGGACTCACAGGTTAGAGGGCATCAGCAGGGCTATACTGGCTGCAGGGAGGGAATCACTGCCCAGGTTGCGAGCAGATCCCCCTCTGCCCTCCCCTCTCTCTTCACACCCTGGAACACAGATTGTATTTCCCGTGTTGGCCCTCACTGCCGGGCTGTATTCCCAGCTGGAGGGGACGCAGGCTCCACACTGGGGAAATGCAGGAGAGCCCAGTCTCATCTAGAGGAGCAGGGTCCCACCACACCTGCTGGGTGGCCAGGGCTGCAGGCTGCACACCCCACTCTGTTCCCTGCACACCTCCTGCCTGGGGCTGCAGGGTGCCCAGCAAGAAGGCAGGCATGCCTGGGGGTCTGGTGCCATTGGGGTGGTGGCCTTTGGACCAGCCACTGTCTGTAAGGGGATCAGGAGATTCTCCGCCTCCATGTTAGCGGCAAAGTTCGTGTCGCAGGTTCTTCCCTCTGGAGAGCTGAGGATTTTATTCTTGGGAGAAGGGGAAAAAGGAAACCCTTTTGTCCATGGGATCACCCTGTCAACCCTCTACTGCCTTCTCCTGCTGTATCACCCCCAAAATCCTTTGGCAGCAGCATTTTTTTGGTTTCTGATCCTCTATCTGACCCTGCTTTGAGCAGCACCTTGCACTGCAGGCCTCCTGTGGTCCCTAAAACCTGAATTATCCTGAAAGCCTTTGATCCCAGGCCCCATTTCAAGGACAGAGCAAATGTCTGGGACAGGAGTCCTTTGTGCTTTATGTGACCATCTAAAAGAAGGCAGGTGAACAGCTTCTCCTCCCCGTTGACTGTAAGGGCAGCCTGGCAGGCACTACCTCAGGCATATCTACATCACAGCGGAAATTCTTTGCATCCACCTTTAACCACCTGAAAGGCAATTGCCTGGATCCCCTCAGGGGTGAGGGGAGAAATGCAGGCTTTTATGCGGTGTGATTTCTGTACCTCTGTAGTTTGTGCCTCTAAGTAGATGGTGCCATCCTCCCCTTGGTTTCTTGCCTGAAGCTCAGCCTGGATGGGGATGTGAACGTGTAGGTTGTCTGTCACTGCAGTGACCGTGAGATGGTGGAGAGGTAAGAGGAATAACAGAGTCACCACCCTGGACTGCAGCAGAGAGGATTTCATCTTGTTTGGGATGGAGTTAGGCAAGTGAAAGCTCAGCTGGAGCTGGAGTTGGAGCTCGAGCTAGGAAGGGATGGGGAGGGTAACCTGAAGGACTTCTGTAGGGACATTGGCAGTACAAGGCAGGCAGGCAAGGAAAATGTGTTCTCCCTGCTCAGTGGGGCAGGGGACGTAGTGACAAAGAGAGGGGAAAGGCTGAGGAGCTCATTGCCTCTTTCACCTGGTCTTTTCCTGGTCTTGTCTACTGCCAGGCCTCCCTGGCCCCCGAGTCCTTTGGCAGCATCTGTGATAGCAAAGCCTCACCCATGGTAGAGGACAATGCATCTGGGGAGGACTTTTGCCCAGTGGGCACACAGAAGTGCATGGGACCAGATGGGAAGCACCCCAGGGTGCAGGGAGAGGTTGCTGGAGTCACTGCAACGCTGCTCCCAATTGTCTGTGAAATGCCAGGGTAATCAGGGCAGTTCCTGATGACTGGGAAAAGGCAGAAATTGTACCCATTTTCCAGAAGGGCAGGAGGGAGGATCTGGGGAATAACAGGCTGGTCCTCTTCGTCTCAGTCCCTGGGAAGGTGATGGAGCAAATCCTCCTGGAAACCATCTCCAAGCATAGGAAGGAGAAGGCCTGGAAGAGGCAGCATGCGTTCACCAAGGGGAAATGGAAAGCATGCCTGACCAACCCAATTGCCTTCTACCATCAGATGAATGCCTGTGTGCACAATGAAAAGGGAGTGTGGCGAGATGTTTTAGGGACTCTTTTAAAACATCATGGTAACACAGGTATGTTGAGATTTGTGTAAATTTGGCCATCCAGAAGTAGAGCATTTCCTTGAAGCTGGTCACCCTGCTTTCCTCACCAGTTGAGAGAGCCTGACACCTCAGAGTGCGATGTGCTCTGCGCAAAGAGTGAAGAGTGGCATGGACAGCTGTGGGCAGGGTGTGGTTTTCTGAGCCCTGGGCTCTGTGTGAGACACAAAAATATTTTGTTTAATGGTGTAAGGCTGATTATAACAGAAATGTTTAGAAAATGAATTAAAAATGAAACACGAAAGAAATTAAGAAATAGATTGAAAGCAAAGAATTTTTTTTATCCTTTCCAGCTTTTAATTTTTTTGTGTTCCTATTATCTTTCTTGAGTCATTTATTTATTTTTTCTTAATATAGTGGTCTTTCAGGGGAATGCTGTGTTTTTTCTTTTTTTTAAAAAAAAGGAAAGAGATTTTCAGAGCTGGGGTGGGATGCAGTCACAGGGTCATGGACAGCTGGTGCCTTTGCAGGTGCCCTGGTCCCCACTGCCCAGCCTCCCTCTGCAGCTGCAAGGGGCTCCAGTCTCCCACAGGTCCCCTGTGAGAGCTGCCAGGCCCAGGCAGGTCCCTCAGAGACACCGGGGCCTCTCCAAGTGCCCCTGGGTGCTTGTGGTTGGACACCTGAGCTCTGCCTGGAAAGGTGAAGAACTGTTTTCAACATGTCAAAAATAGGAGCACACTTTCATCAGCACAAAAGATTGGTTAATTTTTAATGTCAATGTTTTCCTATGATGAAAGAGTGGAAATCTTCAGGAAGGGTATGAATCTGGGGAGAAGAAATATCGATCTGCCCATTAACTTGCATTACCACTGCTCTGTCTCTTATGCTGTGGGTTTAATCTCAGTAACCTTTTGCATATTTCCATATATCCTGCTTAATTGATCATTTCTAAAGTCATCTTTGCATCAGAGTTTCTGGGCATGTGCACAGTGGAGGATTGTATTTTATTTCTTATGACACTGGATCAAGATTATTTTTGTTTGTCTGCAATTAAGACAAATCCTTCTGCACCTGTTTGCAGCTAGTTCTCGAAGGAAAGCAGGTGGGAATTGGTGCACACGAGCTGTAACATTCAGCTACAGCCTTGAGTGGCAAAAGGTTTGATTTTCACAAGAGTGATCTGAAGTCCCCAGTGGTTGATGAGAGAACTGGTAGGGCTGGGAAGGTGGGAGGAATATTTTCCATGGATGTCTGACATCAAGGATGCTACTTTTTCTACATGTCCCGACATCATTAGGAGACACTCTGGATCCATATCAGTTGGAGAATGTGGATATCACCCTAATTTGAAAGCTGAAAACTAAGGAAAACTTCAAAAGCAGAAATCCTTTTTTTTTTTCTTTTTTGTGCTCATTGAAATCTTCTTCTTTTAAATACACTCCTGAAACCTCCCAATTAGCCACACAAGAATTGAAGAAAATTATGGAAAGAGGCCTGGCTCCTTAGGGTTTTTTGCATATTAATGACCCCTCAAATATATTTGGTGCTGAGCCCATGAAACTCAGGTGCTGAGACTGAACAAACCTCTCAAGAAAGTCAGAAGAAAATCCCAAAGTTTCTTGGAGCGTTAATGGGTCCCACTGAGGGCCATTACCAAGAAAGGCTCCCCAGGGATTGATTAGAGCCTAAAGTTGGAAGCCCTGATTGCAGGTAGGCAAAGGCAATGTGAGGGTGGCTGTGATGCCAAGTCAACCTTGATGTGTGTTATCAAGCAGAATGACCAGGCCCTGACAGCCAGCTCCTGGGTAGGGTGATGCTTTCCATCCCGCATTGCTCAGGCCTCTTCCTGGGGCCAGTGTGAGGTGAGGGTGCAAAATGCCGAGTGCAGGACAACATTACAACACCTCCTGGGATCCCCGGGGGTGAGGAGGCAACAAGGCCCAGTGGTGTAAGGAAGCATCATCTTCTTGCAGGCCCCGGTGGCAGACGCACCAGCCATAGCAAAAGGAAAAAAAATCCTCAGTTCTTTTGGAGGCTTTCAGCCTTGACAGTGCCCTCCGTCGTCTCCACACAGGCTATCCTTAGCTGTCACAAACCTGTGCCTCTTTCCCTGCAGCCTGTAGACACCCAACCTCCTTCCCCACCATGCTCTCACTGCAGGATCTCCCCACCTTTACTGAAATCCCTCAGTCCTTGTTGGTGACTCCTTGAAAAACAAAGCCAGGGGCTGATCACGCAGTCCCTCTGGGTGTCCAGTTGCACCACAGCACTACCTTACGAGTGACATCCTTTTAACATGAAGTTCAGTCTGAATGTTTCAAAATGCAGTTTGTGGCTCTTTCTCCTTTGCATGCTGTTTCCCACTTCCAAGAAAAGCTCCCTCATCTCTGAAACCACTCTTCAAGCAGTCAGAGGTGACTACCATATTGGCCTTAGCCTTCACTTCAGCAGGCTAAAGAAGCCCAGGTCCCTCAACCTCTCCGTATGGGCCATGTGCTTCAGGTCCCCAACCCCATCTGGGCAGACCTCCCCTGGACCCTCTCCAGTTGCTCCCCATTCCTCCAGCACTGGGTACCCCACACTGGGACACATTGTTCCAGACATGGCCACACCAGTGCTGAGTGGAGGGAGTTAAGAACTGCCCTTGCCTGGGTGGCCAGGCTCTTCCTAATGCAGTCCTGTATGCAGCTGGCCTCATTTGTGGTGACCATGCACCACACGCTCATATGGCCTCCCCCATGATGTCCAGGACCTTCACCTTGGGGTCCCTCCTCTGCCGGTCAAGTCTCTGCCTGTCCTGATGCATGGGTTGTCCTGCCCTGCTGATGAGCCTTTCAAACAGGACAGGATGTGGGGTATATCCCTGCATACCCCACCTTTACCTGGCTTCCTGGTAAAGCATGACCCATTCATGAAAGCCCTCTGACCTTGATCATCCAAACAACTTTTTGCCCATCTGGATGTCTAGTGGACATCCACTACTCTCCTCTCCTCCACAGGTACTCGTCTTTTATCACAGAAGGAAATCAGATGGTTCAGGAATAATTTACTTTGGGTAAATGCATGCTGACTGTTCCCAGGCACCTTCATGATGTGCCCAGAACTGTGATCTGAGAGGACTGGCTCATGACACACTCCTCACCAACGTGAGGCTGAACAGCCTGCAGCTCCCCAGGTTGTCCATGTGGCTGTCTTTGAAGGTGGACACAACATATTCCTTCTGCTGTTCATTGGGACCTCCCCTGATCTCCACAACCTTTCAAAGATGACAGCAAGCAGCCCTGCTGTCACAGCTAGCTCTGATGCCAGCCATCCAATCCCATAGACTTGTATGGGTTGAGCTCTAGAGACTTGGGCACTGCAGGCTGGTTTTCTCCTTAGCAGTCCTGACTCTAGGCACAACAGCTCAGGAGACCTTGCTGGTGAAGACTGAAGCCAGGAAGGACTTGAGTTCCCCAAACTTATCTGCATCCGCTTTTGCTAGAATCCCTGCCCCAGTCAGCAGTGACACCACATTTCCTTTTTTATTCTTCTACTGTTACTGAAGCAGCAGTAGCTCTTCTTCCTGTCCTTCACATCCCCTGCAAGTGTCTCTGTCCCAGGGGAGCTTTGGCTTCCTTAACACCATCCCTACTTTGCTGGACAATATCTCTAAATTCCTCTTTTGCAGCCTCTCCCTTCTTCCCCTTTCCTTTTGCTGCCTTATTGCCCTGGAGCTCATGTGGGAGCTCCCTGTTTAGCCAAGCTGGGGTCCAGAGGTGTCTGCTAATTCTACAAACTGTTCATAAGGAGCATTCTTGTGCTTGATGGCTGCTTAATGACCTGTTGGCTTTCCTGAGCTCCTCTGCCCTTCAGAGCTGCCTCCCTTTGTCCATCCCGTGGAAGAGCTCCATACATCCAAGCTACCCCTTCACACACAGGGCATCCCCCTCCTCATCTTCCCTGGCTGTCTCTCCTGAAGAACTTGCACCCTGCCTTTGAAGGACTGCAGTCATGCAAGTGATCCCACCACACCTCAGTTATTCCAACCATGGGGCAGTCCTGTGACAGGCTCCATATGTTTGCATATATTTTGGCTTCAGCACCTCAGCAGTGGTGCCGACTGAAGATTTGTCACAGGGAAAACTTTTAGCAAGGACCTCAGGTATACAAAGGCTTTGATTGCAAGTGGTGACATGCTGGCATGGATAGCAGGTGTCAATGTAATGGTGAAAGGAGATTTCCACTAAGAGAGCAAAGCCTGCACTGTCCAAGGCCAGCGAGAAACAGAGCTGGGCCACAAAGGAGTGGCAGGAGAGGGGTTTGCTGCCTGAACTGACTCTGCAGCACCTTGGTGCCTGTGACAGGCTTGAACCAATCTCCAGGCAGGACAAGGTGCCACTGAAGAAGTCCCTGGTTCTGTGATCCAGCCACCCTGAGGACATCATTAGCCCAGTCCCTGTTCACATCATCTGGGGGGCGGAGGGGGAGGGGGAGAGTTGAGAAGAGGTTCAGAGGGCAGGGAGCAAGAAGGGTTTGAGAGTGCAGATACTGGAGTGGAGCCCTTCGTGTGATGTGCCTCCCATTTATGCAGCATGCTTGGATGTAGATGGGATGGACTTTGCCTAAAGGCATTGGTGGTATTCAGTTGTTTGGGCACAGGTAGATAATCCAAGATGCCCTAGGGCACTTGCCCAGCGCCACTCCAAAGGGCCATGGCTTTCCTGGAGGTCCCATGCTGGAACTACTAGAAACATGTGGTTTTGCTGGACACCCGAGGCACCTGACATGGCCCTGCAGGCCTATTTCTATGTCATTAAATCAAGGGTCTTCACTGAATTACATTAGCTGTTTGTAACATTGGGATCTTCATATGTCTCAGCTTTATAGTGAGAGGAACACTAGTTGTAGAAGGCATCTAGAGTCATTTCAGATGGCCAAGGAAATTCTCCACCTGGCCCCTAGCTGATGCTCCATAAGGACGTGGGTCTCCCTGTTACTTCATCTGAGCAAGCAGACACTGGTACATGCCTTGGACCACCTCTGTCTCTTCCAAGGTCACCAGGTGTTTGTATGTGAGCAACTGACTCCCACCCTCCATCTCTAGTGATTATAACCGGAGCTTAGGCAAGGAGCTCCCATGCAGACATCTATGTTGTGCCCACTTCAGTTTTGGCAAGGGGAATCCCACCTCCTGTGTGTCTGTGGAGTTCACAGGAGTTAGCTGAATCTCATTGCATCCCAGGGGTTTCTAAACAGGCATGAGATGCCCAGATTGACTCATCAGAATCAAGACCTGAAGGATGGGAAAGTGAACTCCCTTCCTGACCACTTCTAGCTGTTCTGCCTAGTTGAAACATGGAAATATGGATTTCCAAAGTGGGACATTTCCAGCTCTTGTAGATAACCATCCTCTGATGAAACAAGCAACAATGCTGTGACTGGTCTCTCTGCATTATTTAGAGAGGAACCATCAGTGATTATTCTGGTTTACCTCAGTGAACATTTCTCAGGAGGAGGGAGCACAAGGGACAGAAAAATTCATGAGCTCAGCTGGGCCTCTGTACCTGAGTGGGGCCAGGCTCCTGGGATGGAGGGAGCTCCTGGCAACCGGGCAGCACTGCCCAAAGACAGCTGTGTGCAGGAGCAGCTCCTCTGCAAAGAGCAACAGGGCTCCAGGCTCTGTCTGCAATTGCTGACAGAAGATGAGAGAAGACAGGGACAAGTGAAATGCCATGTGGAGTGGGAGGAGAGAGGAGAGCTCCTTGTGGGAGAAATTTTCACAGCCCCTGACACGGTAAGTCTCTGGCTGTGGAGCAATGCTATAGAGGTTCCTGGAGGGCTCTTCTAAACCCAACCCAATCCATCAAATCCCACATCTGTTTTTTAAGGATATCTCTCCTGGTTTTTCTTTTGCAGAGGAGGCAGAGACGCTTCAGAACAGGGATTTGCCTCCACATTATTAAAGGGACAGGGTATCCTGCTCCTTTTTCTTGGGGACAGCTGCAGGGGTGTGCAGCCGGTGTGTGCACACAGGTCTGTCCAGGGCTGTAATTCACAGCAGTGTCCTTGTGCTCCAGGGTGCTGTGTGCCTGGGGCAGTGACTCTGCCGCCTGCGAGGGTCAGCGCTCAGCCTGCCTGGGGAGCTCCCCGCAGCACTGTGGGGAGAAGCTCTGGGTGGGAGGAGAGACCCCCTGGCAGGGCAGGTTCATTCCCTCCTGCTGTGAGGGTGCTGAGTGGTTCATGGCTGCCCACAGCTCCAACTCACTCCCAGAACATTTCTGAAGGAGACTTTCCAAAAGGAAGGTCAAGGCAGGGGATACATGAAAAGGAAGGAGCTGTCATGAGTCTGTGCTTTCACTTTGATTCTCTCTGGCTAGGGTGAAATGGGATTGGATCTGTCAGGTTTAGACAGGGGACTGAGACAGTGACACTGAGAGAGGAGCAGTTCTGGGAGGGACTCAGCAAATGCCTTCATCCACCCCTCTGCCTAAGGACACAACCAGCATCACCTTTCCAGCCTCACCAAGGTTTGTCTCCCCTGCTCCGTAGCACCTGCAAACACGGAGGTGCCCTGGGCAGTGTTCTGCCCCCGGGAGGTTTCTGCAGGGCAGAGCTGAGCTCACAGCAGGTGGGATGGGGTGTGTGAGCACTGAGAGGGGAGAGACATGGGGACGGAGAAACAGTTCCCCACAGGGACGGCTCCAGGCAGCAGAGTCATGCTCAAAGTGTGAGAGGAAACTGTCAACTCCAAGGCCTCCTCTCCTCTCCAAGCCAGCACAGCCCTCTGCTCTCAAGGCTGGGGGGTCCAGGGCAGGAGTCGTTTCCTCGCCTGAAAATCCCTTCAACACTATGAGTGGGTTAAATCTGACTGGAACTGTCAGTAATTTAAAATTTTAGTCCCCCCTGTTCCCATCTACGTAGTGCTGTAGGTCAGGGCTGACTCCTCTGGAGCCCATGGGCAGAGGCCCCTGCTCCGCATGGCAAAATCAGCCAGCACAAATCAGAGCTCAAGCCACAGAGCTCAGTGATGGTGCTACTGAGATGCGGAGAGGTAATGTGTGTGTGTTTGGTGTGTGGGGGGGGGGGCGGGGGGGAGGGTGTTATGAGAAAGCTTTGCTCAGAGAAGCCTGTTCTAACTTGTCAATGTCTCTTCTTCCTCAGACAGTCCCCCTGTGTCGCAAAGGAGCAAATGTCCAACAGCAGCTCCCTCAACGAGTTCCTCCTCCTGGCATTTGCGGACACACGGGAGCTGCAGCTCTTGCACTTCTCGCTCTTCCTGGGCATCTACCTGGCTGCCCTCCTGGGCAACGGCCTCATCATCACAGCTGTAGCCTGTGACCACCGCCTCCACACCCCCATGTACTTCTTCCTCCTCAGCCTCTCCCTCCTCGACCTTGGCATCATCTCCACAACTGTCCCCAAATCCATGGCCAATTCCCTGTGGGACACCAGGGCCATTTCCTACTCAGGATGTGCTGCCCAGGTCTTCCTGGTTCTCTTCTTTTTAGGAGGAGAGTGTTGTGTTCTCACAGTCATGGCCTATGACCGTTTTGTTGCCATCTGCAAACCCCTGCACTATGGGACCCTCATGGGCACCGGAGCTTGTGTCAGAATGGCAGCAGCTGCCTGGGCCAGTGCTTTTCTCAATGCTCTCCTGCACACTGCTAACACATTTTCAATACCACTCTGCCAAGGCAACACAGTGGACCAGTTTTTCTGTGAAGTTCCGCAGATCCTCAAGCTCTCCTGCTTGGACTCCTACCTCAGGGAAGTTGGGCTTCTGGTGGTTAGTCTTTGTTTAGCCTTTGGGGTGTTTCATTTTCATTGTGCTGTCCTACGTGCAGATCTTCACTGCTGTGCTGAGGATCCCCTCTGAGCAGGGTCGGCACAAAGCCTTTTCCATGTGCCTCCCGCACCTGGCAGTGGTCTCCCTGTTTATCAGTACCAGCTTGTTTGCCTACCTGAGGCCCCCTTCCATCTCCTCCCCAGCTCTGGATCTGGTGCTGGCTGTTCTGTACTCAGTGGTGCCTCCAACTCTGAACCCCCTCATCTACAGCATGAGGAACAAGGAGCTCAAGGATGCCCTGAGGAAAGTGATCCAATGGGTACAATGTCAGCACCAATAACTGTCCATTGTGCATCCATTCCTCAGGGTATCTGGAATCAAGGCTGTGTGCTGTGCGTTTATTTCTTTCTTACTTTTCTTTTTTGCATCCATGTCAAAAAACAAACAACAACAACAAAAAAATCCAGTTTGTGTCACCTCTCGTCAGGAATCTCTCATTTTAATCTGACCCAAAGTCCATGTTGAAGCAGGAAGCCAGGTTTCCCCCTTTCATCAGCAGAGATGGGGAACCTCAGAGCCCCACTAGTCTGAGCTCCCACGGATGTCCTGAGTGCAATGCAAAGAGATTCCCTTTGCAGGGTCTCTTTCGGCATTGTCTCTTTCAACACCAAGGGAGCTCAGGGGCACAGAGTCAGGCTCAGATGAGCACAGGCAGGGTGAGACCATGGGTCCCGTGTCCATTAGGAGAGCTCAGCTCCCCTGGCCACAGTCAGGGTGTGATCCCACACCCCTCTTCTGTGAGGGTGGCAGCCGGCTGTCACCATGGGCTGGTCACTTGCTTCTGCAGAGCTCTACCACCCAAAGCGAAGTGGGAGTGGAGGGGAGGAGATACTGGACAAAGCCTGTGGGAACAGACCTTCTGCTTCTCAGGACCATTCTCCCACTGCCACAGCAGGCATTTCCTGTTCAGCCTTTGTGTGGGGGCTGCAGCTTTCTTGGAGACGTGTCCACCAACAGCAGCAGGACTTTCTCTTTTCAGGGCCTTTCCAAATCTGCCCTTTCTTCAGAAGATGGAGTCAAAAATACACCCAAAGAAATTGCACCACAAAAGGGCCTGCTGCTCTGCTTGTGAACTCCATGGGATGCGGGGAACAAGCTCCGACTCTACATGTGGTCTGATAGGGACTGAGGGCTGGATCCAGGATTCATCTCTTGGTGACCAGTGCCAGTGGAGATGGGGAACGGTCTCTGAATTTTCTGCCTGGGACTGTCCTACAGGTGACAGTGCTGATGAGAGATGCCCATCCTTCTGGAGGGGAATCTGAGCCCCAGGAAAGTTCAGGGGATCTCCAGGGACAGCGTGTGGTGGGGGTGGGCAGTGAGTAGAGCCTCGCAAAATCAGGGATGGTCCACGGTGGAGTGACCAGAAGGTGAAGCACTAAATTTAGGTAAGCATGGGGAAATGAGGGCTCTGCAATCCCCAGAGAGGCATTGGGGACCCAGGAGGCCCAGGGAAGGGGCACGGAAGAGTGATTCCTGCACCCTCAGTGAAACACCACAGGCTGCAGCTAGTGCACAACCAAACTCATCTCCTGCTGTTGCAAATGCCCTGAGGTCACTCTGAGAACCATCCATGAGCACAGACACATGTCAGCAGTATCAGTGGTGTTGATCCCTGTCCAGATGGGTCTGCTTCCTGCCGCGACCAGCATGGCCAGAGCCGAGTCAGGAGTCACCCCACGGCCTCATGACCACACAACCTAATCGCTCTGCAGAGCAGCACCACCAGCCCAGGGCCCTGCAGGGAGCACAGGGCAGGGGTGCATGAACAGCCAGGCCAGCATGGACACACTGACCTGGGGAAAGGCTCTCTGGGGAGCAGGGATGTCCCAGGAGAGAAGCAGGGCAGCGTTCAGAGATAGGAAATGAGAACGAGAAGCAGGTTTCCCTGTGCACCAGCTGGCGGCAGGCAGCTCTGTCCCCAAGGCAGCAGGAGCTGCCAGAGGGGCTGCAGGGCCAGGGCTCTCATGCTGTGCTGGGCAGCAAGGTGGGCATGGAGGGGCTGCAGGCAGACAGGGAGGGGGATGTGCTGGGCACAAGAGCAGGGGAGACAGAGAGTGACCGGCCTCATTGAGGGGCCTCTTGCCCCTGCTGGGGGCCTTGGACCATGCCTGAGACACACTGTGGACATGGCTGTGCCTGGCCCTGCACCTCTCGGGTCCTGACCCATCCCTGTCCCCATCCTGCTGACCTGACTCCCCACCTCTGCCTCAGACTTGCCTCCAACTACAGGCAAGAAAGCCTTGGCAAGGAAAGCTGGCATCCAAGCAGATCCCAAAGAAGGTTGTAGGTACAAAAGGTGACCCTATATCCATAGCAGCAACTCTTGCCTGACAGGCAACTTAAAGGTGTCAGGAGAGCTTCAGATTCGGACCCTCTACCCAGGGAACACTGCAAGCAGAGTCTTAGCTGCATGAAGAAGCGAAAGCAGTCACTTGGGGTCTGATTTGATGATGCCCAGTTATGACAACAGGTCTTTCTGTGTCACAGCTCGACTGTTTATGAATCATTTGTGACTGATTCCTGCTACAAAGAGTATGTTGCTGGGAACAGCACGAGCGGGGCTGCTCTGTTCGGGAAGCAGAGCTGGGAGCTGAGGGTGCTGGCCAGGCAGGCAGGGCAGGGATCCACCATCAAGAGGTGCTGTCCCACAGTGCCCGTACAAGAAGAGCAGAGCAGTTTGGGGGTGGTAACTGGGATCAGGTACAGTCCAGCGATGGGCAGACAAGACTGGAGGTCTCCAACCAGCCCTGCTTTGTGTGGGAGCTTGGACTGGAGACCTCCAGAGGTCCCTTCCCACCAAAATTCCTCTGTGATTCCATGAATTCTTGCTCCTCAGCCTCTGCTCCAGCATGGCTGGCAGGGGGATGAGAGCACCTAGGGCAGGGCAGAATGAGTCTGTCTAGGAGAGCGTCGGGGGATGATGCAAAGGTCCCTGTCTCAACCCTAGCCTTTGCAAAACTCCCTCACGCACCCTGAGAAGCTCTGTCTGCCCCTTGCACCCTGCCCTGTGCTCCCCTCCCATCAGACAAAGCAGTGGCCATCATTGGCTGGGAACTCTCTTCCCCATGGGGAGGAGGAGAAGGGCCTTCACCAGCCTCACACTGCCTTTTCCACCCCTTGTCTTTGCAGCTGCGTGTGCCTGGCTCTGCTCACTTGCCTTCCCCACAGTCATGGCTGCACTGAAGCCCATGAAAATCCCGGTGCTCCTACCCTCAAGCTGGCATCCACCCTGAACCTGGTGCATGGCCGGCCACAAAGGTATCACCCCCAGCCATGTAGCCAAGGGCAGGGGTCTTCACCCCATTTTCCCTGCTCCTCTCCCTGCTCCCAGCACTGCTGCTGCTGTGCCCATGTCAATCCCTCCCGCCGCCAGCCTGCCCTGGGCCCGAGGCAGCTCTAGCTCCCTCGAGGGCTGCGCTGGAGCCATGCAGGAGTGGGCTGAGGTGGGGCTGGCACTGCCAGGCTGGGTCGGGAGAGGGCAGCTCCCACAGAATCACAGAATCACAGAATCTCTGAGGTTGGAAGGGACCTCTGGAGACCGTCTACGTCCAACCCCCTGCTCAAGCAGGGTCACCTACAGCATGTTGCACAGGATCGCGCCCAGGCGGGTTTTGAACATCTCCAGAGAAGGAGACTCCACAACCTCTCGGGGCAACCTGTTCCAGTGCGCTGTCACCCTCACAGTGAAGAAGTTTTTCCTCATATTCAGATGGAACTTCCTGAGTTTCAGGTTGTGCCAGTTGCCTCTCGTCCTATCGCTGGGCACGACCGAAAAGAGTCTGGTCCCATCCTCTTGACACCCTCCCTTCAGATACTTATACGCATTGATTAAATCCCCTCTCAGTCTTCTCTTCTCTAGGCTAAACAGGCCCAGCTCTCTCAGTCTTTCCTCATAAGAGAGATGCTCCAATCCCCTAATCATCTTTGTAGCCCTTCACTGGACTTGCTCCAGTAGTGCCACATCCCTCTTGTACTGGGGAGCCCAGAACTGGACGCAGTACTCCAGATGGGGCCTCACCAGGGCTGAGTAGAGGGGGAGGATCACCTCCCTCGACCTGCTGGCAACACTCTTCCTGATGCACCCCAGGATCCCATTGGCCTTCTTGGCCACAAGGGCACATTGCTGCCTCATGCTTAACTTGGTGTCCACCAGCACTCCCAGATCCTTCTCCGCAGAGCTGCTTTCCAGCAGGTCAACCCCCAACCTGTACTGGTGCTGGGGGTTATTCCTCCCTAGGTGCAGGACCCTGCACTTGCCTTTGTTGAACTTCATGAGGTTCCTCTCTGCCCACCTCTCCAGCCTGTCCAAGTCTCTTTGAATGGCACCACAGCCCTCTGGTGTATCAGCCACTCCTCCCAGTTTTGTATCATTAGCAAACTTGCTGAGGGTGCACTCTGTGCCTTCATCCAGGTCATTGATGAAGAAGTTGAACAAGACTGGACCCAGTCCTGACCCCTGGGGGACACCGCTAGCTACAGGCCTCCAACTAGACTCTGTGCCGCTGATCACAACTCTCTGAGCTCTGCCATTCAGCCAGTTCTCAATCCACCTCACTGGCCACTCATCTAACCCACACTTCCTGAGCTTGTCTATGAGGATGTTCTGGGAGACAGTGTCAAAAGCCTTGCTGAAGTCTAGGTAGACAACATCCACTGCTCTCCCCTCATCTACCCAGCCAGTCATTCCATCATAGAAGGCTATCAGATTGGTTAAACATCATTTCCCCTTGGTGAAGCCATGTTGACTACTCCCGATCACCTTCTTGTCCTCCACATACTTGGAGATGGCCTCCAGCATGAGCTGCTCCATCACCTTTGCAGGGATGGAGGTGAGGCTGACTGGCCTGTAGTTCCCTGGGTCCTCCTTCTTGCCCTTTTTGAAGACTGGGGTGACATTGGCTTTCTTCCAGTCCTCAGGCACCTCTCCTGTCCTCCATGACCTTTCAAAGATGATGGAGAGTGGCTTAGCAATGACATCCGCCAGCTCCCTCAGCACTCATGGGTGCATCCCATCAGGGCCCATGGATTTGTGGGTGTCAAGTTTGCTTAAATGATCTCTAACCCACTCCTCCTCCACCAAGGGAAAGTCTTCCTTTCTCCAGACTTTCTCTCTTGCCTCCAGGGTCTGGGGTTCCTGAGGGCTGGCCTGAGCAGTAAAGACTGAAGCAAAGAAGGCATTCAGTAACTCTGCCTTCTCTGCATCCTTCGTCACCAGGGCACCCACCCCATTCAGCAAAGGGCCCACATTTTCCCTAGTCTTCCTCTTGCTACTGATGTATTTGAAGAAGCCCTTCTTGTTGTCCTTGACATCTCTTGCCAGATTTAATTCCAAATGGGCCTTAGCCTTCCTCGTCGCATCCCTGCATACTCTGACAATGTTCCTATATTCCTCCCAAGTGGCCTGTCCCCCTTTCCACTTTCTGTATAATTCCTTCTTCTGGTTGAGTTTTGCCAGGAGCTCCTTGCTCATCCATGCAGGTCTTCTGCCTCCTTTGCTTGACTTCCTACTCATAGGGATGCACTGCTCTTGAGCCTGGAGGAAGTGATGTTTGAATATTAACCAGCTCTCTTGAACGCCCCTTCCCTCTAGGGCCCTAACCCATGGGATTCCTCCAAGTAGGTCCCTGAAGAGGCCAAAGTTTGCTCTCCTAAACTCCAGGGTTGCGATCCTGCTTAGTGCCCTGCTTCCTCCCCGCAGGATCCTGAACTCCACCATCTCATGGTCACTGCAGCCAAGGCTGCCCCAACCTTCACATCTTCCACCAGTCCTTCTTTGTTTGTTAGTACGAGGTCCAGCAGCACACCTCTCCTTGTTGGCTCCTCCACCACCTGTGTCAGGAAGTTGTCACCAGTGCTCTGCAGGAACCTCCAGGACTGTTTGTGCCTAGCTGTGTTGTCTTTCCAGCAGATATCGGGGTGGTTGAAGTCCCCCATGAGAACCAGGGCCTGGGATCGTGAGGCTACTTCCAGCTGTCTGTAGAAGGCCTCATCGACTTCCTCTTCCTGATCAGGTGGCCTGTAGTAAACACCCACAACAGTGTCACCCATGCTACCCTGCCCTTTTATCCTTACCCATAAGCTCTCGACTCGCTCTTCATCCACCCCTAGGCACAGTTCAATACATTCCAGTTGCTCTCTCACATCAAGAGCAACTCCAGCACCTCGCTTTCCTGGCCTGTCTTTCCTAAAAAGCACGTAGCCATCCATGACAGCACTCCAGTCATGCGAGCTATCCCACCATGTCTCTGTAATGGCAATGAGATCATGGCCCTGCGACCGCACACATATCTCTAGTTCTTCCTGTTTGTTCCCCAAGCTGCGTGCATTGGTGTACAGGCATTTCAGGGAGGTGATCGAGCATGCAGGTTTCCCAGGAGGGGTACAAGAGGGTCCTCCATAGCCACGTCCCATGCGCACTTCCCTGGCTGCATTCACCTGCTGGAGGCATCCTGACTTGAGCAGTCTTTTGCCAACTACCCTGGCACTATAACTCTCCCCTTCCCCCATCTTTCCTAGTTTAAAGCCCTCCTTACCAGGTTGGCCAACCTGTTGGCAAAGACCCGCGTGCCCCGCCTCGTGAGGTGGATCCCATCTCTCGCCATCAGTTGTCGATCTTCAAACAGGGTCCCATGGTCGTAGAAACCAAAACCCTGTTGCCAACACCAGCGGCGCAGCCAGTCGTTAACCTGCAAAGTCCGTCTCCTCCTCCTCTCATCCATCCCCCTCACTGGCAGGATTGAGGAGAAGATGACCTGGGCTCCCAGACCCTTGACCACCATCCCCAGAGCTCTGAAGTCCTGCTTGATGGTCTCCAGTTTGCCCTTGGTGTCATTGGCGCCCACATGGAAGAGCAGCAGTGGGTAATAGTCTGAAGAATGGACGAGCCTAGGCAGTCTTTGCATGACATCTCTCACACGAGCCCCCGGCAAGCCACAAACGTCTCTAGACATGAGGTCAGGTCGGCAGATAGATGCTTCCATCCCCTGCAGCAGGGAGTCCCCCACAACAATCACCCGCCGCTTCTTCCGGGCGTTCCGGCAGGACAAAGTCCCGGCACTCCTACCCTTGAGCTGGCATCCACCCTGAACCTGGAGCCTGGCCAGTGTCCCAGCCTTGCAGATGAGGGCAGGGATCTTCGCTCCAATTTCCCTGCTCCTCCCCCTGCTCCTGGCACCTCTGCTGCTGTGCCCATGTCAAACTCTCCTGCTGCCAGACTTTCCTGGGCCCGGGGCAGCTCCAGCTCCCCTGAGGGCAGCGCTGGAGACTTTCAGGAGCAGGATGAGGTGGGCCTGGCACCGCCAGGGTGAGTCAGGAGAGGTGCCAAGCTGGGGCTGGGCACAGCTTTTCCTTGGGGAGCTCCCGGAGGAGTCGCTCTGGGGATCTTCCAACTCTGCCCTGGCTGCAGCACCAGCGCTCAGGGTGCCGGGGTGGACATGCACAGACGATGGAAGGGGGACAGGCTGCCCAGGGGGATCATCAAGACCTTGTCTGTGTGTGCCAAGATGGAGTGAGGAAAGCCAGAACTCAGCTGGAGCTGGCACCAGAGAGCTCAGACCTGGAAAGGGCTGGGGTATTGTTAAGTGACCATTAAATGATCCCCTGGAGTCTGGGGGCTCCGAGCACCCAGCCCCTGCCCAGTCTGGGCTCAGCCCCACGTGGGGGTCAGCAGACAGCCATGCCCTAGGATTTGCCTGGTTCTGGTGCAGAAGAGAGGTCATGCAAGGCTGCCTATTCCCCTCTGCAAGGATACCGAGACGTGCAGGAAGACGCAGCTGGCCATGGACAACCCCACAGCTGGGGTGAGTGGCCAGCACTGGAAAGGGGTGATGTGAGGGGCTGCTCTGGGACAATGGCCCTGGGGCAGTTTCCCCAGTGTGTCCATGCAACACAGGGAACAACCTGGGCTCGTCTCTCCTGCACCTGGCACGTCCTGGTGCCTTTCCCAGGAGACCTGCATTTGCCCTGCAAGCACACGGCCATGTGCTCCCACACTGCTGTTCACACGCTGTAGCTGCCTGCTGGCATTTTCACCTCCTGGGCCCTTCCCAGACCAGCCCAGACCTTCCCCTGCTCTCCCCACCTCCCCTGCCCTCTCCCCAGGTCACCCAGCAGAGAAGCCCAAGCTGGCGGTGGCCCCCAGCAGTGCCTGTCGCAGGGGGCTGCAGAGTTCTGGGCACTCACTCCTCAGCCCCAGACCCTCTTAAGGGCACAACAGGTCCTGGGGGGCAGAGAGGGGTGTCAGCCTCCCCATCAGCCCCAGGGCTGGGGGCCAGCAATGGCACAAGGAAATGGAGGCCACTCACTCCATGTCTCCACTGCTCTCATCACCAGGACATCCTGCCTGCAGCCCATCTGGGCAGCCCCTCTCCCCAGGACAGCACACAAGTCCTGGCCCCGGGGCTCCTCAGGCAGCTCCAGTGACAGAGCAGCCTGCCCTGAGCTGGCACACACACAAACAGGTTTTCATTTATTCTTCCCCACAAGCACACAATGGCACCATTGCTCTTCTCCAGAGACATCCCTGTTCTCCAGAGAGCCTTTCCCCAGGTCAGTGTGTCCATGCTGGCCTGCCCAGCCACTCCTGCACCCCTCCACTGTGTTCCCTGGGCTGGCGGTGGTGCTCTGCAGGGCGAGTGGGCTGTGGGACCCCAGGGTGACTCCACACTGGCTGGGCTGGTCAGGGCAGACCCGGCTGGCCCAGCATCACTGCACCTGACAACCCCCTCCCCAGGCATCTGTGGCTGTGGAAGATGCTCAGAGCAATCACAAGGCATTTCCAATGGCTCAGGATGGGGTCAGCTGTGCCATTAGATGCAGCTATGACTTTTCATTGTAGGTGACATGAACCACCCTTGAGGCTGCTTTCCCTGTGCCTGATGAGTCCCCACTGCCTCTCCTGAGGTTGCAGAGCCCTGATTTGGTGCATTCCTTGGTTTGGCCCTTGACTTTGCATGACTCCACTTGGTTTTGGGAGTCTCCACTCACTGCCCATCCCAGGCACATCCTATCCCTGGAGATCCCCTGTGCTCACCTGGTGGCTCCATATTGCCTTCCAGAAGGATGGGCATCTGTCACCAGCCCTCTAATATTTGAGACAGTCCCCAGCAGATACCTCTTGAGCACTCACCCTCTCCAGGGCCACTGGGCACCCACAAGTGAAGGCTGAATCCAGCCCTCATTCCCTCACACATCACCCTATGAGCACATCCTCCTTAGCCCATGGAAAACCCAGGCACAGCAAAAGGGCCATTTTGGGTGCAATTCCCTGAGCGCATTCTTGGCTCCAGCTTGGGAAGAAAAGCCCAGTCTTCAGGCAGTGTACTGATGAAACCCCCTTTTATTACAGAGATGCTGCAAGGGAGGCCAGCTCTGACACAGTCTGGGCAGATTTACAGAAAGCCTCTGAGTCAGACAGACAGGGTTTGTACCTCTGGAGAAGAGGGATGAATTCAGACATTTGTGTACAAACACACTTATCACAGATAGAATGCCCCAACCACAAATGTTGCTTGAAATCACTTGGAAATCACTTCTGAGGAGAGATGGGCAGCTTATTGCTCCTGAAACAGTGCCAACTGAACCAGTTTCTTCAGTGCCTCCTTGAGTTCCTTGTTTCTCATGCTGTAGATGAGAGGGTTCACTGTTGGAGGCACCACTGCATACAGCATGGCCAGCACCAGATCCAGAGCCGGGGATGAGAGGGAGGAGGGCTTCAGGTAGGCAAAGGAGCCAGTGCTGACACACAGGGAGACGACAACAAGGTGAGGGAGGCACATGGAAAAGGCTTTGTGTCGGCCCTGCTCAGAGGGGATCCTCAGCACAGCAGTGAAGATCTGCACGTAGGACAGCACAATGAAAATGAAACACCCAAAGACTAAACAGAAACTAACCACAAGAAGGCCAACTTCCCTGAGGTAGGAGTCTGAGCAGGAGAGCTTGAGGATCTGGGGAACTTCACAGAAGAACTGGTCCAATGTGTTGCCTTGGCAGAGTGGCATGGAAAATGTGTTCCCAGTGTGCAGCACAGCATTGAGAAAACCACTGGCCCAGGCAGCTGCTGCCATTTTGACACAAGCTCTGCTGCCCATGATGGTCCCATAGTGCAGGGGTCTGCAGATGGCAACAAAGCGGTCATAGGCCATGACAGTGAGGAGATAATACTCTGCTGCAAATAAAAAAAGGAAGGAAAATATCTGTGCAGCACATCCTGAGTAGGAAATGGCCCTGGTGTTCCACAGGGAATTGGCCATGGATTTGGGGACAGTGACAGAGATGGTGCCAAGGTCAAGGAGGGAGAGGTTGAGGAGGAAGAAGTACATGGGGGTGTGGAGGCGGTGGTCACAGGCTACGGCTGTGATGATGAGGCCATTGCCCAGGATGGCAGCCAGGTAGATGCTCAGGAAGAGTGAGAAGTGCAAGAGCTGCAGCTCCCGCGTGTCCGCAAATGCCAGGAGGAGGAACTCGTTGAGGGAGCTGCTGTTGGACATTTGCTTCCTCGGGGCTTTGTGGACTGTCCAAGGAGGAAAAGGCAGTGGCAAGTTAGAGCAGGCTTCTCTGAGCCAAACTCACTCTGTTTCTTGTAGAAACCCCCACCTTTCCTCTGTCCTTTACCTTCACTCAGCTCCCTTTCTGCAGCTCTGTTTACACTGGCTGAGGGTGCCATGCGGAGCAGGGGCCTCTGCCCATGGACTCCAGAGGAGTCAGTCCTGCTCTGCTGGGGCGTGGAAATGGAGGTGTCAAACTGAGCCTGCTATGTGGTGGGATACCTGGGGATGGGAGGTGGGAGCAGGGGACTTGGTCCAGGTACCAGTGGGAAGTTTCTTTGTTTCCCATGATGAGAGCTGAATACGGCTATGTCTGAAGGAGAAGACCCTTGTGAAGGATTCATCTCCCCCAGCCTTGCCTCTTCATCAGAGGTGTCTGTATCTGAATCAGTCGCACCAGCTGCCACTCCAGCAAGGCAGAGAAACAGTCAAGCGAAGGCAGGGGGTGACCTGACCCTTTCTAGATGTCTCTGTCCCAATGGGATAGACCCTGCCCTCACACCCGTTTGCCATGTGCGCCCTTCCTGCAGGCACTGCAGAGAGAATGGGAAGTGACTAGCTCTGATGCACACATCCCGCAGCAGATTATGTCCACCGCGTATGTGGAAGGGCTGTTCAACATTTGGAAACCCCTTTTTCTCTGCAAAATGATCACTGTAGGAGTTTGAGGATACATATAAATATATACGTATATATGTGTGTATATATACACACACACACACACATATATATTTATTATATATATACACATATATATGTATGGTGGTGTACACACACACACACACACATATGCATATGTGTATTTTAGATGCCTCTTTCTCATCGTGGGAGCATTCTTTGAGGGGGTAGAAATCTTTGGCATTTCAATTGCTCTCAGCATGAGCCCTTGTGCATCCCAAGAGCAAAAAAGAACTCGCTGTGACTTTGTATAGGGTCACAGGACCTGGTCTGTCCATGAGTCTTGCCCCTCACTCCCCAGGGCTTGCACCTCACTCAGATGAAGGACAACCACACTACCAAGTTCCTCTAAGAAAGAAACTGGACTGAGCTGGGAGCAGAGGAGTTCAGTGTCACAGTGAAGATTTCCAAATTCTTCGCTCTCAGCCCCAAGGTGGAGAGAGTGATGAAGAGTGTGACAAGGTTTCTCACTCACATGACCAGACCAGGGACTCTCAGATCTTACAGAAGTGCTCCAGGGAAGCTGTGCTTTTCCAGAGGGCAGCTTGCAGCTTGACAACACAGCCCCGAGAAGCAGTCAAGGGTCCTAAAGATGGACTCTCCTGAAATGAGAGTCAGCTCATTCCCCAACCTCATGAAATGCATTGCCAGGAGCCTCACAGGTTGGAAGGGGATTGGGGCTTCTCACTGGCAGGAAGGGAACACCATGCAGGACACACAGGGCCGGTGTCTTAACTGCAGCTGAACACCCCCAGAAGGTCTGAGAGAAACCTCAGCAAGTCCCTTCAACCCCACCCCAGCCTACAGACAGCACCACCATCACCTTCTTGGCCTTGTGAGGGTTTCCCTGACCTGTTCCTTAGAACCTGCAAGCACAGAGATGCCCCTGGAAAGGACCCTGCCTGTGGGGGGTTTGTAGAGGGCAGGAATAAGCACACAGAGGGTGGGAGGGGGTCTGTGAGCACTGACCAGGAAAAGACATTGGGACAGAGAAAGAGTTGCCGGCAGGGACAGCTCCAGGCAGCGGAGATGGGCAGGCAATGAGAGGGAAATGCCAACAGAAACATTATGGGTGGATGGAGTTGATCAAGTCATGGTCAGGCCCTGCAGTGCCGACACCTCCCTCAGGGAGCTCAGGTCTGCCCTGCAGAAACCTCCCAGTAGCAGGGCACTGCCCAGGGGCATCCCCATGGTTGCAGGTGCTAAGGAGCAGGTCACATAAACCCTGAGGAGGCCAGCAAAGGGGAAGCTGGTGCTGTCTATAGACTAAGGGGTGGCTGGAGGGACTTTCAGAAGTTCCTAGCAGACACATTGGCTGCTCCTGGAAACTATTAATGAGTCTCAGTCTGTTGTCCAAGCCTGACAGCTCCCTTTCCATTTTCCCCTTGCCAGGTGGTAGGAATATAAAGCACCATATCAAGAAATTGGCTTCTCTTTCAGGAAATCCCTGCCTTCGCTTTCCTTTTGAAAAGTCCCCTCGGAAATGTCCTGTGCATGAGCTGGAGCTATGAGCAGCCCTGACCCACACAGCACCCTCTCAGCAGGACAATGAACCTGCCCTGACAGAGGCCTCTCCTCCCACCCAGAGCTTCTCCTGGCAGCGATGTGGGGAGCTCCATGGGCAGGCTGAGTGCTCAACCTTGCAGGTGGAAGAGTCAATTTGCCAGGAACACAGCACCCTGGGGAACAGGAACACTGCTCCAACTTACAGCCCTGCAGAGACCTGTGTGCACACCCCGGCTTCACACCCCTGCAGCTTCCTTGGGAAAAGGTAGTAGGATGCCCTGTCCCTGAGATTGTATAGGAGAGAATCCCTGCTCTGAAGCACCTCTTCCTCCCCTGCAAAGGAGAAGCCAGGAGAGAGAAGCTAAAAATCCTATCAGTGATGCGATGGGATGAGTTCAGATGACCCCTCCACGAACCTCAGTAGCATTGCCCTGCAGCCAGAGACTTACCGTGTCAGGGGCTGTGAAGATTTCTCCCACAAGGAGCTCTCCTCTGTCCTCTCACTCCACACTGCCTTGCACTTCTCTCTGCCTTGTCTCATCTCATGTCAGCAGCAGCAGGCAGTGCCCAGAACCCTGCTGCTCTTTGCAGAGGAGCTGCTTCTTCACACAGCTGTGTCTGGGCAGTGCTGCCCGGCTGCCATGAGCTCCCTCCATCCCTGCAGCCTGGCCCCACTCAGAAGCAGAGGCCCAGCTGAGCTCATGAATTTCTCTGTCCCTTGTGCTCCCTCCTCCTGGGAAATGTTCACTCCAATAAACTAAACTAATCACTCATGGTCACCCTCTAAACACTGAAGAAAGAGTGATTCCAGCATTGCAATTTGTCTCATCAGAGGATGGTTATCTATGAGAGGTGGAAACATCCCCCTCTGGAAGCCCCTATTCCTATCCCTTCACTAAGCAGGAACCGAGGCAGGGACAAGAAGGGAGTCCATTTACCCATGTTTCAGGTGTTGATTCAGATTCATAAACACACAGGAGGTGGGATTCCCTTTGCCAAACCTGAAGTGAGCACAACAGAGTCAGCTGGTCACACACAAACACCTGGGGACATTGGAAGAGACAGAGGTGGTCCCAGGCAAGTGCCAGTGACTGCTTCTTCTGACGGAGCAACTATGACACCCCCAAACTTCTAGAGCCTGAGGTGGGGGCCAGGTGGGGAATGGCCTTGGCCATCTGAAATGACCCTAGATGCCTACTGCAACTAGAGCTCCACTCACTATGAAGCTGAGACACAAGCAGATCTGTACAATGCAAACACTGAATGCAATTCAGTGCAGACACTGGATTCAGTGACATAAAGATAGGCCATAGGCAGGGCCATGGCTGATGCCTGGAGTGTCCAGCACAATCCCAGGTCTCTAGCAAATACAGCATGGGACCTACAGGAAAGGCATGTCCTTTTGGAGTGGTTGCTGGGAAAGCACCCCAGGGCCTCTCAGGTTTCCTAACAGTGCCCAAACAACTGAATCCCACCACTGCCTTTAGGCCAAGTCCATCCCATCTGCATCCAATGGTGTTGCATAGATGGGAGGCACATCACACCAAGATCTCTGCTCTAGTCTCTGCACTCTCAAACACTTCCAGCTTTTCTCTCCATGAACAACTTCTCATCTCCGGATCATGTGAACAGGACTGTGCTAGTGGAGTCCACAGGTTGGTTGGATCACAGGACATCCAGGCCCAGGGAATTTTTCAGTGGCACATGTTCTGCCTGGAGATTGGTTCACCTCTGTCACAGGTCACAAGGTGCTACAAGTCAGCTCAGGCAGCCAGCCTCTCTCCTGGCATCCCTGCACAGCCCAGCTCTGTTTCTGCCTGGCCTTGGGCACTGCAGGCTTTGCTCTCTCAGTGGGAACCTCCTTTCACCATTACATTGCCACCTGCTGTCTAGGCCAGCATGTATCTGCTTCGAGGTGGGGCCATTGCACACACAGTGTCCTTGGCCTTTGGTAACATGTTTCACCATGACCGGTCTGCTTTCTGTGCCACAGCTGAGGCTCTGCAGCCCAAATATAAACAAGTGAATGCAGCCTGGGGCATAGGCATGAGCAGAGGGAGATGCAGAAGCCAGATAAGGGTGATGCTTTCCTGGATCTGGAAATTGCAAATAAGGAGGAAGTGATCAGGGATGGGATAGTGTCAGACTTGCCTGCAGTGACCATGAAAATGTGGAGTCCCAGATCCTGAGGAGAGTGAGGAAGGACAGTAGCAGAATACAGACCCTGGGCTTGAGAGGAGCAGACTTTGACCTGTTCAAAGGAGTGATGGGGGATCCCACAGAAGGCAGCTGTCAAGGGCCCAGGAGCTCAGGAAAGCCAGCAGGTCTTTAAGGACAGCACCTGCCAAGCACAAGGATGGGCCATCCCCATACTCAGTAAAACTAGCAGATATCTCAGGGGACCAACCTGGCTAAACAGGGACCTCGCACCTTAGCTCCAGGGTGATAGGGCAGCATAGAGAAGGGGGAAGGAGGGAGAGGCAAAGGAGGCTTTTAGAAATATTGTCCAGGGTCATAGGCTTGGTGTTAGGGAAGAAAAAGCTCCCAGAGGATTGACACTTGCAGGGGATGACAAGGGCATGAAGATGAGCTGCTACTGCTTCCGTAAGAATCAAAGAATAGAAAGGAAAATGCGGCCTCACTGCTACGTGGGACAGGGAATCTTGTAGCAGCAGGTGCAGATAGGTCTGAGCAACTCAACCCCTTGTTAGCTTCCGTTTCCACAAGCAAGGTCTCCTGGGCCGTTGTGCCTTGAGTCAGGACTCCAGAGGAGAAAAACAGCCAACAGTGGACAAGGCTAGTGAGGGATTACTTGTGAGAACTCACACAATACAAGTCATTGAGGTTGGATGGGCTGCAGTCAAGGATACTGTGAGAGTTGAGTACTGTCCCTTGAAGGCCACTCGCTATCATCTTTGAAAGGTTGTGGAGATGGGGTGAAGTCCCAATGACTGCAGAAAGGCAATTGTTACATCCATCTTCCAAGAAGGCCACAAGGGCAACCTGGGGAGTTGCAGGCAGTTCAGCCGTGCTTTGGTGAGGAGTGAGTCATACAGCGAACCCTCTCAGATCACATTTCTGGGCACATGAAGGAGAAGAAGGTGCCTGGGAAGAGTTAGCATGCATTTACCCAGAGTATATTGTGGCTCTCCAACCTGATTGCCTGCTATGAATAAGTAACTTTATTTGTGGATGGAGAAGAGTAAATGTCCTTTAAATAGAGTTCAGCAAGGTTTTTGAGAGTCTCCCAGAATATTCTTGCATGCACGTTAGAACGTTACAGTCTAGAAGAGCAGACAACTGGATGGGTTGTAGATGAGGGCTGCCATTCAGAGGGAGCTAGAGAGGCAGGAGGAATGGGCTGTCAGAAACCTCATGGAATTCAATAAGGACAAATGCCACATCTTGCACCTGCGATAAACCAAAATCCTTCAGTGTTACAGGCTGGGGCCTGAGGGCCTGGAGAACAGCTCTGTGGAAAAGGACGTGAGGGTGCTGGGGGACAGGAGGCAAAACATGAGGCATCAGCGTTCCCTGGCAGCAAAGAAGACCAGAAGCATCGTGGGCTGTATGAACAGGAGCACAGCCAGGAGGTGGAGGGAAATGGTGATTGCCTTCTAGTCAGTATTCATTAGACACCATCTAGAACCCTGCATCCAGGTTTGGGTTCCCAGAACAAGAAAGAGGTTGATACCTGGGAGCGAGTTTGGCCGAGGGCCCTCACAACAGTCAGGGAGCTGGAGCACTTGCTTTGTGAGGAAGCATTGGAACTTGTTGCCTAGACAGCGCTGTACAGTCTCCTCCTTTGAAGGTTTCCAAGACCAGACTGGATGAAGCCCAGAGCTACTTGGTCTGACCCCAGAGCTGATCCTGCTGGGAGCAAGGAGATTGGCCTACAGACCTCCTGAGGTCCCTTCCACCCTGAAGGAGTCCATGATTCTACCCACTCTCAATCTTTGCTTGTGGATGTCAGGGAAAGAGTGCAGGTGCCCTGTGACAGTGGAAGCAGGCCAGCTTTCTTGTCCTCCTGCAGGCAGAATTATTCAGATGCAGGGCTTCTTGGCAGGAATCCCCAAGACAGCCCTGACCAATCCTTGACTTCACTTTTAATTTCCTTTTTTTTTCCTTCCACCCCTCGTAAATCTGTCTCTTTTACCATTCTGATCCCGTCCCATACAGCACACCCCACCCCTGCTCACCCTTATCTCAGTGGCACTGTTGTTGTTGTTGTTGTTGTTTTTGTTGTTGTGTTTTGTTGTGTTTTGTTTTGTTTTGACACAGAGGAGCGTCACTCCTTAGGGAACTTGAGAAATTCGGGTGATTTGGACAACAGATATGAAGGTTTACAAGTGAAGAGTCAAGTTCTGTGCCTAGGTGGGAATAAACCCATCCATGAGGAGAGGTTAAGGGGCCTTGTTTTCTTTAGCCTGCTGAAGTGGAGGCAAAGGGCAGTAGAGTAGGAGCCTATGACTGCTTGAAGGGTGGTTTCAGAGATGATGGAGCTTTTCTTAGTGTAAGGAAACAGCATGAGAAGGGGAAAGAGCCACAAACTGCATCTTGAGAGGTTCCCACTGGACTCCAGGTCAAAAGAATGTCACTCCTGGGGCAGTGCTGAGGTGCAACAGGTCACCCAGAGGGAGTCAGTGATCAGCCCCTGCCTTTGTGTTTCAAGGAAAAGCAAGTGAGGACAGGAAGATATCAGGAGAGGTGGGGAGATCGTGGGGTGAGAGCAAGGTGGGGAAGCAGCTTGGGTGTGCACAGTCTGCAGGGAAACAGGCACAGGCGTGGGAAAGCATAGGACAGCCTGTGGTGGAGACGGCTGAGGGCACTGCCAAGGCTGAAAGCTCCCATCACAGCTAGGTCTTTGTCCTCTTGGCTATGGCTGGTGTCTCTGACACCAAGGTCCACAAGAAGATGCCATTCCTTAAAGCACTGTGGCCTTGCTGCCTGCTTGTCCCTTGGGAGCCCAGCAGGTGCTGTATCATGGTCTTGCACTTAGCGTTGTGCACCCCCACCCTCACACTGGCCCCAGGAAGAGCCCTGAGCAATGCCTGATCCCTACACTGCAAAGCATCGCCCTTCCCAGGGGCTGGCTGTCAGTGCGTGGTTGCTCTGCTTGATAACACACATCAAGGTTGACTTGGCATCACAGCCACCCGCACATTGCCTTTGCCTACCTGCAATCAGGGCCTCCAACCTTCTCCTCTAATCAGCCCCTGGGGAGCCTTTGTTGGTAATGGCCCTCAGTGGGACTCATTATCTTTCCAAGAAACTTGTGATTTGCTTCTTGAGAGCTTGCTTCAGCCTCTTCTCAATATCCGAGCTTCATGGGCTTAGAACCAAATATACCTGAGGGGTCATTAAAATGCAAAAAAAAACCTAGGGAGCCATGCATCTTGCCATAATTTTCTTCAGCTCTTCAATTCTTGTTTCGCTAATTGGAAAGTTTGCAGCAGTGTATTTAGAAGATGAAGAGGTCAATGAGCACCTGAAAAAGAAAGATGTCTGCTTCTTAAGCTTTCTTCATTCTTCACTTTTCAGAATAAGTCATACCCACATTCCCCAATTCATACTGACCCACAGTGTCTCCTAATGAAGTCAGGGCATGTAGGCAAAGCAGTAATTTTAATAGGAGACATGTGTGGAGAACTTTCCTCCCTGCTCCCCAGCCCTGCCATTGCCCTCATCAGCCACTGGGGACTTCACATCACTCTTGTGAAAAGCAAACCTTTCTCCTCTCAAGTCTGTAGCTGAATGTTACAGCTCATGTGCACTAATTCCCACCTGCTTTCCTTAGAGAACTAGCTGGAAGCAGACACAGAAGGGTTTGTCTTAATTGCAAACCAACAAATTATAATTTGGAATAGTTTAATAAAAGATACAAAAGAGCACTCCTCAACTTTACGGTAAGTCCACGCTGCCTCCAGTGAGGTCCACTGCCCACAAGGCATAACCTTCGTTGAAATGCTTTCCACAGATAGATAGGAAAGGATAGACAAGAAACACAACAAAGGAGGTGGCTAAAGAGACAAGGAGACTGCTGAAAGACGAGGCAAGCTTCAGACTCTCAGAAGACCTCCCAGAGAGGTATCTGAAAGGATAAAGAGCAAGGGGAAAAGGAAAACTGGGAAACTATGGAAAGTGCATATGTCCAGAGAGTCTGATGCAAAGATGCCTTTAGAAATGATTAATTTAATCAGGACATGTGGAAATATGTGAGAGAGCGCTGAGATTACATCCACAGCCTAATAGACAGAGCAGTGGAAACACAAGGTCAAGGGCAGATCAATATTTCTTCTCCCCAGATTAATACCCTTCCTGAAGATTTCCACTATTTCAACATAGGAAAACATTGACATTAAAATTAGCCAATCATTTGAGCTGAGGAAAGTGTGTTCCTATTTTTGAAATGTTGTTCTTCCCTTTTTCAGTCAAAGCTCAGGGGTCCACCCAGGAGCACCCAGGAGCACTTGGAGAGGCCCCTATGTCTCCGAGGGACCTGCCTGGGCCTGGCAGCTCTCGCAGGGGACCTGCGGGAGACCAGAGCCCCTTGGAGCTGCAGAGGGAGGCTGTGCAGAGGGGACCAGGGCACCTACAATGGCAACAGCCGTCCATGACCCTGTGACTGCATCTCACCCCAGCTCTGAAAATCACTTTCCCTTTCAAAAAAAGAAAGAAAAGAATCTCCCCAAAAGGCCAGTGTATCAAAAAAGAACCAAACAAAAAAGATAATTAGAAAAAGAAGAACATAAGAACACAATGATAATAAGAAAAATAAGAACACAAAGAAGTTTGTAATGCTGAAAAGTCTAACACATCTTTTTTTTTTACTTTAGATAATTATCTAATTTCTTTCTTGTTCCTTTTTTTTGGCAGTTTCTAAAGATTTCTTCTATAATAAGGCCTACACTATTAAAAGTGATAGTTCTGTGTCTCGCACAAGTCCACTGCCCTCAACCACTCCCTGCCCAAGATCTTCCTTGCCGCTCCTCAGTCTTTGCACACAGCGAGTCGCAAGATGAAATGTTGAGCTCTCACAACTGATAGAGGAAAGAAGCCTGACTAGCTTCACTGAAAATGCTCTATTTATCGATGGCCAAAATTGCACCAATCTCCACATACCTGTATTACAGTGATGCCTTAAGGCAGTCCCTACACATCTAGCTACAAACCCTTTTCATTCCCTGCATGGTCATGAAGTACGACTCCATTTTAGGCAACAACAGGGATGGGAATTAGCTCCCTTCCACCAGACCCCTGCAGTGCAGATGTCTCTGGCTAACCCAGCTGTCTGGACTTCCCTCTCTAGTCAATGGAAAGAAAAAAGTTGTCCCACTGAGAGGTCTTGAGATGCTCCTCCTGGTGACCAGCCAATGCTCCAAAAAGGCTCCCATAGTTCCTGGGTCACATTTCCCAGCGCCACATGGGAACACAGCTACACAGGGCATCTCAGGCAGCAGGGGCCTCTAGATGTGTCTATAAGGGCCTGAATGTAAAGTTCTCGTCACTGGGTGAAATCTATGCAAAAAATAGCTCTATGCAAGAAATGAAAAAAATATTTGTTTTCAGATCTTCCAACATTCTTTCTCAATTCTTATATTTTCTTTCTCTTTTATTGGCATCACCATATGCATGCACTACAGAAATTACTCTGTGTGAGTTTACATGTTTATATAGATGTACATGTTATTCTTCATGAGACGTTTCCTGACAACACTCTGAATGGAGAAACTTGTTTCTGAGAAACTACTGAATTCAAATTGACATGTCTCCTCTCTCTTCTTCTGCCTCACTGCCTTCTCCTCCTCTGCCTAGTCTGTCTTTACAGAGGCCTTATGGCCCCTCTGTCCTCCAGGGAAGTCTCTTGTGAGATCTTGCAAAACAGACCCTGAATGAGCTGAAACACTACCAGCATGTCACCCACACTGGTGTGTCCTCTTATCCTTACTACAAGGTCTCAACTGCCTCATCACCTGCTCCAAGGCAAAGCCCTGTGCACTCCAGCCACCCCTCCTTTGCACAGAGCACACCTGCACCTACTTGCCACACGAGCCTGCGTTACCCAGGAACCCAGTTTCACCCTGCCACGTGAGCTGTCCAACCACGTGTGTGTAATTCCACAGGGATAGGGGAGAAGAAGGTGCCAGCAAAGGGGACATGACTGGGCTGTTGACTGTGGGGCCCAGAAGAGAGGACAACTCAGAAGAGGGGCAGGACAGAAAAAGATCAAGTGACACCTGTGCAGTGTTGATGGTGAGGTCACCTCTGGTACAGCAACCTCATGGGCTGGGTTCTGGTAGGAGCCATTCTGAGGAAAAGAAGAGAATCACAACACGCCTCATCCCACCACCAGAGATGATATATGGGCAGGAGGATGGGGAGAGGCAGGGAAAGGGGACATGGCTGCAGTGTTGATTGTGAGGTCACTTCCACTGCAGCTGCCTGATTGGCCCTCAGCAGATGTGCTGGCCAGCAGGCTTTGGGATGTCACCCAGTGCCTCAGAGAGTCCACCCAGCAGAAATGACTGCCCTGGGGAGGAGAGGGGGTGACACAGGCGACAGGGACCCATCTGGGTGCTGATTGTGAAGGCACCTCTGCTGCAGCCACCCCATCAGCCCATAGCCGGCAGGCAGGCAGGCAGGGGTCATGGCCACCCTCCTCGGGACTAGCCCTCTGGGGCAGACCTGCCACCAAGCAGTGTACAGCTCCTCGCCTATGTCTCCTCTGAGCCCAGTGTGCTGACCCTGTGGACCAGAGACACCATGGACATTATCTGGAGGCTTCCTTTCATAGATCAACATTTCTAAAGTGGCACATGATGTATTAGTAACAGCCAGAAGGGTTTTTTATAGTGTGATACGAAGAAAGAGTCATTCTGCAGGTTCCAATGGACACTTTTTTGATGGGTGGGGGAGATGAACTGTGCAAGGCCTGCTGGGACAGTCCTGCACCACCCTACAAGGGACTGACCCTCACTTCCTTTTCTCCACATATCACTGCCAAGAGGGGTCCTTGGTCCAAATCAGCCTCAGATCCACACTTGCGATTGCATCGCAGAGGGGCTTCACTTGCCAAGAAGAGTCCACGAGTGAGCTAATGCCCAGGCTGTGCCTGAGCTGATCAGGCAGGAGCTCCTGAACCTGTAGGCCTCAACCAGCTCAGGGACACAGTGCAAAACGTGCTCAGATGAGTTGGACACCTGAAATGTCAGGTCAGAAATGACTGCCTTAGAGAAGAGAGGAGCATGTGGAAAGGTGAGGGACATCATTCTGAGGGGGCTTGCAAGTTATTTTCACAAAACAACTTCAGTGTTGCAAGCTGATTCTCAGCTATGACCCATGAAGTATTTCCTGAAGACTTGCAGGAAAGTGCTTGTGCATCACTACTCACTGTAGTAGGCATATCTGGCAGAAGTGGTTTCAAAGGCCAATGCAACGGAAGGCATCAAACCCTTTCAATTCATCTCCCAAGAACATACCTGCCCATCTCCAAAGACCTCTCCACAAGGCCTTTAGTCCTCCAAAGAGCTGCCAGCATGCTAACGCCTAGCTGGCAACGAGCAACGCCCACAGCCTCCTCCTCCCTCAGCAAACACTGCTGCTGATGAAAGGTCTCATTAGGAAAAGCAAATGAGATGAAAGCAGGGAAAAAGCAGGCTTGGTTCGCATCTCAGAACAAGCAGAAACACTCCCTGGCCTTTGGTCAGCACCCTGCCTGCACATCCTGGCAAGAGCTTTGGAAACTCAAGGCCTGAATCTCAGTGGGCAGAAGGCAGCAGGCTGCCAGCATCCCTGGCTCACGCCACCAGGGCATCCTGGGCCCTGCAAGCCAAGGCACATCCTCACCTCTCAGTGCTCCCAATCTCTCCATCCTGGCGGCACTCCCCACACACAGCACTGCTCTCTCCAGACACCTTCTCCCACATGCAGCACACAGACACTGGGGCCATCGTTTGTCCCCACCTCAGCCTACCCCGCCACTGTGACACGCTGCACCCCCGTCCCACGCCTCATAGAGGGTTGCCAGCCAGCACATGGCTGTGCATCAGGGACACACAGGGTACAGTACCAGATGTGGCAGTGGACAGGGCACCCCCAAGGGCCCCAAATCACTCAAGCACCAACTCTCCAGACTATCCAGTTGCTTCTAGTCCTCCAAGGCCTTGCAGGAGGGACTTCCTCTGAACAGCCACTCACAGCCCAGGTCCTCTTCAGTTCCCATGTCGAGGAATCAAAGCATAGAGATGCTGTTCAGACTCTGAAGGAAAATCTCACAACCCCTGGGGTTTTGACGGGGCAGAATTTCTACAGCACACGGACACTGGAAAACTGAGATTACTAACTTCGCTGCTCACACCAGTGCTAGATTCATTTAGCAGCCTAAATAGTCTAGCTGGACTCCCTGGCCACCCGTAGCAGGTTGTAAGAAGTGCAAAGTCAAACTCCATGTCTGCGTTTACCAGAGAACATCATCCTCATTTCAAATGTAGCACTACAAACTCATGATGACGGAGTGGAATACAATTTCTGTCACATGATGTGGAACATTATCATCTACTTCTGCTCGATTAATGAGTTGCATTGCTGTATTGCTGTAGAGCTCTGCAGGCGTCAATCCCTCCTCTGGGCACACTCAGTAAAACCAGAAGTGACCTCACCACCATCATCCAAGCCATGTGCCTTCTCCTGCCCTATCAGCTGCTCAGATAAAGCGACCTCACAAGCGCCTACCCCCAGCATGTGCCTGCTGCTGGACTATGGGCTTCAGAGTCACAAGTTTCCTCAAGGTAACTTCCCCAGCCATTTGCTACCGCCGGCCTATCAGGTACTCTGGCAAAAGAGACCTCCCAATCCACATCCACACCTATCTGCCTGCTGCTGGCCTATCAGGGACTCAGAAAGAGATGACCTTGCACTCACCACCACAGCCATGTGTCCATCACTGGCCTACAAGCCTCTGAGACAGCAGCTACCTCACTATAACTTCCCCAGCCATGAGCCAAATGCTGACCTATCAGCTGCTCAGGCAGACGTGATCTCCAAAGCACATGTCGCAGCCGGGGACCTGCTGCTGCCCCATCAACTGCTCAGCTGGAAGTGACCTCACAAGCACCTTTCCAGCCACAGCTCTGCTGCTTTCCAATCAGTTCATCACTCAGAAGTGACCTCACCAACAACACACAAGCTTTGCTCCTGCAGCTGGCCTATCAGGTCCTCTGGCAGAAGTGACCTCATCCTCACCAGCTGAGCCACGTGCCTCCTGCTGGCCTGTCAGCTGCTGACACAGAACTGATTTGACCCTGGTGATTTCCTGGCACAGCTCTCGCACACAGCCATGACCTCCCTGCCCACACCCTGGCCACGCGGCTGCTGCTGCCTGCAGCTGCCCCTGCCCTGCCTCAAGGCTGAGCCAGCACCTGAGCGGCCTCCCTGCCTCACCCCAGGGCCTCACAGCCACCAGTGCAGCCCCGCCCTCCTGCCCTTGCTGGCCAGTAGGAGGGCAGCACTGGGGCGATGCCATGGCAACGCTGCGGCCTTGTGTGACCCCGCAGGCAGCCCCTTCCCCTCCCCCGCGGTGGGGCGCCACGTTGTGGGTGGCAGTGTTGGGCAGCGCAGGGCATTATGGGGCCTGGGGGCAGCATGGTCCCGTATGGCCGGGCAGTGCGGGACCCTGGGGCATGGCCGCTGCCCCGCTGGGGCTGGGCTCTGCAGCAGGGACTTATGGGGTGGCAATGGCACCCCCACCTGTTCCCAAGCTGCTCCCCCAAATGGGCTGTCTTTTGGGTGCAGAGGTCTGACCTCAGTTTGCAGGACAGGGGCTGCGGCCATCTGAGGACAACACCTCTCAGCCCAAAACATGCTCTGCCAAGTTGGAAGCATAAAAGGATCCACAGGGAAGGAGCAGAGGTTCTCCCAAACAAGTAGATGCCTTGGGGTTGTTACAAGGTGAAGGATCCATTTCCAACATGGGCATTTCCAGCAGGCTCTTGAGGGCCCCACAGGAGCTGCAGGACACCCCGGCCTCCAGGACACAGGACCCCTGTCCTGTCAGAGCCAGATCCCAAAGGGGGACCCTCTCCCAGAGAAACCTGGACCTGGATTTCCCCCTGCCATGAGGGGATGGAGCCAGCCTGACAGGAACCTTGGGGCTCAGGGCAGCCCCAGCCCCAGGACCCAGGAGTCCTGGCTGCCACATTGTCCCCTGAGCCAGGCAGGACCCTCAGGCAGGACCCTTGTGGCACCTCCAGCCCTGTCCAGCCACCCCCACATCCCAGGATCCACCGCAGTTTTTGCAGTTAACAGTCTCTGTGCAACACCTCAGGAAGGAGCTCCTGAAGCCCTTACCCTTGGTGGAGAGCCCCAGAAGTGCTGGGCACAAGGAATTGCGGTGCGGGCTGACAGTGTCAGTCCAGCAGTCCTCCATCTTGCTTGCCCCCTTGCCCTCAGCTCTCCTGCCATCCAGGAAAAAGGACACTCTTCCCGTCTCTTCACCCAAAACTCTTCAAAGCACCCCTGCTCCTCTGCCTGTTGGCAAGGGGCCCCAACTCAGCCCCACTGCCTCCTGTCTCCACTTCTTGCCCTGGAGTTGCTCCGAAGGGCAGCAGTGGGGAGCGTGTGAGCAGTGCCCAACAGCGCCCAGGCCTCGCAGGGAAGTGAGGACACCACTGCAGCACTGGGTAGTCCTCCCTGTGATGCAGCACATGCCACTGTGACCTCAGCTGGTGTCATCCGGGGGCTCAGTAGGTCACTGCTGTGGAGATGGCAGAGCCAGGGAGAGAGCAGAGAGATTTCCCCTCATGTCCTGCAAAGCAGCCACCTCCCTTCACCCCAGTTATTTTCCAAAAATTTCTGATAAATCCTTGAGGAACATCTCCAGATGGTGCCAAAGGCTGTGAAGTATCTAAAATGGGGCCCCTGGAGAAGTCACTTCTGTGCCCCTGCACTGTCAGGTGTCTGCACTGGGCAGACCTGTGTGGGAAGCAGGGGGCTGGCGGTTGCTTTGGGATTTAGTGTTTTTCACAGACGGGGTCAAAGTCATGTGGGATGAAACAGCACAAAGTATGGCCACAGGCTGAGATGCTTTGTAAGTCTCAAAACTGGTTTCTCCTGTGGGTCGCTCTTTCTGTAGAAGCAGGATGTAGGACAATATGGGACAGGACGCAGCCTTCCTCCTTGAGGCACCGAAGCAGGCTCTTTGTTTTTAAAAGTCCTTGGCAAGGCTTTTTGGTCTGGAGTGCTTAAGATAGAGATGATGCTCCAGAAAAGAGCTAATGCCCTTAACACACATCCTCTGGAAGGCTTTCGCCAGTTCCCTGGTCCCTGCCAGGCTCCAAAGCCATGGGCAAGGCTAGGTATCAAACCTGGGGAAGTTCTCCCCTTTCCCATGACTTTTGCCCAGATTTCCTTTGGGCTGAGCCTGGGGAAAGCCGTTTCTCATCTTGGACCTTAGTTGGTCCTTGGGCTTTTCCCTGTCACCTTGGGGCAGTGCTTGTCCCCTGGGTACAGTGCCTGGCACCCTGGATCCCCCCAGCATCCTGGCTCTCCCGGGGGGCTGTACAGCCCTGTCTCCCTGGATCTCCCACAGTTTTGCCCCTGGGCTTCTCAGGACTTGCCCACACACTGCAGGGCTGCTGCCCAGGCTCTGGTGCAGAGCCTATAATTCATTGCAATGCCGCACAAGCATTTTGGCTTGTTCAGAAATTTGTGAGAGGAAGTTTGAGGACATCCCTACAACCAACCTTCCTGCTCTTCCTCGTCTCTGCAAAGTCATGGGGTGACTCTTGCAGAAGGAAGACTATTCCCCTTGCATAATGTCGGAGATGGGGCTTTCCAAGTCACTGCAAAAGGAAGGACTCGTTGACTTCTTTGGGTTGCTTATTCAGCCTGTGACATCCCCTCTGTGGCACTGGGAGCCCCAGCTCTGCACCCTGCGGTCTCTGCCATTTCTCTCCCCTGTCTCCTGTGTGTCTACCCCAAGTCTTCTCTACGCACCAGGGGCACGGCTTCAAATTATGGAAGTGTTGCCTTAGAGAGCTCCCTTGAAGCTGTGACACGTGGAGTTGAAGGGCTGATGGGGACTAATCTGGGACGTGGTCATGTCCCCACATCCCCTCCTACTCCAGGCTAAGGTCCCAGGAAGGTCTCTGGGGACAGCAGCAGGTTTGGAATATGTGGGATGCATTTCCCTCCAGATGCCCGAATCCTGCATGGGTTGCTTTGAACACCCGTGAAAATCCTTCTTCTCTAGGGCCTCATATCAAGGCTTTTCCAATCCTTTGTACAGAAACATAGCCCAGTCCAGGATCCCCAAGAGCAGCACAGCCCTCAGTACAGCCCGGGCCTCCCAGGAGCCCTGACTAAATTGAGAACTTCTGCCATCACCTTTACAGCACACTAACTGGACATTGTAACTTTCCATTTTTTCCACTTTTCCTCCTCCCCTTACTCTTGGTTCATTCAGGTACCTAGTTGCTGATTTGCACTTCAGGATGTTTCAAGCTTCCTCCAGCTTTCACTAGTCTGTCCCTTTAGCCAAGTCTTTACTTGTGTTTCTATCTACTCTTTCCTATCTATCCAAAAGGTTTCTAGTAGGACTATCCCATGGGGAAAGTGGACCTCGTTGGAGGCAGCTGGAACTTAGCATACTGTTGAGGAGTGTAATTATTTTTTAAGAAACTATACCATGCTTTATTCTTTGCTTGCAGTTAAAAAAACAAAACCCAAACCTCTGTGTCTATTTGCAGCTAGTTGTCTACGGAAAGCAGGTGGGAATTGGGGCATGTGAGCTGTGACATTCAGTTGCAGATTTCAGGGGAAGAAGGTTAGCTTTTAACAAGAGTGATGGAAGTCCCAGGTGGCTGATGAGAGCAATGGCAGGGTTGGGGAGATGGGGAGCATTGTCCATAAGATGTCCGACCTCCAGGGCACTGCTTTTCCTACACATCCAAACTTCATTAGGAGACACTCTGGATCAATATCAACTGGAGAATGTTGCTGTCACTTATTCTGAAACCTGAAAAATCCTTAAAAAAAACCTTTCAAAGCAGAAGTACTTGTATATTATTGAGTCTGCATCTTTCAGCTACACTCCCAAAGCCTCTCCAATTAACCTACAAGACTTGAAGAAAATTGTAGGGAGAGACATGGTTCATCAGGGCTTTTTGCATTTTAATGAGCCCCATGATGTATTTGGTGCTGAGTCCATGAACCTCAGCTACTGAGAGAAGCTTGAACAAAACATTCAAGAAGTCAAAGTCAGAAGCAGAGCCCAAATTACACATAGCATTAATGGGTCCCACTGAGGGCCATTAGCAACAAAGGCTCCCCAGGGGCTGATTAGAGCCAAAAGCTGGAGGCACTGATTGCAAGTAGGCGAAGGAAATGTGCAGGTGCCTCTGATGCCAGGTCAATCCTTGCTGTGTTTTATCAAGCAAAATGGCCAAGCACAGACACCCAGCTCCTGAGAAGGGAGATCCTTTCCCCCATGTGGTGCCCAGGGCTGTTCCTGGGGGCAGTGTGCAGGTGGGGGTGTGCAATGCCGAGTACAGGACAACAACACGACACCTCCTGGGATCCCCTGGTGGGCAAGGGGACAATGAGGCCCACTGTCTCCTGGTAGGCCTCGGTGACAGAGACGACAGTCACAGGACAAAAACCTCTGTTCTTTCGGGCCCTTCAGCCTTGCCAATGCCCTTAGCTGTCTCCACCACGGACTGTCTTACACTGTCCATGCCTGCTGCTGGGTGCCTGCAGACTGTAAGCACCCAACCTGCTTCCCCACCTTGCTCTCACCCTGGGCTCTCCCTCCCTTCACTGATGTCTCTCCATGCTCACTGGCTGTTCCCTGAAACACAGAGCCAGGGGCTGATCACAGACTCCCTCTGGGTGACCTTGTGCACCACAGCACTACTCTTTGAGTGACATTGATTCATGTTAATGTCTGGTTTGAACCTCTCAAGCTGCAGATTATGACTGTTTCCCCTTCTTGTGCTGCTTGCCACTACCAAGAAAAGCTCCTGGGAGCCCCACACTGGGACACACTACTCCAGCTGTGGCCACCCCAGTGCTGAGTCAAGGGGATAATGGCTCCCCTTGTGTGGGTGGCCACACTCCTCCTAGTGCAGCCCATAGTCACTTGGCCTTATTCGCAATGAGTGTGCCCCACTGGCTTGTATGGCATCCATCATAACAACCAGGCCCTTTTCCTCAGGGTCACTCCTCAGCCAATAGGGTCTCAACCTGCCCTGACACATGGAGTTATCCTTCCCCAGGTGTAGGACTTTTCCCTTCTTCTTGTGAAACCTCATGAGGTTTCTGTTGGCCAAATCCCCAAGTTTCTCAAGGTCGTCCAGACTGAAGGTCACTTGTGTCAGCTGTGAATGTGTGTGTGCAGATGGCTCACCCTGACTTGTGGTGCCTCTAAGAAGATAACAGCATGTGGAATTGCAGGAAAACACAAGTAATAAAAGGAGGTTCTAGTTTAATGGAATTCCTGGCCACAAGAGGAATTACCAGGGCAATAATCTCAGAAATCCCAAATGAGGGTGCAAGGCAAACAAAACCAGGGCCAATGGGGAAAGAATAAACACAGGTGGGATGTTTGTATGGGAAAGCATTGTCTCTTGTCCTCCCAACATGGACCATGATAAAGAGCCTTGCTTCATCTTCTTGATAGCCTCCTCATAGGTATTGCAAGGTTGCTATTTGGCCCCGCCAAAGCCATCTCCTCTCCAGGCTGAACAAGCCCTGTTTGCTCACAAAGCTAGTGCTCCAGCTCTGCAGCCATGTTGGGGGCCCTCTGCTGAACCTGCTCCCAGTTATCAACATCTTTCTTGTACCAGGGAGCACCAAACTGCATGCAGTAGGGTCCATTCGGTCTAAGGAGTGAGTAGTAGAGGGCGGTCATCGCTTCCATGGATCTCCTGGCCATGCTCCCGTTCACACAGCCAAGGATGCTGTTGGCCTTCCTTGCTGCCTGGGCACACGGCTGTCTCATATTTTGCCTTCTGTCCAGCAGGACCCTCAGGTCCTTTGCAGCAGAGCTGCTCCATGGCAAGCCAGTCCCTGGCCTGTATCTTTGCAGGGTGTTGGTCTGTCCCAGGTGCAAGAAGCTGGCATTTGCCCTTGCTGAATTTCATGAAATTCCTGGCAGCCCATTCCTTCTGCCTGTCCAGGGCCCTCTCAGTGGCAGCCCTCAAGCATAAGACTGGTGCCCCTCGCCCACTTTGGAGTCATCTACAAATGTGATGAAAGTTACCTCCCCCAGGTCACTCATCAAAGTGTTAAACAGGACAGGTCCCAGCAGAGACCCTGTGGTGCTCCATTTCTCTTCTGGCCTCCAGGAAAAGAACAACCCTATTCACCACAACCCTCTGAGCCTGATCATCCAACCAGTTCTTAGCTACCTGGTTGTCTACCCATGCAGTCCTTAACGTCCAAGCTTGTATGCAAGTGTATTGAGGGAGACAGCGTAAAAAGCCTTGTTAAAGTCAGGGTAACTGTTCTGCATTGTTCTCCGATGATCCACCAATACAGTTCTTTTGACACAGAAGGCCATGAGGTTAGGGAGGCATGTTTTACCCTCAGTAAATCCATGCTGACTGTTCCCAGTAGCCTTCTTCTGCTTCATGGACCCAGAAATGCAATCAGAGAGGACTCGCTCCATGACACACTCCTGATCCAAGTGAAGCTGAACAGCCTGTAGTTCCCCAAATTGTCCTTTTGGCTTTTCTTGAAGTGGAATACAACGTTTGCGTTCCTCCTGTCATTGGGACCTCCCCCAGTCTCCACAGCCTTCCAAAGACAATGAAGAGTGACCTTGTGAGATAGCAGCCAGCTCTCAGCATCCTCGGCTGTAGCCCATGCAATCCCATACACTTGTATGGGTTGAGTTCTCTCAAACAAACCCTGACTCAACGCTCATGCCCTGCTGGTTGTTTTTCACCTTGGCAGTCCTGACTCTAGGACAATGGCCTGGGAGACCTTGTTGGTGGGGACTGAAGCAAAGGCTTTGAGTTCCCCAGACCTATCTAACATCTGCTGTTACTGAAGCAACAGCAGTTCATCTCTGTGCCCTTGACATCCCTTGCAAATGTCAGTCTTAGAGGGGCTTTGGCTTTCCTATCCGCTTCCCAACTTCCCTGGACAATCTTTCTAAATTCTTCCTTTGCAGCCTCTCCATGCTTCCCACTCCCTCCTGTTGTTCAGTTGTGAGTTCCCTGTTCAGCCACCCTGTCTCCTGAGACATCTACTTGCTTTCCTCGGTAACAGCATGGGCCATTCTTGAGCTTGGAGGATGCTGTCCTTAAAGACTGGCCAGCTTTCCCGAGCTCCCCTGCCCTTCAGAGCTGCCTCCCATGGGATCCCTCTACCAGGCCCCCCAGTAGGCCAAATTCTGCTCCTCTGACATCCTCAGCTTCATAGTGAGTGGAGCTCTTGCAGTAGTAGGCAGCACGTGTCATTTCAGATGGCCAAGGATATCCTCCTCCAGGTCCCCAGCTGGTGCTCTAGTAGGATGTGGGTCTCACAGTTGCTCCATCAGAGCTAGCAGACACTTGCACATGTCTTGGACCACCTCTGGCACTTCAAATGTCCAAAGGGGTGTGTGTGTGTGTGTGTGTGTGTGTGCGTGTGTGTACAGCTGCCTCGCTCTCTCCATCTCCACTGATTACAGTGGGGGCTTAGAGAAGGAGCTCCCATGCAGACAGGCATTTTGCGCACACTGAAACTTGGGCAAGGGGAATCCCATGTCATATGAGATTGTGGAGTGCACGGGAGGGAACTGAATCCCACTCCATCCCAGGGGCTTCTCAATGGGCATTAGATGTAATGATTAACTCCTCTAAATCAGTCCCTGAAGCACAAGTAAATGAACTCCCTTCTTGTCATTCTGCAGGTGTCCTGTCTTCTTATGAGATGGAAGCAGGGCCTTCTAGAGTGGGATGTTTCCTCCTTTCCTAGAAAACCATCCTGTGATGAGACAAACTGCTGTGCTGGACTGAGTCTCTCCCCATGGTTTAGGGAGGGACCATTGGGGATTACTTTAGTCTACTTCAGTGGACATTTCTCAGGGGTGACCATGCTGCCTTTCAGGAACTGTCAGCCCCAGCGTCCCAGGAACATTTTGAGGGTGTGCAGGGGACAGAGAAAGTAATGTCTTCAGCTGAGCTTCTGCTCCTGAGCTGCGCCTGGCTCCTGGGACCACAGGAGCCCATGGCAACCTGGCAGGCGCTGCAGAGCAACAGCTCTGTCCAGGAGCAGCTCCTCTTAAAAGAGCAGCAAGACTCAGGGCACTGCCTGCAGGGGCCCGGATGAGATGAGCGACTCAGAAGTTAAAGACAGTTGGGAATGGGAGGATGGCTGAGAGCTTCCTGCGGGGAGGAATCTTCACAGCCCCTTACACAGTAAGTCTCCAGCTGCAGAGCAACGCTGCTGTGGTTTCTGGATGGTTCTTCTGCAGCTGGCACCTTCCGCAGCTGAAAGGGTCTGTTTGGGCAGCTCTCCCAGCTTCTCCTGTTTGAAGCAGGTGGTGCTTTAGAGCAGGGATTCATTGCTACATGGTCAGAGGGACAGGGCATCACGGCTACCTGCTTCCAGGGCTGGTGCAGGAGTGTAAAGCCAGGGAGTGCACCCAGGTCTGCCCGGGGCTGTGATTCAGAGCAGTGTCCTTGCACCCCAGGGTGCTGTGTGCCTGGGGCAGTGACTCTGCCACCTGCGAGGGTCAGCCCTCAGTCTGCCTGGGAAGCTCCTCACGGGTCTGCCAGGAGAAGCTCTGGGTGGGAGGATTGACCCCGGCAGGGCAGGTTCATTCTCCTGCTGAGAGGGTGGTGTGTGGGTCAGGGCTGCTCTCAGCTTCAGCTCACCCCCAGGATATTTCCAAGGGACCTTTTCTAGAGGACAGTCAAGGCAGGGACAGGGATTACCTTAAAGATAAGGGTTCTTCTGAGTCAGTGCTTTCATTTTCCTGCTGTTTGCAGAATGCTGGCAGGGAAAAGCCATGGGAGAGAGAAACAGCTCCCAGGAGGAAAAGCTCTGAGCAGTGAAGATATGATCAGTGAATGAGAGGAAACTAGAACCATAAATGCTGTGGGAAGGGGAATTTGAAGACCTCCCTGTCATCCCCTTCAATGCAGACCTCTTCCTCTAAGCAAGCCCCGCTGTGTCTCCTCTGCCACCCAGCGGAGTCTCTGCCCTCAAGGCTGAGGGTCCAGGGCATGAGCTCCCTCCTCAGCAGCCTGAGCTCCAGCAAAGAAAGGGGCATCTCTCCTGCAACATGCCCATTTCTCACTGCGTGACAAAGGGGCTGAGAGCAACTGTCCTGTGATGTTGCCATCTGGGAGGTGGTGTGCACCTTCTAAGGGTGGGTGAGGTGAAGGCTTTCCTGAGCGCCTGTCTGTCTCTCGCTCCTGGCTTTCCCTTTGGTAGGAGCATCACAGTGTTGCCCTTTGCTTCTTCACCTCTCTGTGCTGGTCTGGTTCTTGCTCTTGTGTTCTCTGGGCTGAAGGAGGGGGGTTCAGCTGCAGTTACGGCATTGACCCTGTGGGTCCTGCATGGATTTGTCTTCAGGGCAGTGACATGTTCAGTTCCCCTTCCAACCTTCTAGGCAATACATTTCATCTGGTGGGGGAATGATCTGACTCTCCCTTAAGGAGAAGCCCCATCTTTAGCACTCTTGACTGTTTCTCTGGGGTGTCCTGCCAGGCTGCAAGCCGCCCTCCAGAAGACCACAGCTCTCCTCTAACATACTTGTGGTAGCTGAGAGTCTTTGTGCTGGTCATGTGAGTCAGACAAGTCATCAAATGCTCTGAAGAGCTCTTCATAGCACTCTCTCCGTATGTGAGCTGAGAGAGAAGAATTTGGAAGGCTTCACTTTGAAACGGAACTCCTCCACTCTCAGTTCCATCCTGTTTCTTTCTTAAAGCAATTTGCGAGTGTGATTGTCCTTTAGCTGGGAGAGGTGAGAAGACAGGGCAGTGGGGAGCAAGATTCATGGACAGACCCGATCCCCTGACTCCATACAAGGTCACCATGAGCACTTTTTCCTCTTGGGGTGCACAAGTGCTCATGCTGAGAGCAACTGAAACGCCAAAGATTTCTACCCCATCAAAAAATGCTCCCACAGTGTGATAGAGGCATCTAAAAACAAAAGAATATAGAAACAGACCCCTCCACTACAGCCCATTTTCTGGAGAAAATCAGTGTTTAAATGTTCACACCTTTCTACCAAACAGGTGGACATAATCTGCTGCAGGATGTGTACTGCAGAGCTAGTCACTTCCCACGCCCACTACAGTATCTGGAGAAAGAGTGACGATGGTAAATTGACATGAGGACAGGGTCCATCTCATTGGGACAGAGACATCTAGAAAGGGTCGGGTCACCCCCTGCCTTCACTGCACTGTTTCTCTGCCTTGCTGGAGTGGCAGCTGGTGTGACTGATTCAGATACAGACACCTCTGTTCAAGAGGGCAAGGCTGGGGCAGATGAATCCTTCACAAGTATCTTCTCCTTCAGACACAGCTGCCAGGAGTGCACAAAGATAAAAAGTGAACATTCCCGCTGCGTCACTGGACCAAATCACCTTCACTCAGTTCATGGCACCCATCCCCAGTTATCCCCACCAAATACACAGGGCAGTCTGACCCCTCCATTTACACACACACACCCCCCCCGGCAGAGCAGGACTCCTCTGGAGCCCCTGGGCAGAGGCCCCTGTGCTGGATGCCACACTCAGCACAAGCCGGAGGTCAGAAAAGGAGCTGAACAAGGTAAAGGAGAGGGGTGATGTGGGGGGTACTTTGAGGACTGGGATGGGTTTTGCTCAGAGAAGCCTGTTCTAACTGGTCAATGCCTTTTCCTCCTCGGACAGTGCCCTGAACCAAGACAAAGCAAATGTCCAACAGCAGCTCCCTCAACGAGTTCCTCCTCCTGGCGTTCACGGACACACAGGAGCTGCAACTCTTGCACTTCTCGCTCTTCCTGGGCATCTACCTGGCTGCCCTCCTGGGCAATGGCCTCATCATCACAGCCATAGCCTGCGACCACCGCCTCCACACCCCCATGTACTTCTTCCTCCTCAACCTCTCTGTTCTGGACCTTGGCTCCATCTCCACCACTGTCCCCAAATCCATGGCCAATTCCCTGTGGGACACCAGGGCCATTTCCTACTCAGGATGTGCTGCCCAGATATTTGTATTTGCCTTTTTCATGTCAGCTGAGTATTGTCTTCTCACAGTCATGGCCTATGACCGCTTTGTTGCTATCTGCAGACCCCTGCACTACAGCACACTCATGAGCAGCAGAGCTTGTGTCAGAATGGCAGCAGCTGCCTGGGCCAGTGGTTTTCTCAATGCTCTCCTGCACACTGCTAACATATTTTCCTTACCGCTCTGCCAAGGCAACACAGTAGACCAGTTCTTCTGTGAAATCCCCCAGATCCTCAAGCTCTCCTGCTCAGACTCCTACCTCAGGGAAGTTGGGCTTAGTGTGGTTAGTGGCTGTTTATTCATTGGGTGTTTCATTTTCATTGTGCTGTCCTATGTGCAGATCTTTACAGTTGTGCTGAGGATCCCCTCTGAGCAGGGACGACACAAAGCCTTTTCCCTGTGCCTGCCTCACCTCGCCGTGGTCTCCCTGTTCATCAGCACCACATATTTTTGCCCACCTGAAGCCCCCCTCCCTCTCCTCCCCAGCTCTGGATGTGGTGGTGGCTGTTCTGTACTCGGTGGTGCCTCCAGCAATGAACCCCCTCATCTACAGCATGAGAAACAAGGAGCTCAAGGACGCACTGAGGAAACTGATTCAGCTGGTACTAGTTCAAGAGCAATAAGCTCCACATCACTCTTCATAAGTGATTTCCCATTCATCTCAGACAACTCTTATGCTTTCGGCAGTCTCTCTGTGATAATCATGTTTGTGCAGAAGTGTTTGAATTCATCCCACTTCTCCAGCGACACAAACCCAGTCTATCTTACCCAGAGGCCTTCTGTGAATGTGTCTATCACTGTGTCAGAGCTGGCTTCTCTCTAATAAAACCACATTTCCTCAGTACAGTTCTTGAAGGTTGGGCTCTCCTTCCAAACCTGGAGGCAGGAATGCACTCCAGGACTTTCACCTTGGAGGGGACTGTTACTTTTCTGGGGCTCTCCCTGGGCTCAAGGCAATGAGCTCATAGGTGATGTGTTAGGGAAGGAGGGCTGGATTCAGCTCTCACTTGTGGGTACCCAGTGCTCCTGGAGGTGGTGAATCTCCCATATGACAGGGCTGGAGACTGATGCCCGTCCTTCTCCAAGGGAGTATGGAGCCCCCAGGAGAGCACAGGGCATCTCCAAGGGCACCATGTGCCTAGGGGTGAACGGAGCTTCACAAAGTGAAGTGGAGTCATCCAAAGGTAAAGGGCAAAAGCAATGAATGTCCAGGCTAGTGAGAGCTCTGCATTCTGATGAGAGGCAGTGTGGGCCCAGCAGGCAGAGGGAAGGGAGCCTGGAGAGTGGTTCATGCCAGCCTCAATGAAAGCCTTGGGCTGGATCTTGGCACACACCTGAACACAGACTGAGCAATTTGAAATGCCCTGTGATTGCTCAGAGTATTGTCCACGGCCACAGACCCCTTGGTAGGGGTTGTCAGGTGCAATGAGGCCTGTCTGACTGGGTCTGCTTTCCACCCTGGCCACCATGGCCAGTGTGGAGTCACCGTGTGGCCCCAGGGCCCCACAGTCTAATCGCTCTGCAGAGCAGCGCTGCCAGCTCGAGGCCATGCGAGGAGCACAGGGCAGGGGTCCAGGAATGGCCAACCAGGCCAGCATGGACACACTGACCTGGGGAAAGGCTCTCTGGGGAGCAGGGACGTCCCTGGAGAAGAGGAAAGGAGCAGCTGTGTGCTGACCAGGAGGAATAAATGAGAAGGAGAAATCTGTTTCTAGGTAGGTCAACTAAGGGCAGGCTGCTGTGCCCCTGGGGCAGCAGGGGCTGCTGGGGGAGCCCCAGGGCAGGGACTCCTGTGCTGTCCTGGAGAGAGGGGCTGGCACGGGTGCTGCAGGCAGCCTGGGGCTAGGGAGTCTCCTGAACACCAGAAGAAGGGGCACAGAGTGTCACTGTGCTCTGCCTCTTTGTGCCACTGGGGCCAGTCCCAGCTTGGAGGCTGATGGGGCAGCTGACACACATCCCCCTGATCCCCGGAGCTGCTGTGCCCTTCAGAGGGTCTGGGGCTGTGGAGTAAGTGCCCAGAGCTCTGCAGCCCCCTGCGGCATGCACTGCTGGGGGGCCACCACCAGCCTGGGTTGCTCTTCTGGGTGGACTGGGGAGAGGGCAGGGGAGGTGGGGAGAGCCGGGGAGGGTCTGGGCTGGTCTGGAAAGGGCCCGGGAGAGGAAAGCGCCAATGTCAGCTCAGCTGTGTGAAGGGGCAGGGTGAGGACACACACTGGGGGCTTGTGGTACAGAGCCAGGTCTCATGGAGGGGAGCCAAGACATGCCGGGTGCAGAAGAGAGGAGGTCGGTCTGTGCCCTTGGTTGCCAAAGCAGGAGACCTGTGGGGGGACGGGTCACCGAGGTCTGTCATGGGGACCATGCCAGGGGGGCATTTCCCCAACCCTGAATGCACCCTGCCCTGTGCGGTGCCTGTACAGGGGGGACATGGGGCCATGTGCGGGCGCTGGGACGGGGCAAAGATGGAAGCCATGATGTTCCTCACCACTCCACTGCAAAAGAGAAACTCCCAGGAGAGCTCTCCCAGCCTGGCCCCATGAGCTCTTGTCCCTGCTTCAGCCATGCCACAGCAGAGCCGAGGACCAAGAAGTCCCTCAGGCAAAGCTGGGCCAGCCTCATGGAGCTGGCCTGAGCACCGGGAGAAGCAGAGCACCCTCCTCCTATGTCCCCATCCTGCTGGGAGGGTGGCACCAGCACCAGAAAAATGGCCTGTTTCTGCCTGGGGTCAGTGCAGGACTTTTGCATGTGAGGTGAACGCAACAGCTGCTGTGCTGCAGAAACACCGGCCATGACTGCTTGCTGCAGCCCCCACTGCCCCCTGCCCCTGTCCTACCGACCTGATGCTACCCCTGTGCTACCCCATGTCCCATCCCCTCTCCCCACACTGCAGGGACTGGTGGTGCAGCAGGAGCTGGCACAGTGCACAGGTTCTGCCCGGCCCTCGGCCCTCCCCACCTCCCCCCCAAACATGACATCCATCTTCAAAAAAGGACAAGGAAGAGGATCTGGGGAATGACCTGCAGGTCCTGGTGGACATCAAGTTGACAAGAAGTCAGCAGGGTGCTCCTGCAGCAAAGATGGCCACCCTTAACCTGGCTTGTATTAGCAAGAGTGCAGGCAGCAGGGTGAATGCAGTGGGACAGATGAAATATCCTGGCAGCTTCAACCAAAGAGAAGCAAAATAAAGAAAGGGAAGAACTGGCAGAATACCATTCTTGGAGAGAGCGGTATGATCAATGTTGTGCCCAGGTAATGCAAACATTTTAAAACAACCAAATAAAGAAAAAAAAAAAAAGGCATTTCTGCCAATTGCCTAGTGGCTGGAGCCAGATGTGCCCAGACTTGCTCATGGGGAAGAGCTCCAGGGGGACTTCTGATTTACTCAACCTCTAATAGCACAGCCAGGATTATGATTTTTACGTGATAGAACATGTTTTTGCTAGTCTAACTTTTTAGTCAAAGCATTAGAAGTCATGCTCAAGCACACCCGTGCAGGGTGCATTGGCTTTTCATTGGCTTCAGCAGCTGCGGGATGAAGCCTGAGTTGGGTCTGAAAGAGAAAAGATTAGGACTGAATGTCCTGAAGGTGGCTATAAACTGATGCTTTCTCTGCTCTTCAGCGATACTTCCTCTGGTCACACCTCAGTCTGCCCTGAACTCTGTTTTTCCCCTTGAGTAATAGATTAGAACTGTGGAGAAAGAGCTGAGTCCAGGGAAATGCCACGCTGGTAATCTGGGCAGCCTGGCGAGTCCACTGAAAGAGTAAGTATGTGCGTGAGACCTCACAGCACAGACCTGGAAAAGCCAAGTGACAGTGACCCTCCTGAGGTGCCAAGGATCCCAAGCCCTGAGCCACGGGGCTGGATACGGCCTCCTCTGCTCATGCCATGGGCTCCTGACACACCTCGCAGAGTAAGATAAATGTCTGCGGGAGAGGTGGAGGAAGAAAGAAGAAATGAATCAAAAGAGGGTGAATGCAGGCCAGGAGTCTCACCAGGAAACATCTCCAAATCTGGGTGGATTTACTCCCTGTCTGGCAAGGCCAATTCTTCCATGATCAACAACAACTGGGATAAGGAGGGTCTTTTCCTGACACCCCTGGTGGGAAGTGGGATGGAGGGCAGCAGGATTTGAGAGACCCCTTCCAGCCAAGGGGGAGTTGCTGGGCACTGAAACAAAGATTTCAGCCTGGGACCTTAAAGTGCTGGGTGGCTGAAGACTACGGGATGCCTCCCATGTGTGGCTCACAAGGGACCTCAGTCACATTACAGCAACCATTGAAACACCCCCAGAAGCAGATCCCGTAACATCTGGCCTGAACGAGACCTGCAGTGTTTCCCTGCCTTTCTCTGGGCACCTCCAACTTTCTTGGTAGCTCCTCAGCACTGGGGAGCAGTCTCGGCTCCTGGAGTGGTGGGGAAGGCACCAGTGACTGCCAGCCCTGCCGCTGCACTCAGAATTGTGTTGTGCTGAACTGAACCAAGTCCCCAGGGTGCTGCCTGCAGCCGGCTGGATGGGCACAGGTGGGACCTGGCCCTTCCTGTTCCTCCCAAGCATGTTGTTTGAGGAAGTGCTGGAAGAACAGGCCTGGCAGGATCCTCATGGCACTGCACTGCCTGGCGCTGGGATAACTCCCTGCACACCCTTCCTGGGCCAGGCGCTTGTGGACAAGCAGGCAGCAGTGCTTCTGGGAGTCCATCAGGACTGTGTCCTCTGGGTGGGCAAGGAGACCTCAGGCTCTTGTCACCCTGTTGGGGAGGAGCTGGCTGCTCAGAGGACTGGGGGGAGGAGGGACAGGTCCCACGGCTTGCAAGGTGAAGGTGCTGACGCGTGCCTGGGGCCAGGGCACTGCTACCTCCTAGGCCTCTGCCAGCTCCTGGGAAGCCACTGCAGAAGCAATCAAATCCTGGGAAAAAACCTTCCCCATGTTCCTGGGAGTCAATGACAGGGTCACTTCTGTGTGAGAACATGACCAGGAGCAGGCAGAAGACTGAAGTTTGTGCTTGTGAGGTCACTGCTGCCTGAGCACCTGATAGACCAAAAGTGGGGACGTGGCTCTGATGCTGACTGGGAGGTCACTTCCTTCTCTGTAGATGATAGGTCATCAGCAGGCTCTTGGTTGCTGTTGGTTCATGTGAAGTCACCTCAGTCTCTGCTGCTGATGGTCCAGAAGCAGGTTTGATGGCCTCCATGTAGGTTGTGAGGTCACTTCTGCCTGCGTCCCGGATCGGCCAGCAGCAGGAAGGGCATCAGCAAAGCAGCCGTGAGGTCACGTCACCATGAGCAGCTGAGCAGCAGCAACAGGGCCTGTGAGATGGCTGGTGAGGGCCACTTCTGCCTCTGGAGACAGGCCAAGAACGCGGTGGCCTTGCCGGGCTGTTCCCTGCTGGGCTGGGGCTCTCCAGGGAGGCCTGAGCCTCCCCCCAGGCTGCGCTGGGGCAGGGGGGGGCTTGTGCCGGGCTCCCGCTGCCGTGGATCCAGCAGGGTGCCGGCGTCCACGGAATGGACTCATCACCAAGTTCACGCAGGCAGGGATTCGGGTGGCTTCTCTGGGGCTTTCCTTTCCTTTTTCCTTTTAGGTTAAAAAAACCCAAAAAAGGTTATGCGATGGTGGCATCTGTGGTCATCTACCCATAACGTCTGAGTCACTGCCTGCGTTTGCTGCCAGCACTTTCCCCCTGGGGACCGGACCTGCCTGAGTGTTGGTCATCTTGATGCATCCTGGGAAAGGACGGTTGCCGCTTTGGTCGTGGGGTGGAGGCTTCTCTGCTCATGTGCTTGAGGTCCCACCTGCAGGCAGCGGCCGTTGATCTTCTCCAGCAAGGAAACCCGGTCGGAGGAGCCTCTGGAAACGAGGCAGCAGCTGTGGGCAGGGGAGGCTCTTCAGGCAGGCAGAAGATCGTCACCTCCTATAAAACGAATTTTGAAATTACGACTCGTAATCAGGCTGCTTTGACAGCGCCTGCCCTCACCTTTCCTGCCTTGCGCGGCGCTGCCTGCGCTCCAGACGTGGACACCAACATCGGGAAGCCCAAAGGACAGCGGCCAACTGTCACTTATATCCCACACGTCCGTGGACGGTGGGAGAACATTGGAGTCTCGTTGGAAGCAACATCGACTACACCGTTACAGAACGGTCCAGCGTGGTTTTCCAGCTTGCGACACCGGCCGGATGCCGTGGAAACATCCCGAAAATGCTCTTCCGATCAGTCGTTTTCCGCTTTCCTGTTCCGTTCTGTATCCTTGAAGCACCTCAACGCGGTGGCTTTCCCAATCCGACGGACGCCGTCATCACGCGGGCACCAACCGGAACCTTCTGGAATTCGCCGCGGCAGCAAACAACATGGAAAACGTTTGTCCGAAGGGTTTTCGGAGTCGAGGGATTCGCTCGGACACGGCTTTTAATCCGTTGCCACACACACGCCTGGGCTCCTAAGGGAAGGGTGTTGCCTCCTCCCGGACACCTGGGCCCCCCCTTGCGGAATTGCGCTGTCACCGGATGCCTGGGCACCTCGGACGCCTTGGGCCCCTTTGGGGGATTGGTTCGTCCCGGACGCCTGGGCCCCTAGGAGAAACGAGTCACTCCCGGACGCCTGGGCCCCTCGGACGCCTGGACCCCTCAGAGAACTGGAGTCACTCCCGGACGCCTGGGCCCCTCGGACGCCTGGGTCCCTCAGAGGACTGAGTCACTCCCGGACGCCTGGGCCCCTCGGATGCCTGGACCCCTTGGAGAACTGAGTCGCTCCCGGATGCCTGGGCCCCTTTTGGGAATTGGTTCGTCCCGGACGCCTGGGCCCCTTGGGGAAACGAGTCGCTCCCGGATGCCTGGGCCCCTCGGACGCCTGGGCCCCTAAGAGAGTGTGTTGCCCCCCTGGACGCCTGGGCCCCCTTGCAGAATTGTGTCGTCCCCGGACGCCTGGGCCCCTCGGACACCTGGGTCCCTTGGGGTATTGGTTCGTCCCGGACGCCTGGGCCCCTCGGACGACTGGGCCCCCTTGCGGAATTGCGTCGTTCTCCGGATGCCTGGGCCCCTCGGACGCCTGGGCCCCTCAGAGACCTGAGTCCTCTCCCGGACACCTGGGCCCCTCGGATGCCTGGGCCCCTCAGAGAGCTGAGTCACTCCCGGACGCCTGGGGCCCCTCGGACGCCTGGGCCCCCTTGCAGAATTGTGTCATCCCTGGACGCCTGGCCCCTTGGGGAAACGAGTCCCTCCCGGATGCCTGGGCCCCTCGGACGCCTGGGCCCCTCAGAGAATCGAGTCGCTCCGGACGCCTGGGCCCGTCGGACGCCTGGGCCCCTCAGAGAATTGAGTCGCTCCCGGACGCCTGGGCCCGTCCGACACCTGGGCCCCTCAGAGAATTGTGTTGCTCCCCGGACGCCTGGGCCCCCTCGCAGAATTGCGTCATCCCCGGACGCCTGGGCCCCTTGGAGAAACAAGTCCCTCCCGGACGCCTGGGCCCCTCGACGCCTGGGCCCCCTCAGAGAATCGAGTCGCTCCCGGACGCCTGGGCCCGTCGGACACCTGGGCCCCTCAGAGAATTGTGTTGCCTCCCCCGGACGCCTGGGCCCCCTCGCAGAATTGCGTCATCCCCGGACGCCTGGGCCCCTCGGACGCCTGGGCCCCTCAGAGAACTGAGTCGCTCCCGGACGCCTGGGCCCCCCCCCCCCCCGCTTGTCCGAGCCCTGCGCAGACGCGTCCGTCCCCGGCGGCGCCGCCTGGCGCCTGAGCCACGGCGGACCGCGCGCTCTGCTCCTCTCCGCAGGCGGCGACCAATCAGCGCGCGCGGCGCGCGGCGCCAGCCAACGGCGCGCGCGGCGGGGGCGGGCGCGGCGCCGAGCCCAGCCAATGGCAGCGCAGCCCGGGAAAAAGGGCGCTGCTCCCCCCCCCCTCCCCCGGCAGCGTCGCTCCCCTGTGAGGAAGCGGCGGCGCCATTTTGCCCCCCACACCCCGCCCCGAGCGCCGGCAGGAAGCGGAAAATGGCGGAAATCGCCCAAAAAGTGAGAAATTTTCTTTATTTCCCCCCCCCTCAGCGGCAGGAAGCGGGAAAACGCGGAAATTCCCTCAAAAAGGGAGAAAAAGCCCCGTTTTCCCCCTTTTCTCCAGCGCGGGGGGGGGGTCGGAGCAGCCCTTCCCCCCCCCTCAAAAAACCTCTGTTTTTCTGTGGAAAAAAAACTCGGTTTTGCCCCCAAAAAGGGGAAATAAAGGGGAAAATGTTTAATTGCGACTCTGGTTTCCCCCCGGCTCGGTACAGGGGGGCCCAGGCGTCCGGGGGATCCGGTTAGTTAAAGTTCTTGGAAACGGGTGTTTTTACCCAAAAAACGACGTTTTGGCGGTGTTTTTCCCCCGTTTCTGGTTTTTGGGGAAGTTTTTGCTCGAGTTTGACAGGTTTGGGGGCGTCGGGGGCGGCGTGAAAGCGGGAATAAACCGCGATGAGAAAGCAGAAAAAAGAAGTTTGGGGGGTTTTTTGGGGGGGTTTGTGGGGTTTTTTGTGGGTTTGGGGGGTTTTGTGGTGGCTTTTGTGGGTTTTGGGTTTTTTGTGTGTTTGTGTGTTGTGGGGTTTTTTGTGGTTTTGGGTTTTGTGGGGGGTTTTTGTGGTTTTGGGTGGGTTTGGGCGGTTTTTTTGTGGGTTTGGGGTTTTGTGGGGTTTTTGGGTGGATTTTGTGTGTTGTGGTTTTTGTGTGGTTTTTTTGTGGTTTTGTGTTGTTTTTTGGGGGGGTTTTTGTGGTTTTTGGGGGGGGTTGTGGGGGGTTTTGAGGGTTTGGGGGTTTTTTGTGGTTTTGGGTGGGTTTTTGGGGGGTTTTTTTTGTGGGTTTTTTGTGGGTTTGGGTGGGTTGTGGGTTTGGGTGGGGTTTTTTGTGGGTTTCAGTGGGTTTTTTGTGGGTTTCGGTGGGTTTTTTTGTGGGCTTTGGTGGGGTTTGGGGGTTTTTTTTGTGGGTTTTGGGTGGGGTTTGGGTGGGTTGTGTGGGTTTGGGGTGGGTTTGGGTGGGGGGAGTTGTGGGTTTGGGGTTTTTTTTGTGGATTTGGGTGGGTTTTTTAGTGGGTTTGGGTGGGGGTTTTTTTGTGGGTTTGGGTGGGTTGTGGGTTTGGGTGGGGTTTTTTGTGTGGTGTTTCAGTGGGTTTTTTGTGGGTTTCGGTGGGGTTTTTTTTGTGGGCTTTGGTGGGGTTTGGGGGTTTTTTTTTGTGGGTTTTGGGTGGGGTTTGGGTGGGTTTGTGTGGGTTTGGGGTGGGTTTGGGTGGGGGGGAGTTGTGGGTTTGGGTTTTTTTTGTGGAATTTGGGTGGGTTTTTTTGGTGGGTTTCGGTGGGTTTTTTTGTGGGCTTTGGTGGGCTTTGGGGGTTTTTTGTGGTTTTGGGTGGTTTTGTGTGGGTTTTGGGGGGTTTTGGGGGGGTTGAGGGGGGTTTCCTTGTGTTTTTTTTTTGTGGGTTTTTTTTTTTGAGGGTTTTGCGGTTTGGGGGTTTTGTGGAGTTTTTTTTGTGGTTTTAGATTTTAGCAGGTTTTGGGTTTGAGCAGATTTGAGTGGGGTTTTTTTCAGCAGGTTTTTTTTCCCCACATCGTTTCCGGTGTTTTTTCCAGGCAGGTTTTTTAGTGGGTTTTTTTCCTAGTGGGTTTTTTAAGCCGGGTTTTTTTCCTAGCGGGTGTTTTGGCGTTTTTTCTAAGCGCGGTTTTATTCCAGCAGGGTTTTTTTGAGGTTTTCCCCCCCCAGCGGGTGTTTTCCCCCCCCCAGCAGGTGTTTTTTCCCCCCTAGCGGGTGTTTTCTCCGCAGGTGCTTTTTTGCGGGTGTTTTTCACATTTTTTCCCCAGTGTTTTTTTTTCCCCCCAGCAGGTGTTTTTGCGTTTCTTCTAAGCCGGGTGTTTTCAAGCTTTTTTCCCCCAGCGGGGATTTTTTTCCCCCGGGTTTTTTTTCCCCCCAGCGGGTTTTTTTTCTCGCAGGGTGATTTGCATTTCTTCTAAGCGGGGTGTTTTCGAGATTTTTTTTCCCCCCCCCAAGTAGGTTTTAGTGGGTGTTTTTTTTTTTTAGAGGGATTTAGTGTTTTGGGGTTTTTTTTAGCGGGTTTCAGTGTTTTTTTTAAGCGGGTTTTTTTAAGCGGGTTTCGGGGGGAGGTTAGGGGATTTAGGGGGGGTTGCGGGGGGGGTTTTTTTGCAGGGTTTTTTTTGCCTTTTTTGGCGGAGGAGTTGCTTTTTTGCGGGTTTTTTTTTACTTTTTAGCAGGGTGGGGATTTTTTTCCGGGTTTTTTTTGCACGTTTTTTTGCGGGTTTTTTTCTTTTTTCAGTTTTTTGTGGGGTGTTTTTTTTGCGGGTGGGTTTTTTTTCGTGGGGCTTTTTTTTGCAGGTGGCTTTTTTGCGGGGGGGGTTGTGGGGTTTTTTTCTGCTTTTTTTGCGGGTTTTTTTCTTTTTTGCGGGTTTTTTTTCTTTTTGCGGGTTTTTTTCTTTTTGCGGGGGCTTTTATTTGTGGGGGGGTTGTTTTTTTGCGGGTTTTTCTTGGCAGGGTTTTTCTTGGCAGGGTTTTTCTTGGCAGGTTTTTTTGGCGGGTTTTTTTTTTTGGCGGTTTTTTTTTTGGCGGGTTTTTTTTTTCCCTTTTTTTTTTTTTTTTGCCGGTTTTTTTTTTTTGCCGGTTTTTTTTTTTTGCCGGGTTTTTTTTTTTGCCGGGGGTTTTTTTTGCCGGAGGTTTTTGCGGGTTTTTTTCTGTTCTTTTTCCCTGCTTTTTTTCCGGGGGGGGGGTTGGTTTTTTTTTCCCCCCCAGGAGGCTTTTTTTTCCGGGTGGCTTTTTTTTGCTGGGGGGGCTGCAGGGTTTTTTTTTGCGGGTTTTTTCCCGGGTTTTTTTTTTTGCGGGGGGGGGTTGCAGATTTTTTGGGGGGGGAGGTTCTTTTTTGCGGGTTTTTTCTTTTTTGCGGAGTTTTATTTGCGGGA